>NC_091128.1:94681821-95014321 GCF_040183065.1 Periplaneta americana
CTCTCGTCACATATGAAGGGTTCAGAACCATAGTGGGCCAAGCGCCATTTACTAAATCCGTAGAAACCAAGGGTTAAAATGAAGTTATCACCATAATTCAATGGAAACATATAGCAAGTAATATAGCCTAAAGTATACACATTCAAACTAAATTATATATCAATCTTCATTAAACTATGTTATTCGCTTAACTTTAATCCTAGCTTTCTCCGTTTTTAATAAATGGCGCTTGGCCCACTATGGCTCTGAATCCTTCATATACTCTTGGCTTGTCTTACAAGATCGGAACTGGGACAGATGTATGCATTAAGGCTTACAACAGCCCATTATGCTCCGTATACACAATGTGTCATAATTGAAGGGTTGAGAGCCGTAGTGGGCCAAGCGCCATTTCTTAAAAACGGAGGAAGAAAGAGTTAAAATGAAGTAATACCATATGCTGTACAGGCTATCTACATTTCTTCTGTGGTGTTTGGGTAAAGGGAGATAAGTTATAAAAATGAGTCTGGAGATGAATGAAAATTAAACTTCGGATCCTAATTGCAGATAATTTTCTACACAAATAAAACACATCAACTGCTAGTGTTCTTTTGATTTTTGCACGCTCATTTGTATAATTAAACTTGTGTGTTAATCTGGAGAACAAAATTCCAATTGCACAAAAAATGACACCCTCCTTTACTCGAACACCACAGATTTGGCTCATGTGAGATATGAGTATATTTCCAGGCCCGGAAGATAACTTGGGTGGAATTCGTGAATCCAATAATGACAGAAGGGATATCCTGCCTCAATCCTGCAAGACAAGGTCCCATCCCCAGAAGAGATTGTAGAACCCCAAAGTCCGGAGTCTCAAGCCATAAACCTTATATCAGCATCGAAGATCCATAATAACCCAAGACTTCACCCCAGAATATGTTTAACTATTGCAGATTATAAATGAAATAAGAGAGAGATGGAGAGTGTTCGTGGAATAACACACAGAAACGGGAGTACCCCAAAGAAACTCTCTGCATAGTCTGCTGTATCAGTCATAAATTCCATCGCAACAAAGCCGGGAGTCGAACCCGCAACTCCAGGATGAACCAACTAGCGCACTAGTGCTTGAGTCACTCACGCGGCATCACCTGGACTCACGACACAAATTTGCACTTCACTATGAATTTGCGAATTGCACAAGTGACTCAGTGGCTTTATTAGCTGTACAATTTCCTCGAAGGGCATAGTTTTCAAAACAGAGTAATTCATTAATAGTGCTAGCATTAAAAGGTATTGTACTGTAATTGTGTGTAATTGTAAAATTATTATTAGGCCTATTAATTTTTCCGAATTATTTTGTAATTTTGTAATAAAATAGATATTAACATACTTTCAAGCATGATGTAATAAAATAGATATTGACGTAATTTAAAGTATAATATTAGTCAAGACTATTTTTTTTTTTTATTTTTTAGTTGGTTACTTAACGACACTGTATGAACTACTAGGTTATTTAGCGTCGATGATATTGGTGATAGCGAGATGGTATTTGGCGAGATGAAGCCGAGGATTCGCCATAGACTACCTGGCATTCACCTTACTGTCGGGGAAAATTTCGGAAAAACCCAACCCGGTAATCAGCCCAAGCGGAGATCGAACCCGTGCCCGAGAGCAACTTCAGACCGGCAAGTAAGCGTCTTAATCGACTGAGCCACGCTGGTGGCTTCAAGATTAAATCTAAGTACATATTTCCTATTCTCTTTTTTTTTTTTTTTTTTTTTCGAACAATGAAGATTTTTGAAGCTTTGTTCCTCTTTTTATCTATGTGAATCTGATCACCCTAGGCCTATAAAGACATTTTAAGCATAAAAATAGTTCCATCATTCTCACTGAAGCAGGAGAACTTATTTTATTTTTCAGTGCAAGAATATTATGCAAAGAATGTATGAAATTAGAGTATTGTTTTACTTTACTATTTCTAATATAAACTTTGCTGTAACATATGAATGAAGATCACATACATTTTTCAGTACAGTACCAGTATTATATCATTTGCGTTTTGTTTAATTCAAATATGCAATTAATATTGATTAAATTTTGGAAAACATGACTACTCATATCCACTTAATATTAACCTCAAAATCTGACCTTGCTGCCCATCATTCCACTTATGACTTTTGAAGGGGTCCGAGAAAATACTGATTTATGGAAAAGGAGCACGCAGCGCTTTAAACGGATATGAAGTGGTAGCATATTATGTATGTCAGTATGACTGAAATAAACTAATCCTAGTGAAATGGTGATAAGCTACTTTGTGTCTCTACCCGGAGTGTTTATTTGCTACCTCGTGAAATAACTCTCTATAAAGTGTCTGGTCGTGTCAGTTCAATTACTGTCGTAGTTAATGAGACCTTTAGTTATATTTACCAGTTGTTTAAATATGGCATCCGCATGACGCACTAACCAATCAATGGCAGGGTGTATGTAAGTCCGACTTAAATGTCAAGTTATGAGTACTGAATAAAAGACGTCAACTTCCAAACCTTCTTACAGTGGCCTGGAGAGAATAGTGAAAGATGACACTCTTTGCGACACGTGATAAAATCTGAAAGTCTCGGCTTTTAGCTTGAATACGTCAGGATACGCAGACGGTTTTGATTTTCCGTCACTTGCAGAAAGCATTTCTCACATAGGAAATGAAGAAAAGTTCTGAAGTGACAGCACAATATTGTCACCGTGACGAACAAAATGAACCGCGACGCTGCGAAACTCGAGTTCAAAACCCAGAGCTTACATAACACCTTCATTTGCTGGTTTTGAACTCATAAATTCTGCCTTATTATAATGGCTGATATAGTTATGGATTCGTGTGAAAAGGTAAATGCACATCGTTAGCCGAACTGACACTACTTTGTTTTTCATTGAAGCAAATCACTAGTGAAAAATAGAAACTATTAACTACAGTATTATCTGACGTAAAAATCACAATAAAAGGCAAAAGTAAATTTATTTGTTCATTATTATAACTTATAGAAGAGTACAGGCTAGGTATCATAAAAGCATCTTCTTCACATAAATATAAATGAAAAATGTGACTTATAATTATTTAAATGTGCGACAAATATAAAGTAAGAATAGATTATGTAATTAATTAATAACAGAATTAAAATAGAATGAAAATATAAAATAGAGTTGGGGCTTATGATGAATCAGTATTAACAAATAATCAGAAATTTAATGAATAGATAATAAATTGTAGTAGGGGAGACTTGGCTAATTCCGCAATATTAAGAAGTAAATCTAACATATTTTTATCAAAATGTTCAGTGAAAAATATTATCAAGGTATGCAGACATGAACGAAACCTTTCATTACCAAATGAGATAAAGAGACCTATTAAAATGCAAATATATTTAGTTGTACATACATTACAGTTGAAAAAGAACAACTCGGGTAATTCCGCAACAGTGCGGATAAATCCAGAATAGGACTTGGCTAATTCTGCAGTCATAAATAATTATGAAATACATTATGAAAGTAACATAAGAGGAACAATTTATATGTAACAATGCTCATTTTCTTCACAGCTGTGTAGCAAAACACGAAAAACAGCCAACTTTTGATGTTTCACTGTATTGCTGACGGAAGTGTCGACCAATAACTTTGATTTGCTTCTATAGTACAGCATAGGACATGCCTCCTGTTGACAGCCTCTCAAAACTTACATTCACGCTATTGTAAAGCCGCAGTAAAATCATATATACACTATTGCGGAATTACCCTTACTGCGTAATTACCCGTACTGCGGAATTAGCCGAGTTTCCCTATATCTTAATTTCTAGCAGGATCAAAATAAGGAAAAAATTGTGTGTTATTCGAGAGAAAAATGAAGCTTGCCTGTGTAATGACATGAAAAACCTAGGTAACTTTTTTTTTTTTTCATAAAATTGATTTTTAATAAATTTACTAAACCGGAAAATAGATCAGTTTCATCACTTACATACATACATAGTGTTCTGCCAAATGGAAGGTCTTACAGAAACACCTTTACACGCAGGTACCGCAAGAAATTTTTAATTTCTCCAGAACTGCCAACATCAATCTACAACCAATCACTGTTATAAGTGACTTCGAAAACGCAATAATAAATTATGTGAGAATTGTGTTCCCCCAGGTAGGCTAAACATCAGATTATACATTTTCACCTTGAGCAATCAGTATATTGTACTGTGCAAAATTATGACCTTCAAAGATTTTACACCGACCCTGAAGACAGAAGAGTGGAAACTAGTGTTCATTCATTATTAAGTATGGCTTTTGTACCAACAGCAGATGTACCTCGAGCCTTTGATGCCTTATACAGCAATATTCCGGACACATTGATTGATATAGCAGATTATTTCGATGTTAATTATGCACATGGAAGAGCAACAAGAAGAAGAAGTAGAGCAGCTGAACCTAGATATCCTCCAGCAATATGGAATCAATTTGAAGCCGCATTAAACAACGAACCCCGTACTACCAATCTTGTGGAAGGTTGGCATAACCGTTTCCAATTGATGGTAGGCAAACGGCATCCTGTTATCTATTCCCTAATACTTGTTATACAGAAAGAACAACATGATATGGCGCAATCGATGAGAGAATTGGATACTGGGCGGCAATTGAAAAGAAAACACAAAGCAGAATATCTCAGACTTAATAGAAGGCTCCAAAATATCGTACAAAGATATGAGCAATACAAAGAAGAGAACAGGATCATAGATCATCTAAGAACATGTGGTTATAAGTTTAATTTGTAAATTGCCTCAAGTAATATTAACTGTGACTTTGTTACTTATTGCACTTAAATTTTAGAGTGAATTCTGTTATATAAAATTTAACAACTTAAATTATATAAATTTTATAAAAAATATACTATAGTCGTATGCCAAATTTCTCTTACACGAAATGAATCGTATATCATTTCACCAATAAGTGAAAGTGAAATAAATATATTTATATATAGTGTGTCAAATGTCCCGTATGGCATCTGCTGTATGTCAATTGACGCTCTACGATGTCATATTGTATAATAGACTGAAAAATGACCAAATAAACATTTCTTAGAACTCTAATGGGTAAGTAGCATCGAAACTTTACGAATTTAACATAGTTTTACGAATTTATTATTATTATTATTATTATTATTATTATTATTATTATTATTGTAACATAGTATTCTCCAAATATGTGTAGGAGAGACTGTTGTACCTTTAGCATAGTTTACCTCTAAACATTTTTTGTTTTTTAATTTTTGCTGCTGCCTACAGGACTCAAAACTGAAGTAGATTGTAGAGAAAGCCCCTAAATAGGTCGTAGTTTCAGTTTGATTTACTGCAAAGTGTGAGTTCTGTGGACTAAATAAGTTTTTTTAGTACCAAAGTAAATATTTCGTTAATTGATATATGTTTTCTAACACAAAACCAGATTGTATTTATTAATATCTTTTACGTACGGTGTGTTCCGTATCATCTGGTGAGAAATAAAATATTTTAATTTCCATGATTTATTCGAATCTCTAGTTTTGGGAGCCATATTTGTTTAAAAGTGCACCCTCTTGTACCTTTGAACACAAAACATGTTGTACCATGGAACATATTCCAAGGTACATGATACTATAGGTTTTTATTTTTATTTTATTTTAAGATCATGTCACGAAGTAAGTCTGGAGTTAAGAGGCCCCCGATTGATACGGATGTCTCGAAGAGAGCTGTTGAAGCTGTTATAGCTTCTCCAGGAAATAAAATCTCAATCAGAGAAGTTTGCTCTGGTTTATGATGACAAATACATTTTAAATATGATTGTCAGTTTTTACAGTTTTATTCCCATCTCTATATTTCATGTGTTCCAACTTAAAATAGAGTATGTTCCAAGGTGCATGAACCTGTTGTACCCCTGTACACATTACATATCCCTTCATTTTATTTTTTCCATCCTTAACAGATCTGTAAATCAGGAAAATACACACAGGAAGTTGTAAAGGAATCTTCAATACTTATTTCAAGAATTTTTTCATTAAAAAAATTCATTTTCCACAATGAAATCAAAATGTGAAAAGTGTGTAAAAGTACAACAGTCTCTCTCCTATATATATACCAACCTGGGAATAAAAACATACTAAATTTTCACAAAAATTAAACGACTTAGGAAACTCTAAAAAGTACTAGATCTAGTACGAAGGTACTTGTATTTGCTGTATCAGTGATCCTGAGAACGTGTATTATCGCGAATATCTCGAATTTAATTTTTTGCAGCATCACAACATTTTATCTTATACTTCACGTAATGAGAAAGTAACAATCACTCAATACGTACGTGCATTGCCTTTAACCCATGCATCGCAAAGATGTCATCTAACATGTCCAATTGCATTAATTGCCCTTCAAAGCTAAATAACCATTACTTTGAATCGCATACCCCTACTCACTTCACCAGCGACTACCAACTCATCGCATAAATGAGTGTGCTGTGAGTGCACGGAGGCGAGCAGGAAAACTAGTTTCATGTGCAGAGAGAAGAAAAGACTTGCTCTGGCGTACTGTCTATTTTGAAAATATCAGCTGCACGAAAAATGTTAACTTTTGCAAGAAAGTAGTGTTTTATTATGTATGCAAATGACATCTTGTAACGTTTCATTAAATTACAGTGTATTATTTTTCCAAAACCTCTGATTTACACTTTTTAACATCGAATAATGTTTATATATGAATGATTTGTTTCCAAAACATGTTACTCCGCTTAAAAACCGATTTTTACCCAATAACCTAATAAACATATTAAGAGGGTCAGAAGCAAAGGGGTATAAGTGACATTTCTAAGAACATAAGTTAAGTGCATTCAGGGCAAGCTAAAACATCTGAAATTTTAGTGGCAATGAGATATATCTGTTAACCACATCACACACTAAAATTGAAATAAAAAATTCACGGAATTTACGAAAACTTAAGTACTTTCAACTACATGTTCTCAAAAATAACTTAAGTGCACTTATACTCCTTTGCTTCTGACCTTGTCATTTCTTACATTCTGAATCCAATGGTAAAGTTATTTTTTGCCAGTTGATGCTATTTGTCACTGAAAAATCATATTAAAAGTATGATTTATTTTCCAAAACCTTCTATTCCCTTGTTTTTCAAGGAAAACCTATGATCTACGTAAATATTAATTTTTTGGTCCTATAGAATACGTCTGTTACGGTAACAATTAATATTAGAGGAGAAAAATTCGCTCCAGCGCCGGGGATCGAATCCGAGTCCTTGATTCTATGTACCAAGCGCTCTAACGACTGAGCTACGCCGAAATTCAATCCACAGCCCCCGATCGAATCCCTCTCCTCCAGTGTTTTCCCTTTGTGGCCTGACTCCAAGTTCGACATGTATGTATTCTCCTCTAATATTAATTGTTACCGTAACAGACGTATTCTGTAGGACCAAAAAATTAATTTTTACGTATATTCTTCGAGCAACAGTGCATATTACTGTTGTATCCCAGCCACCAAGTCCCTCAACTGAGTGCGCTCCTTGTATAATGACAGTTGACTTAATATAAAACATGCTAACATACATGTCGAACTTGGAGTCAGGTCACAAAGGGAAAACACTAGAGGGGAGGAATTTGATCCGGTAGTGTGGAGTAAACTTCGGCGTAGCTCAATGGTTAGAGTGCTTGGTACGTAAAACCAAGGACCCAAGTTTGATCCCCAGCGCCGCGCCTGAGCGAATTTTTCTTCTCTAATATTAAAACCTATTATATTAGGCTTATATTTAATTTAGAAGTTGTTGATGAACTATGAAATATTCTAATACATTTAATATATACAATTGTATAAAATATATGTAAGATAAGAATAAACACGTATTTTTAGAATTGGTTCGTATATTTCAAAGCCAGATATTTCTCATTTCTGTCAAAATAACAGAAATTGAAATAGCAGGTCTTGGATACAAATCATTCATATGAGTCTTAATTAGACAAATTGTAGGACCTAGGTCACGCTGGCATGTAATATCGTTAAACCCCAATAACTCAGTGTCTGTAAATTTTAGACAACACAAACCTACATGTAATTTAAAGAGTAAATAAAGAGCTTTCTATGGCCACGGCTTGCTTCAAGCTTTAGCATACCTGTCTATCAACCAGGCGGTAAGACTCGATTCCCAGGCCAGAACTTACTCTATTTGCATTGCAGAAACTTTGCAGACGGTTTTTTAACGGAGTACTCTTTTTTCCCTCTATCTTTCCACTAACACTCTTCATATTTTCCTCTATCATCTGCTATAATTAGAAATTGGTTGGAGTAAAATCTTGGGGGTTAGTACGAGTTTTAGATTCTGATATGGAAAAAGCTTTTGGCACCGAACCCTGGGGCTAATCAGGTACTCGATTCAGAATAGGACCTGTACGAACGAATTCATAGCATGCTGCGTTGCGTGTAAGATTGGCGTATAAGAAGTGTAATTAAACACGTTATATTTCTTTAATGAGGGAAAAGCTAGATGAGTGACTATTATCAGATTATTTATCGAATCAAACTTAGCAATTGTGAGAATTTTTATTGAAATCGCACTTCATAGGTAGAGAATATTCCCTAGTTAGCTAGTGATCTACAGTCCCGTCGCTCTTATTTCCGGCAGCCTATCACGTTGCAGGTCGGCTACATTTAAACGTGTGCGTCTTGTGATTCGCTAATGAAGATAAAGAAGGATCGATAAATACTTAATATAATCGCCCGCCATTTTGGCTCTTTCGTTGGAGTTCGCAGAAAGCACACGAGGACGTTATTTGCCGCTCAATTATTATTTACTGAATTACAGTGCGTTTGATTTATTATCATAGGAGCTACGACATGATAATGTTTAACGGTGTGGCAAATAGATCCCTCGTCCGGTAGCTCGGCAACGAAAGAACAAAAATGGCGAACGATGCTACCTATCTAGACTTTATAGAGCTTTCACTTTCTAAGACGTAAGCAAAGAGGAGGAGTCACGCCGGGAATAACAGCGTCGCGACTATAGTCAATTTCTTTTTCTCGACCAGTTCCAGCAGTATTCTTTCTTCATCCACTCTTTCTAGAGAGAGAGAGAGAGAGAGGAGAGAATATTTTAAAGGGCGGTTCCGAGTGAAGCCTTCGAAAAGAAGGCATGATTAATTAACAATGCTGGTGAACGGATTCAGTTTTCTGGCTTCGCATAGCATGCAAACATTGACCGGCTAACAATGCGCGTGGTCTTTGTTTCTATAGATACAGAACAACCTGTTTGTTTTTAAGCCTATCAGAAGAGAAGAGAGCCACCTTCCTGTTAAAGAGGGCTTAGGCAGGAAACCAAACGAGCAGAGACCACAAGTTGTTTCCAAATTCGACCGCTGAAACTCGGGGTGAAAGAAGAATTCAGAAAATCCATACACCGCAAGCCAGAACTGTGCAGAGGATCTGATATTTTCCAAACATTTCGCTTCGTTAAGCTGCAACTATGGAGTATTCTCTGAGGCTAGTGAGAGGAAATCCTGCACATTAACTTACTGGAGCGTGCCCCGACAGGCTTCTTTCTGCTGTGTGGTCTAATTACGCGCGGGAATATAAGAGAAACTAGAGTGAAGCCTGACCGGTCGATTCCAAAATATTTGCGTAGGCATAGGTTTCAGTGTTTCTCATATCGAAAAGATTATTTCTGGAATGTCCTTTTTCTGTAGCTCTGTTAATCTACGTAATGATATGTGCATAAAATGAAGTACCGGTAACTTTCATTTCAATAGAAAAATGATATGATTTGAATGTCTTATGTCAAAAATTCAGAAAATTGTGAATACTCGAAATTATGTCTATCGATTTTCTTTTCAACCGATAAGAAATAGTTTAAAATAAAATTTCACACACCTTCATACTGTGAATTTTATTAGTAACAACAATGTAATTTATTCGTCACAACAATAATTCCTTTCTACAATTCACCTTAAACGCTCTCGTCAACAATTGGATTTTCACTCAACACAGTATTCGTTATAGCACTCCACCGACGACAATGACAATTTACTTGGACTATTACGAACAACAATGAACTGTTAATCTTAACTAATATTTACAAAGTACTATTTACAAATCAGAACTGTTAGTTCTCAGTTCTTCTAGCTCAGTCACTCGAGTATCTCACAGTATCTCGAACCACAGATCTTCAGAGACAGTTCACTGTACTCGAACTCAGGTCCCTCCAACTGCGATCCACTGCACTCGAACTCAGGCCTTCGGATGCTGATACAGTTGCGGACGCACACTCGAGTCGAACTGCGGTACACAAGGCTTGCTTGCTCTGGCTTACTCACTGACTGAATAACTGAAAACTGCTGTCGTTCCTTCGCGTCCTTAATTTATAACCACAGCGACGTAGCCTCGAAAGTTCCACGCGTCTCTAGAGATGGCACTCCAGAAAAAGCCAGAGCCCTCTCCTCTCTACCAGCACCAGATGCGCGCGCACTCTCTCTCCACTCTCTCGCCGTGTTGGCCCTTTCCCCTCTCCGCCGCGCGCCATCCCAAAGTGCTCCGCGCAATCTTCTCTCTTGCGGGACGCTGGTCGTGAGTTCGAATCTCACGTCGCTGTCACAATACTTTATTATCGGCTTCTTAACGTGTCTGTTTAGTTTTCCATGGAATAAGTGACACCGAGATGGTGTTTTGCCAAGATGACTTCGAGAACATGGAATTATCTGACTTTCGCCTCATAGGTGAGGAAATATCGGGATAAGTCCAACCAAATAATCAATACAAGCCGGATTCGAACCTACGCCCGAGTGCTAAATCGGAACACGATTGCCGCTAGTTAACCAGCAGACTGTTAGATAGGCCTATTTATATTCCAAAAATGTTTGGTGTTATTAAATTTATAAAGTATTACTATATATTATATTATATTATATTATATTATATTATATTATATTATATTATATTATATTATATTACATCAGATCAGATCATATCAGATCACTTTTATGCAGCCAAGGAATTTTTTGGAATTTTAATTGACACGGTATCATCTAATGAAGAGCTTTCCAAACTGAATGTCGCCTGAAGGTTTATGGGATGTCGCGAACTGTCTGGTATATTTCATTATTTTGAGCTATTAACTCATGATAACTGAAATGAAGTAAGAAAATCGCTGGTCACCTCTTGCTTACCTATCTGCCTTGTAAATACGTGTCCTTGACAGAGGAATAGATGTGCCTACAGTTGTGGTATACAAGTATGAGTCTAGTGTGCAACATAAGGATGAGAATATCTTAACTGCAACAGACAAAATATCTGCCTTACCAGACAAGTTAGCAATTTGGTCTCGGAAAGTGAAAGAAGGCAGCTATGAAATGTTCCCAAATACATCTCACTGTGATTTGAAGAACGAAGTAAAAGATTCAATTTACAACTATCTGACATTACTCACTGATAAACTCGAAAGTTACTTCCCAGATCTGAACACAAAAGCTTGTGACTGGATAACAAATCTATGTTTGTCATCTGAAGTTAGTGGACTTTCCTTAGCAGAAGAAGAAGAATTGGCAGACATTAAAAATGATAGGAATTCGAAGTTAAAACACCAAAGAGATGATTTGAACAGATTCTGGATTTCACTTGAAGAAGATTTTCCGCATATTGCTAAATGGGCTCTTGTGGTATACAACCACACAGTATTGTGAAGCAAGATTTTCTGTGATGATAAATATCAAAACAGTGAAACGTGATAGTTTAAAAATGCTGGATGAAGAAATTCGTGTGAATTTATCCGACATTCGCCTAAACATAAAATACATTTGTAAGATTCGCCAAGCACATGTGAGCCACAAAAAAAATTAAAACCAAGTCTGAAAATAAGTGTGATTGTTTTTCTCATCTGAGAACTCTATGTGAATGTTTCTTTCATCTCATATAATATTTTAACAATACTGGAAATGTGTATGTTTATCTTATTCATTTTATGAAGGGTGTACCTATAAGTGGTCTAATAATGTGTGGAATATTTTCATTTGGGACATAAGGTAACGCACAAAATTTTTATAGTTTGCTAGGATGTCGCCATATAAAAAAGTTTGGAAAGCACTGATCTAATGTGATGGCTAGTGGTTTCGAGCTAATGTATTTATTTATTTACATTTATTTTTCATTACTCACGTATTTATTTATCTATTTTTATTAATCTATTTATTTATTTATTCATTTATTTATTTATATGTTTATTTATTTATTTATTTACAAAGTTATTTTACTGGTTTATTCAGAATAAACGTAAGTGGAAATTAATTCTAGTACATTGAAATACTTAAATTCGTCTAAATTTTTGGAATTATTTGAAAGTTACATTTACATTGTTAGGATTGTCATCTATGGCTTAAATTCTAGTGTTTCTTGTCACAAATCCATCGGGGCCTAGTTCGTGTCTTAGTCAGGGTGGAGATTTATTCTCTTTCCTTAGAAAATGGATGTGTGTCTCTTGCCTCCCTTTTGTGATGTGTTGTTTTAAGAGACGGTCTTGCGACACTAGAATCCCTGCACTTCTGAATGTCTAATGGATTTTGCTGAAGGGGATTCGAAACTCTCTATTCCAGTAACGTTAAATTTACTTCACTTCGTGACCCATTTCCTATACTATATTGTCTACTATATTGTAAAAGAACCTGAAATCTTTGTCAGTAGTTCTAACAGTATTTTTCTAAATACTCGTATTTAAAAGGAGCTTTTTACAATTTTATTGAAATTACATTAGATATTACTTTTTATTTAAAGGCTTTAAATTAAGAAGTAATTATTCCGTATACATAAATTATTTCAAGTTACTGGGTTGAAGGAGAAACACCAGTGTTAAAATTGATAATAAAAATAAAATAATTATATGTTGTAATTTTTGTTTTACTGGGATAGGGCGGTCCGAACTTCCTTGGGAATCTAAACAAATATCCGTGCGTTTATCAACTTAACCCTAAGGAAAGTGTACATTGGACCATTTCCATTGCTGGCGATGAAAAAGAAAACAATATTTCTTTATTGAATCTGCCATTCTCTTCAGGTAGTCAACAAAATGGAGTGTCGCTGTAAAGAACTAAGGTTGTTTCACAGACCAACGGAAGTTTGGAGGAAGTCATTCTTATAATTCACTATTGATTTATCTCGCATTAGATCAATAAAGTCATAACATATCACAACAGCATTATTCAGTAGTAGTAGTAGTAGTAGTAGTAGTAGTAGTAGTAGTAGTAGTAGTACTAGTACTAGTACTAGTACTAGTAGTAGTAGTAGTAGTAGTAGTAGTAGCAGTAGTAGCAGTAGTAGCAGTAGCAGTAGCAGCAGCAGCAGCAGTAGCAGTAGTAGCAGTAGTAGTAGCAGCAGCAGCAGTAGCAGTAGCAGCAGTAGCAGCAGTAGCAGCAGGAGCAGCAGCAGGAGCAGCAGTAGCAGTAGTAGCAGCAGGAGCAGCAGTAGCAGTAGCAGGAGCAGCAGTAGCAATAGCAGTAGCAGTAGCAGTAGTAGTAGTAGTAGTACCTAAGTTCAATTTGTAAAGAGTACAGTATCAAGAATTTCAAGAATTAAAAGAGTAAAATAATGGCATTTTGTGGTGAAACAATGATTCGATCAAATAGGCCTACAATTCTATAAGATTATTGCCTTTTGGAATACGTAGACCTACGTCTCTCATTGCAGATACTTAGGATGTAAAAAATATTTAATAAATAAACAAGTTATAAACAGAAAATTATCTGAATTTCGATCAAGCTGTAGAATCATATATAATACCTCAGGGTGCTAATCATAGACATTTCGCTAGCCTGCGCTATGATTGTGCTAACTAGCCTCGGCTATCGACTGGTTACTTGTACAGGATTCATATAATATCATATCATATCATACAGTAGGCTATATCATATCATATCATATCATATCATATCATATCATATCATATCATATCATATCATATCATATCATATCATATCATATCATATATCATATCATATCATATCATATCATATCATATCATATCATATCATATCATATCATATCATATCATATCGTATCGTATCATATATTATCATATCATATATCATATAACATCATATCATGTCATATCACATCCCTAACACTGGTTTATGAATACAAAAAACGTTAGTTCGCTTATCATCCACCGAAAGCCCGCGCTAATAACGTCTATGAATATGGCCCTTAAAAACAAAGCATAAAAACGTTAATAAAGTTTTAGAAAAATGGCAAAGCCAATATTTTAAGCAAATTTATCACAACAAATTCAAAGCAGATTACAACGGGCAGAAATTAAATTTTTACAGACAACTAGCAATAGGCCTATATAAATATCATAGGAGCGGAGAAAATTCTCTCCGGCACCGGGATTCGAACTGATTGAAAAGATCCAAAAATCATTATTCAACTGTTTCCAAAACATATATCCTTTAACAAGAAAAAATTTCATAACTTTATCACCAGAATTCTGGAGAGAACAACTTTTTAAAAGCAACATTATATATATATATATATATATATATATATATATATATATATATTTCTACTTCATTCCATATAAATATGGCTGATAATAAAAGGGTATATATATATATATATATATATATATATATATATATATATATATATATATTTCTACTTCATTCCATATAAATATGGCTGATAATAAAAGGGCTAGTTCAGAATAGTATGTGAATAAGGAAAATATCTTGAAAAGGCCAAATTATTGAAGAAAATGTATAATATTAATAATTACATGCGATATTCTTTGGTTCAACAGGATAAACATACTGTATGTGACCGCATATGTTAATATTTTTTCTTCTAATTTTTTTTTTTTTTCAGAAATATAATTCAGAAATTAAGTAAAGAAATCAAGATCCTTTCTTTCTGGAGGCAGATGTCTTTGGATACAACATTTTCAGCAAGTAACCGCAGGAGACAGTATTACACAGTTGTCTGCGTAATCTACAGTCCTCTGCAAGTGATGGTGATATGAGAATTAAGTACAACGTAATTACAGTAGTTGCAACTTTCCACTACATGTCACATTGTATCTATGTTATTTACGACATTCGTAATTCAGTGTAAGTTGAAAAATAAATATATCTTGAATGATAAGACAGAAATGGAGATTTGACACACAAATCTTTACATTTACATTATACCTTATATTCGTCGTTAATTCGTTCCACAAAATTGCTACAATTATCGAAATGACGGTAAGACATTCTTTTAAAGCCGTGTTATAGTGACTATTCCACTCAGGGTTGCTAGATTGTTTTCACGGAAATTCGCAATTATTCCTTTAAAAGTCGCCATTTAGAGGAAAAAAGTCGCCCAATATTTAATTTAACACCATATCCTATCTTAGTGAGAGACAAAAATCCTGTTATAATACCTACAACAGATACATTGCGAAGATGTATAATACATCTATCGATTCGTTAATAATAATTCAGGAAATTGGTAGTTCTTTCATATCTAACACTTGCTCCTTTAGGATATTAGTGGCTATGACCGTCTTAATTATTGCAAAGCACTTCTTTCTATGAAGTTGGGGATGTACATTCCTACACTTGCACAATTGAAATAAATAAATTAGCTTAAATGATCAAGAGGTTTTTATCGCGATATCACTGGCCATAAAACCGCCAACCGAATTTTAAATTTTGTTAATGATTTAGCAACTGGCAATACATCTTTAAGAAGATAGACGCTGATTTTTTTTTTTTTTGATGAATCTACATGTTGTTTTCAAGTCCACTTTTTGTGCCCCTGGTTCCATTCGGCAGTTCTTACTTGAGCACAAAAATCATTAGGCTCATCCGTTGGCTTTTCTTAAACACAGATCTTCTTTGTATGACTCCTGTTTCGTTGTCTATCTCTTTTAACTAACTTGAGAGACTGGTAATCTCAAATTCTAACAATCAGTTTAATTAAAAATAGAAGCTAAAAGGAAAACCCGGGCAAAGCCGGGTGCTTTCAGCTAGTATTAAATATAACACACTGCAGCGTTAAAGAAAATAAGTAGTATATTTTACCGCTTTACTCGTAATTCAAGTGTGGAACATTTCACGCAATCACTGGGATTTTCTTAAATCTCCTGCTACTTTTCTTTATTCGCATTGCATTATATTTATTTTCCTCATTGTCCGTTATTTTATTTCTGTACTCTTTCTCTTATTTGTTTCTTTCTCTGTCTTCCTACACTCACTGTTTTTCCTTCCTTAGATTTCATTCTTTATTCCTGTTTCTTCTTACCTTCCTTCGTTCCTTCCTTTTTTCTTTAAATTTTCGCTTCTTTATTTCCTTCTTATTTCCATTTGCGAGGCACTCATTTGTGGACACCCTACTCTAAAACCACTTTGTCATCCCGCTACCCCCGACTCTTACTCTTGGCGTGTCCGCTTCACAAAGTCTAATTAGTGGTGCCAGTAATAATCCCTGTGGCATTCACAGAACTCTTCCTTCATCAGACGAGTAGGAAAAAAAAAAAGAAATGGCAAGGCAAAACGTAAATATTTCATTATAATTCCCTTTACCATGAACTTGAGATTAATTTAGGTAGGTAGCTTTGAAATGGTTTTCAAATATTAATGAGATAATTACCTTGGCAACCACGGAAAATCCAAATATAGATTTAGGAATTTTTTTAAAACAATAAAATGGAGGGGTACTTTTCGTTTTCATTTCTTCTGACGAGTAGGAATTTTATCAGCAGTGACTTCCTTCATTTTCATTTCCCCTCTCTATCTACTTTCTCTCTTCTTTATTTATTTATTTATTTATTTATTTATTTATTTATTTTTCTTTTCTTATTTTCTTTTTATTCTCATTTTAATTTATTTTCTTCATATTTCTTCCATTACATATTAATTTAAATGCCTGTTTCTACTTTTCCTTTCTCCTTCTCGGCTTTCTCTTTATTGTTTATTTTAATTGAATTCTTACTCTTCCTTTGTCCTTTCGATTCATTTTCATTAATTAGTTTCTTTTATTTTTTTAGTTTTTCTCACATATACATTACTTATTTTTTGCTCTCGTTTGCTTATTTCTTAATGCGTCTTTTATTTTCAATAATTTCTCGTGTTATTTCTTTTTCACTCCGTTCTTTCATCCTGTTTTATCTTTTACACTTATTTTCTTTATTTTCTCACTCTTCTTAGTTGCTGTTGTCGTTCTTTTCATTTTTCTTTGTTCCTATTCACATACATTTCTCTATTTTATTCTTATTAATTCCTGTTTTTATGGAGAAAAAGCTCGAAGACTTACAACTCAGCCTGATTCTTGTTGTGCTTACCTCCTTTTGATAGGGATGATTGTTTTTAAGTCCTTAGGACCACATTCTTCTAAGTACTGTGATTCACTATTTGGTGTCATCTGCCGATTCAGTTAATTAATTAATTAATTAATTAATCCGTGGCGCTACAGCCCGTGAAGGGCCTAGACCGACCAGCCGGCTGCTGGCCTCACGCCCACATGCCGAAGCAGAGATGGACGATCATCCAACCAGAATGGAGGTATCATATGGATAGCACGATGATCCCCCCAGCCGTTATGGCTGGCATTCGCAACCGGATTTCGCTACCTATCGTAGCTCCCCAAGTGCATCACGATGCTGGGTGGGCACCGGTACCATACACTGGCCGAAATTTCATGAGAAAATTTCTTCCCTCGTGAGGAATCGAACCAGCGCGCATTCCGTAACGCGAGTCCTACGCAGGATGCCTTAGACCACGACACCACGGCGCGGGACCTGTCGATTCAGTTACACATCACAAAGTTCCGACGAATTTCACTACGAGAACCACTTCATCCCTTTAAGACTTTGCTGCTTCTTTAGATCGATGCTATCTGTATGCAAGTGATGATACCACACCCTGCTGCATTCTATATGAACAGAAGTCTGTGTTCATGTAGGTATCGTGATTCGCTGTTTGGTGTCATCTATTGATTCAACTAAACATCATCCAGTTCCGACGTAGTCCGGTTATGAGAGCTCTTTCCTCCTCCCGGTATTTCTGCAACTTCCTAGATCTATACCATCTATATGCAGTCACGGTATTACATCCTGCTGCATCTTGGTCGACCTGAAACTACTGCATGAAGATAGATGAAGTTTAAATTTATGAAGGCGAAATGAGCCCGAGACGAGGCTCCAACGTCGAAAATTGTCCACAAATTCTGCTTCAATTGGATGAGAAAGAAAACCTGGGAAGAAAAACCAATCAGGTAACTTGTCCCAACCAGGATTTAAACCCGGGCACGCTCATTATGCAAAAGTGATGTAAAAAAAACTGCTTGAAGAGCACAAAAATATGGGAGTCGGGAGAATGTTAATATTTAGGGCCAAATACGGGAGACTTGGCAATTGATTGAATGAATGAATGAATGAATGAATGAATGAATGAATGAATGAATGAATGAATGAATGAATGAATGAATGAATGAATGAATGAGGTAAATGGTAGGAGAAACATTAAAAGGTACTAAGCAAAAACGCGTTCTTGCACTGGAAACCGAGGCTGAGAAAAACTAAATATGTGAGCTCCAAGCCTGTTGGTCACTTGTCTCAACTCCGACTTTCGCTATTCCACTGAATGAATTCTAGAAAATTTTGAAGTGGAAAGCCTAAAATGGACGTAACCAAATAGCTACCATATAATGTCTCACATCTGCTGGTCTAAAGCATAGCATAAATTTTGGCCCTCGATTGTACAATGCTTTAACTAAATTACACCCAGAACTTCTAACATGTAACCCACTAACATATAACAAGAAAATTAGAAACGTGTTAATATCTTCAATTGGATTAAATAAATTTATAGCCTATGTGTATGAATTAATCAACCTATATTATATTTGTATTCTATAATTTTGAAATATATATTAGTCCTACTTTTCACGTGCGATATTATTCTTCTCTAGTGTTAATATTATATTATATAATTCCATTGCCGCTGTAATTATATTTTAGTTCCTATTTTATTTTACTTATTTTTATTATTATTATTCTTATTTTTCATTTTAATATTATATCTGAACTGCGACCGAGCACGAGCGCTGCTCATTCGGTCTCAAATTTTGTTAATACTACTGTATCTTCTTTTTATATTGCTTGTATTATTTTATTTCTATTTCTCTTGTTTGTTTTTGTAATTATATTTCTTTATTCTGTATATTTAAATTTAAATAAACTAAATAAATAAATAAAGGTGAGAGGGAGTGGAGATAATCATGACAGGAATATCGGGAGAAGAAACACCAGAAGAAGCAAGTCTGAACATTTTAAAGGCATGCGTCCATGTGGAAGTCGAGTAAACTCGCTCATGTACCAAGGATAATATGCGAATGCCAAAGCCTAGATTACCATTTCGAAGACGTCTGTTCGAAAAAGTGCCAAAATGTTGTGGGGAGGAGGATGTAAGTCCGTGGCTCATTTCTTTTGGGACTCATCCCGACAAATGCTTGGCTCCTTAGGAAAACCACGGGAAAACCATAGGCAGGATCAGAGGTTTGGCAATCCTAACTCGTGAAAATGTAACTAAGACAAGCAAAGATAAAGGGTTTATTAGCGCAGATATTACGAATTAAAAAAAAGTGTTTTTGTCAGAAGGGTTTTAATAAATTCCCTTCATAACATTTCTCATTTCCATATCTGAAGGCTCAGGCGTTAATGAAGTCTGCAGGGACTCCTTTGGCTTCTTGATCAGAACATTGCCAGTAGGGATGTCATGCAGTATAATTCTGCGGTAAGATACGGTACAGAAGTTTCGCGTTGGACTATGTGCCGTTGATAAGAATACTCGTGAACAACGGAGTCAGGGAAATGGAAGTACTTCCAACAGAAATCCCCACTTTGTCTCGATGGGGTTTTGAGCTCGTGTCTCCACCGTGGAAGGCTCACACTCTAACCATCTTAACGTAGTACTCGCACATCATCTTTAGAGGTTCTGCCAGACTCTCTTGAGTGCAGGACTTTAATTAAGTTCCATACAGCTCTTGGCATGTTTTCCTACGTCTCTTGATTACATGAGGTAAAGGTCCTTCAAGTTGGCGAGTCTGAATGTATAAATATGAAGTGGGGAAGGAGAGCACACATTGTCAACAAGTCACCTCAGACACATGAGATGTCTCTTCTGTTCAAAGCTGGGGACGTTCCATGACTGCATAGCGACAGAACGCAAAGTGCGATTGTTACATTCTGCTGAAGTGATTACAATCCTTATCACTGAAATTGAGATGTGCAGGAAATAGGCATTACATTCCATGCAGGTCGTGTGACATTTTTAGTCGACGTTAAAGTGATAGGACCGGAATACGAAAAATATGATACGGCATTTATAGAATCTCTATAATATCGTGAAAAGTTTGTGCTGTTCGTCATTGTTATTAGTATTAGTATTTATTTATTTAACCTGGTAGGGATAAGGCCGCCAGGCCTTCTCTGCCCCTCTACCAGGAGATTCCAACTATAATATGAAGAATAAAATTACAATTAGTATTAAATTTACAATTACAATTACAAATAAAATTACAATTAGTATTAAATTTACAATTACAATTACAATAAAAATCAAAGTACGAAAAGATTACCTGACTAATTGAAGATAGATCATTTGTCATAGAAAAACAAAGAATATTTTATGTTTACTGAATTACAAATTAAACCTAGAATAACAAAATTGTATAGTGATGAAATTATTGGATATTGAAATATTTTGTGATAGATTAAGGAAACTATTTACAAGAAATCAATTACTGACCAAGTTCCTAGTAAGTTTCATTTGAATTCAATTTTATTTCGACAGTCCCTGATGCTAGCAGGTAGCGAATTCCAGAGTCTTGGCAGGGCTATTGTGAAAGAGGATGAGTATAAGGAGGTCCGATGGGATGGTATTGTTAGTATTGTTTCATGACGAGAGCGTGTGTTCAGATTATGGTGGGAAGAAAGGTAAGTGAAGCGAGACGACAGATACGAAGGAATAGAAGAGTTCAAGATTTCGAAGAGAAACAGAAGTGAATGTAAATTTCTTTTCTTATCTAGTTTAAGCCAATCTATTGCTTCCAGGGATGGGGTAATATGATCATATTTACGAACATTGCTTACAAAACGTACACAAAAATTATGAGCACGTTGAAGTTTCGTTTTGTTGTCGCTGGAGAGGTCAGTCAGTAAAATGTCAGCATAGTCAAAATAGGGAAATACAAGTGTCTGCACAAGGGACTTTTTTTAAGCAAGAGGGGAGATGAAAATTTATCCTTTATAGCACATGGATAATAGAATATACTTTTTTGCAGTATTTTGAGTATGGTTGGAATTGTAAGGATGTTTGGATTTTAAATAAAAATATTTACGCCGTTTTCAAGACGTCGAATAACATTTACTTTGTGAGAAATACTCAGACGTGAACGTATTTGTGACATGATGCCTTATCGTATGCGTGGGCTTGAATTCTCGTCACAATAGACCACGTTGTACTATATTGCTGCTTTCTTTAGACTCAAACGCATACTCCTAAATCGACGGAACAGTGTGCTGTGTTTTAGTTTCAGTAAAGATTTTAGTATTTTGTCTTAAAGTTTTAGTAGGTTATTTAACGGCACTGTATCAACTACTAGGTTATTTAGCGCCAATGGAATTGGTGAAGGAAAATTGGTAACTGGCGACATGAGGCCGAATATTCGCCATAGATTACCTGAAATTCGCCTTACGGTTGGAGAAAACCTCGGAGAAAACTCAACCAGGTAATCAACCCAAGCGAGAATCGAACCCGTGTCCGAGCGTAGCTCCGGATCAGTAGACAAGTGCCTCTACGGACTGAACTATGCCGGTAGCTTCTTAAAATTGTATCACACAAAAATAGTTGTCTTATTAGATATTTTTAAACCGTTGGAAATTTGTGCGTCATTATTTCAACAGCCAAGTCCTTCTAGACTTCTTCAAATTCTTAAATAAAATACATATTCAGTGTTGGAGTATGATAATATGAAGATAATGGGGCTATAGTAGAATCAAAGAGAAACCGAAGTACTCGGAGAAGCCACCGTGACTCAGCTTTAGTCAGGGATTCGTCTTTAAATTATTCATACTTGAACAGACAAGGCACAGACTGCCTTTCTTCCGATCTGCCGACGGCTGTGATCGATATGACTGCACAGTGTCAACCTTCTTTTCAATGCAAGTTATTACGTTCCCTATGGAATTATTAAAATGCTCTTAGGGTGTATTAAATCTCGCTCCGAATCTGAATTGCAATTTAGATTTTTATTTTAATGCTGAAATGAATTCTCTTAAAAAAAGGCTCCTTTGAAAGCCGATGAGTAATTAAAAATGTTCATCACTAAGGCAGATGCTCAAGCAATCTCATATTTATTTGTTTCTTCTTGTTTTGTTTCTGTTTTTTCTTTTCCATATTTCTTTCTTTTCTTTTAGTCTTCTGATTTTTTCTTCTACTACTTCTCTTCCTGCTTGCTCTTAAGTTCTTCGCTTTCTGATTTTATTCTTATTTTCTAATTTATCACTATTTTACATCTCCTTCCGCTTCTTATCAATTATTATTTCATTTATTTAATCTGTTTATAATTATTATCTACTGCTTTTTCTTTCGTTATTATCCATGCACTATTTCTTCTTTCATGCATTTTATAATAAATTCATTCCGTCTACATTTCTTCCATTTCCTGTTCTTTCGCTAATTATTCTTACACTTTTATTCTTCCACTTACTGTTCTACTTTCGTCTATATTTCTTCCATCATTCTCTTAATTTACATTTTTCCACATTTCTGGCTCTTAATCATAATAGAAACGGATATACGAACAGCAAAGCTCTAAAAACAATAGATCAATAATTAAAATGAGGTAATAAAAATAAACGTTGCTTTTATTTGTGTAATAAACTTTTCGTTTGATTCTTGCCATTCTCATCTCGGAATGCAAATGTTATTTACTATATGTCGGCGGTAACTATGGTAACTGTTGAGCACTTTCATAAACTCCATGTTTATTGGTAATAACTGACAGTCTTCAAGATATATTAAAAACACTGCAATTTTATAGATAAGTGTATTCGTTTAGAAAATAATATTTCAAATATCCAGTTATAAAAACAACAATAATTCACGCAGAATATAGCATGAAATAATCTATTGTGCGTTATTAATTCCATTGATGTTTCAATAAACCACTAATCTGGTCAATAAAACACGAAGCACTGGAATGAAAAAGGAAAAACGATTTTACATGACCCCTCTACCCTGTCTTATAGGACTAACGTCCGTAAACACACTATACCGAGAACTATGAACTATGTAATAGGCCTATGTGTGGAAACAGCTAGCAATGCTTATGTCTTCAGACCACAGTGAGAAATGTGTTACTACACAGTGGAGCCATCTCTGTATAGATAATTAAAACACGAATTTCATTTCGCCATACGGAAGTCACTTTGATCAAAGACCTTGTACATAATACTAAACAAGGTGTTTGGGTTTGTTATGCGCTGATAGAAATAAAGTTACATAAATCTGAATATCTGACTTTCTATTAATTATTCAATTTCATTCACGTAATGTAAATTTTATAGGCTACAATCAGATTAGGTTACCTTGGGAACGGTAAGTAACTTACATGTGGTGGAGTAACTATATGT
Organism: Periplaneta americana; assembly: GCF_040183065.1. Lineage (NCBI taxonomy): Eukaryota > Metazoa > Arthropoda > Insecta > Blattodea > Blattidae > Periplaneta > Periplaneta americana. The sequence continues at coordinate 94,705,503 of NC_091128.1, forward strand.
TTTGAAAAAATCGCTAGCCTACCAATGTCAGCTGTCTTATTTCGAGCGTTTTCCATAGCTCGACAAACGCATTAGCTACATATTTCTCGCTGTAATGTGTTACGGGCCTAAATATTCCTTTAATATCACGATATTTCGACATGTTTATTGCATCTTCGTAGGTTTACGAGTCCCTGGATTATTATTCAATAAATTAGACTATAATAAAATAATAACTTCGTTCGACTTTAAGGATATTTACTCACTATCAACCTTTGCTGATATAATTTACAACCTTAATCAAACAAGCGTCATTGAATGATGATTTATGAGATTGTAACTCAAAATTATAGGAAGTATAAGAACTGAGAGTGTTTCATACATTTTTTATACTTATCGGGGTTTTTCGCACTCTTATTGAAATGGTAATATCGTCCTTTGACGTCTAATAACCTGAACGAAGTCCGGAGAATATGAAATGCAACATTATGGACGTAACTTAGCTCAGTTGGTTTTCTCAGGGTTAATTGAAGAGCTGGATTCATAAACGTAACAAGTCCATTTTTTTTCCCCGAGTTTTTATTTTGTGGATCTAATTATTTAGAAGATGTATAAAATTGTGCTAGGCTCTATTGTTATAGATTTTAAAAACTGCAATTGTCTACAACAGCATTAGATCAATTGGAGCAGAATTCCATGACGTAGTTTATCATAGAAAATCATGGCAAATTCAATAATAATTATTGGACGAATATACATTAGTACTAAGATTTACCTAGCAAATCTGTCTTAAAAATCAAATTAATGTATCATAGTAAATCAATTATATTTTGAGCTCTACAAAAAGATGAAACATTGAACCTGAAAAAAAATGGTATTTTGACTTAGCATGTTTTGGAACACAGCTCTTTAAATTACTTCTATCTCAATAGTTCATTAACTTATCCGATATTAATCATTAGTAAGACTTATCTTCTACTCTTTTTCTTGTAAGTTTTCATAATTTATCTATTATTAATATACGGTTTCTTTGCCACTAAATATTTCCTATGAATTTTAATTAATTTCTAAGTTAATTAATTCATTACTGGCACGTGTTTTCTCTTAAACATAATATTATTTGTAGTATCCTATTTTCTTAATTAATATAATTTAAGAAATATAGCCTCCGTTATTTAAGACTTTCTTCAAAATTTCCACAATTGAAGACCTCCCCAGAATAAGGGTACAACTAATAATTGGCATTTCATGTCACATATTTCTTTAATTTGATGTCACATCCTTTTTCCGGGGAGGCTTTCAATTATATTCAATGATACAACCCTCCCATAGTGGAGAGTGACCTTGACAAGATTGCTCTAGGTGAACCTCTCCCTCTCTGGCAATGTTGCAATATATTCGCATCCTTCAGTGGCTTAAAATCAGTGGTTTTAAATTAAATTTACACGAAAACAGTCCACGCTATGGAAATACGCCAGAGGAATAAATGATTCTTCATTACATTTTTATCGATATGGACAAAAATTACGATTCTACTCGCAATAATTACCTTATGAGAGGTTGTTAAACATTTGGAAAATAACATTTTTTTTTTAGAAAACTATGAATTTTAACTTTCCACTAATATGGTATTACAGTTTTTTTGTTACATACAACATTAGCTATTAGCTCTGAAAATCTGCAGGATTATTTCACTTTCACCCTGTGTAATTCTATACAAATGTTTCTACAGCTTACAGCAGTAAATGTTTTCAAAATATTCAACATTTTTTTCCTCCATTACTGTATCTTGTACAATAATAAAAATTGGTATATGTAAAATACTGTTCTGCTGCTATATAAAAAAAATATTTTTACGTTTTAAAAAAAATTTATATATTTTTTTAAAAATTCAAAATGTTGGCAGTTCACTGTGCAGTGATGAAGCGTTTCCCTCATAACTTACAAACTTGTTAACTTTTTCATGTTCTCTGTCTTTTATTTTATTGCTGAAACTCATGTTTACAATATCATGCTCTTTCAATAATATTCCTTAATAAATATTTTTTTATTTCGTGTTAGAAGAAAATACTGATATGTGACCATTTTTTTAAATGAATTTATTTTTTATCAGATAATCTATCAAAGGGAGAGAAGTGGTCTTACTTCATATTGTAGAATGACATGCATAAATACACAAAAAATTGCATCGCAGAATGTTGGATAGTTTTTGAGTTATGTGGGAAACGCTTCATCACTACACAGTGAACTGAATTTTGAAAAAAAAAAAAAAAAAATGTAAATAATTTTTTTCATCATCATCATCTTCTTCTTCAAGGTTTAGATCTTTCGGCCTGTTCCACCTCCATTAAAATTGATCTCGCCAACGTTTTACTGGTCTTCCTAATGATCTCATTCAATATTTTTTTTTAATTAAAAATTTTTTTTCATATAGCAGAAGGACAGTGTTTTACACATACTAATTTTCATTATTGTACAAGATACAGTAATGGAGGAAAAAATGTTGAATATTTCCAAGATTTTACTGCTGTAAGCTGTACCTAACCCCTTAAGTCATCGTTGTCTTGGTGAACGAGCGAAGTATTGTTTAAATGTAAAAGTTGCCTGAGTGATTAATCGCGTTGGATTGTTGTATAGTCGCTTCAGTGGACAAACGATCTCCAAGACTATAGTCCACTTCAGTCACGTTTCTATAATCTATCAATTATAAAGCCAACATTTCGCCAAACTACGGGTCGGCCACCGGTTTAATCTGAGGATAGCGACCTCACTTCATTATTCGAGTCTTGCTTGAGCTTGAGTTCAAATTCTAATTAGACTGATTACGTAACTGTGTTAATGCCCAGGTTTTCCTAACTATAAGTCGAATGTCAGGTAATATCCATTGCTAATCCTGAGACTGTTCTTCCCAAAATACTAGGTCTAGCTCGCTATCATCAAATCCGTCAAAGCTAGATACTGCAGGGTTGGTACATCATCATTAAATATGCTATTAAATAATATAGACTCAAATTAAATACCCAGACAGAAGTGTAGGACAGACGTTATTATGATTTATAAAAAAGAAAATTACAGTTTTGTTTATCAACCTTTTTATACTACTCGAAGACATCACAATGCTGCAAGTCCTTATCTAAAACTGGGTCGCGGAAATCGCATTAACTTCAATCGGGAGTTCTATTTCTCTACTTCTTTTCTTCTTCGAATTGTTTTCAGTTCAAGTGGATGATGAGATATGAACTCCTACTCAGTGTCCTATCTCTTCTATCGAAAGAAAGATGAGCACAATTTCTCCAGATTATGAAAATGAAATTCTTATCGATGTCATGTATATTAGAAGAACAACCGTCAACTTCAAAACCAATATGAATTATACCGCAGTAGTCTTCTGTCTCAATATTGCAAGTGATTCCTTCATCTCTCTATTGGATAGTCAGATCTCTCATATCACTGCAACAGTCTTTTAATTTTTTATTATATCCGTAAAGCATGTGATATTCAGCTGGTTTCCCGTTGTTTCCCTGATATAATTTCTTATCAAAATATATTCTACGTAAAATTTAATTTTTTTGGACTTACAGAATATATCTGTTATAGTAACAATGGTTATTAGAGGAGAATCGAACCTGGCGCCGGGAATCGAACCTGGGTCTTTGGTTCTACGCACTAAGTGCTCTAACCATGAGCTACGCCGAAGTTCAATCACAGCACCGAATCCAATCCTCCTCCTCTAGTGTTTTTCCTTTTCTGGCCTAACTTCAGGTTCGACATATGTTACCGTAACAGATATATTCTGTAGGACCAAAAAAATTAATCTTTACTTAGATTCTTCGTCCAATAATGCGTAATACTGTGGAATCCCGGCCACCAAGTCACTCAATTGAGTGCGCTCCTTGTATAATGACAGTTGACTTAATGTATGTCAAAATATATGTCGAACCTGGAGTTAGGCCACAAAGAGAAAAACACTAGAGGAGGAGGATTCGGTGCTGTGGATTGAACTTCGGCGTAGCTCAGTGGTTAGAGCACTTGCTACGTAGAACCAAAGACCTGGGTTTGATCACAGGCGCCGAAGCGAATTTTTCTCCTCTAATAACCAATATATATTCTTTCAAGAATCTATTGAATTATATATTTTGAATTACGCTTTCCAAATCCATTTAATAAAGCAATCCCAAACTGACGGTTTTATATAACTTTAAAATTCTAAGAACAATACATGTCAAATAAAGCAGATCTATTCGGTCAGTATTAAGAAATTAAAAACTTGTTTTAACTATATTAAGCTTATAGTATTTTTTTAAATAGAGTTGTAAATTTCATCATCATAATCACTATTACTATCGCCCCAACAGCATAATCTGATGGTTTTTGGATGAAGGCAGAAAAGTAATAAAAATGAGTTTTGAGATAAATGAAACTTAAACTTTTGACCCTTATTGAAAATAATTTTTTATTCAAACAAAAAAAAAATGAAATGCTAATTATTTTGTTTCTTGCACACTCACTTGTACAATTTAACTTGTGTATTCACCTGCGGAACAAAATTCCATTTGCACAAAAATGTCTTAACCCCAATTACCTGAGCACCATCGAAACCAAAGCCAGATCTGATGGTCCGTTTCGGCGAAAAAAAATAATGTCTGTGATGTGTCCTAGAGAATATTTTCTTAATCCTCATTATGGAATAAAGAAATTATTTATAATAGTTAATAACTGCTGTGAAATGTATCCAATTACGTTTTTTGTTATGTATGCCATACTAATTTGGTCGAGAATAAATTTATTTCTAGTTTTTTGTAGATTTTTGCCATATCATCTTTTACCTTTAGTTTAAATACATAAATTCGCTTGGGTGAAACAATCTGCAGGATGAAACTCTTAAGTACGAGTAGTTTCGAAAAATGATATATACAGAAACTTACAGAGAAAGAACTGTATTCCCGTAAAAGGAAAACTTCTATTACGAGATTTTTACGTAAATAATGGTTCATATTTATAAATCTACCTATTATGCGTGTGTGAAGCAAGGTCTTTGGGTATGAACCTATAGCGAGTTAGAAATTAAATAGAGAATGGAGCGAAGCGAACCGCTTGGAAAACCTCTTACATTGTGCTCTGTTTTCATGGTTCCACGAGTGGCTTTACGATAAACTTTTCATGCTGAAATGTTACAGTTTTCCTCATTTGTATTTCTATCATACAAGTTCCACGTTGAAATAGATATCTGCAAGTTATTTACAGTTTTTGAATGATCACTGGATTATCCGCGTATAGTGGCATTACTCCATTCCAGCATTTCACATTCTTTCCTATTTTCTGGCTTTTATCTTTGTCTCCGCATTTGACCCATGTATCTTAATGTCCTCTCTTATCTGGTATCTTCTTTTGTCCCGAACTTTTCTCCCGTTCACCATTCCTTCCAGTGAATCCTTCAGCAATTTCTTCTCAGTCAATGAATCAACCATTTCCTTTTTTTCCTTCCTGATTCAGTTTCAGCATCATTCTTTCTTCACCCACTCTTTCCAACACAGCTTCATTTTTTATACAATAGCATAGTCAACTATAATTTATTTCCCAGGTTAATCCCTGGAGATTTTTTTTTTTCATTTACACTTCGCAATACGCAATAAGTACCTAATAGTGAACTAACTGATGAAAGCCCTACCAATGCATTATGTTTGGAATAACGGTTACGTATTTTAATATAATATACTATAGTATGTTGGTGACCTTAATAATACTACTAATAATAATAGTAGACAGAATTGGTAAAAATTTTGAATGACTGCAAAATGTAAGGATGTTTGATGTTACTCTTTCAGTTATACATTATCTCGAATTATCTAAGAGTTCAAAATGAGTATCGTGTTTTAATTCCTTGAATATATCTATAGATATAATTATTTTATGACTCAATATCATACAGGAATCCGAAGACTTCACTAATAATATTAGTCATAACATGCGGAATAAAATAAATTTCATCAGTCAAACAGAATGATATCAACCCCTATCAAAATCTTTACGACTCCTTTGTTATTTCTTTATTAAATGTCACTCACTGCGTCTTATTGGATATTATCTAGTCTAATAAAAAGAGACTCCGTGCTGTTTTGAAGAATGAAGACATATTTCATAAGCTATAACTTGCATGTTACAGGTAAGGGAAGTTGGAAGTTTTAAAAATTCTTATATTACAGAGTTCCCTCAAAGATACATATGCCTATGCACATTGCGAGAAAAAAAATATTGAAAATACATAAATCCGTTAACAAATATTACAAAGTGAGTAAACATTAAAGTAAAAGACTTAAGAAATTTAAAAAAAAAATTTTTTGATTTCGATATAAAAATTTATTTCTTCCTCTTCCGTGAATCAAGCAATAGCTAATACATATTTCTCCACATATAGTCGCGTCGCTGTTATTTCCAGCGTGACTCCTCCTCTTTGCTTACGCCTTAGGGAGTGAAAGCTCTATAAAGTCTAGATAGGTAGCATCGTTCGCCATTTTTGTCTTTTCTTTGCCGAGCTACCAGACGAGGAATCTATTTGCCGCACCGTTAAACATTATCATGTCATAGCTCCTATGGTAATAAATCAAACGCACTGTAATTGAGCAGCAAATAACGTCCTCGTGTGCTTTCTGCGAACGCCAACGAAAGAAGAAAAATGGCGGGCGATTACATTATTTAACGAGCCTTAGGAAGTGCATAACGTCATCAGCAGCGAATGACAAGACGTAGCCGACATGCAACATGATTGGCTGCCGGAAATAAGAGCGACATGAACTTATAGTAACAAATTCTGCCGACTTTACTACTGTTATAAGCTGAGAGTTAACAATGTTCTAATTAAAAAAATAATGCATTTTAATCACGCCTATTTGTGATCTTCTGGATAGGAAAGTCAGGAACCGACATCAAGCTCCACAAACCCTGCAAGATCTTGGAGATGCTCTAAAGGAGGAATGGGAGAATATCCCCCAAGAGGAAATACAGAATCTCATAGGGAGCATGCCACGAAGGTGCCAAGCTGTCATCCAATGTCGTAGAGGCCATACATGATACTAGACCTTTATAACGAGTGTTTAAGTTTGATAAGTAAGGACAAGATTCAATTTGTTATATAGTGCAATGTTTTAAAAAGTTGTTTGTTGACATTATTCATTTCTTCTTATTAACATGGAGATAAATGTGACCATAAATGATATAATTTATTAATTTCATATCTGCACCTTTATCCAACGAAAAAATATTTAAATAATTCATAGTGTTCCTCTAATTGTTTTGAGCAGTGTATTTATAGACAGTGACAGAATTAAGGTTGTAAACAAAAAAATATTTATTTCAAAATGTGTGTGGTATGATTAAAGGACATTGCCAAAGAAATTATGCAATAAAACTCTTTTCAACCGTTACAAAGTTTTAGCTGTACCTGTCTTATCACATGTCTTCCAGTATGAGACTTCGAATAAAGATTTAAAAAGATGAGTGGCGGTGGCAGGAATTAAGTTGATTTGCGTGGCTGGATACATATTTTGGATAAACAAAGGAATGAGGATATACCACAGAGAATTGCAGCTATTTTCTCTTCACAGTAAAATAAAAGAGTGCGGAAAAAATGGGTCGAACATGAATGAACGAAGAAAGACTGTCGTAGAATATCTTAAACTGTAGACTAAAAGTAGGCTATAGGACCGTCAATTAAGAGATGGAGCTTACAACTACTATAAGGAGACAAAACAAATCGTTAATGATCTCAAATAAACCATGACGGATGATGATACTTGATTTTGTCTTTATCTGTTACGTTAATGAACGTTTATTGTTCTTTAGCAATTCAATACGAAAATGAATGAAAGGAATCAAAGAGCTAAGTTGTTCTGAGTATAAGATTACTGTGCGATGATGTTGACAGTGATGAATATAATGATAGTGTGATAATCACAAAAATGTCTAATTTAAGCCTTAATTACAATGGAAATTATGGAATATAACGTATATAGTATATAGGCCTATTTGATGACCAAAAAACTAATGACGAAAAATAGATGACAAACTGTAACGGTGACGAAATTTCCGGTTACAAAATGCCCTAGACTCGAGACAAGTTACTTTGTTAGTTCTTTCCTGGGTTTTCCATCAGCCCATTGAGAGCAAATGCTGAGTAACTTTAGGCGCTGGACTCTTGACTCATATCACTGGAATTAATTCATCACCTTTATCACTTAGAAGCTAGATAATGTAGCAGTTCACAAAATAATCTGAAAATAAACTAGCAAAAAAATAAAAGTACTAATATTCATAACAATCCGTTGATTTTAAGCAAATAAATATTAGAAATAAAATAAATAGAATTTAAAAAGTATTAAAAATTATATTCTGAAATATTTTCTTGCAGTTAGATTTACATACATGATTTTATTTTTTCTGTAATTTTATTTTCACGTAAATCAAAATTATAAACATAAACAAACTTAAACAAATAAAACTATAAGAAAAGATACAAGAATTATATTTCGAAACAAATACAGAGCTCTAAAAATATTTTTTTTTATGTATAAATAGCAATACAATACTATACAATGAAGATAGCATTCTAGGGTTAAGTATAATTAAAGTGTAACGGTACCTTCACAAACATCAATAAAATTTTAAAATTACGAAAGCCTACTATATAGATTAATTCTAACGTCAGGCTTCGAACTCAGATCCCACCTACGCAAGAAAATCAAGCATGAAACTGTATCGCTGCCGAGTATTTCTCAATTATGTATGTAGGGCATTGGTTTATTGATTTAGTGTCATTACAGTTTTATAGAACACAAATTGTCCACATATACAAGAAAGACAAAAATATATACCCATTAAGAATTGGTGGGATGAACTGGAAAACGACGTAGACGTGGGAAATCTAGGTCACTTGAAGTAATGAGTTGCGTATGTACTATATGGCTGTGGTGTAATTAACAGGAAGGCTATAACCAACAATCAACGCCCGCATCTTGCATGTTGGCCGTGATTAAGATCATTATAGCAGTGCTATAATCTTTTCACTCTTAGATACGTTACATTGATTAAAATAAATGTTTCATAAGTAGATGCAGCAACTAGAAGATTCTGTATGAAGATAAAACAATTCTCTTAATAAATTGCACTTAATTATTCAATATCAACCATTTTGCTTACCGGTAATTATCAGTCACGTATAATTAGCATATGAGCATCAGAAATATATTGCTGTTATATTAAAGGAGTCCATTGCATAGGCGGAGTTACGGGAGGTGAACTCTTTTTTTTTTTATTAACGTTAGAAAATATTTTATTAACAGTTAGAAAATATTGAATTCAAAAGATATTTTTTGCTTTTATTTATGATTAAGTTTCTGTGCTTAAATTTATGAATTAATGTCTTCAGATCATGTGTCTGGACTATAATATTTATCTTACTTTTTTGAATGTGTAAGAATTTCTATAACTCATTTGAGGAATGGGAGCACTGTAATGTTCCATTTGTAACAGCCTGTACTCATGTGTTAGAAGTTTGCAGGTATTCAGGCCGCCATTTGGAGAAATATGAATAACATTGCACAACAATGCAGAAAAAAAGAAAAGTGGTCACGGTATAATGTGTAAACTTAAGGACGAGATTAAATAAAGTAATTAGAGTTTACATTTCACATGATATCTTCAGGAAAACTTAATATAAAAAGTTTCTATTAGCACTGTTAAGTAGTTTTATTGATGTATATATGTTTCTGTACGATAAAGAAAAGAGAGAGATTGTTTTAAACCATGCCCTATTATAATTTGTAGTAGATCTACAGTACAAGCTCTATAAAATTCGGTCCGAAACATCGTTGATATGGATGTAACACTGTGAGAAACATGCCCCCCGAAAATACCTTTATTATATGATCATATTGCGATATACTGTACTGTACCACGGTCAAGCTATAACAGAGGGAGGAGGTATATGATGTCCCCATAACTCCGTTATATGGGTATTCTATGGTTTTATTTTGCCCCCCCCCCCAAGGAAACTGTTCTCTCTCCGCCTATGGTCCATTGGTTGAGTGGCATTACTACAAATCTATTGTTAGATTTCGTCTTGTTCAGTGTTACCAGATCTAGCATCTTGGTGCTGTATCTAGCATAATGTATGTCTAGTATTTAGCACCTCGGTGTTAGCATACTCTAGCATAACTGTAATTTTTCCTCGGATATATATTTTTTTTTTTTTGCGTTCTTAAATAGAAAATCGATGAGGATGATATGAATATTTTTGTGTACTGTACAGCTGTAATAATGTTCAATGGACATGTATTTGCCTCTATGAAGAATATACAAGAATCATAGGCCTATTAAAGAAAATTCTTAAGACCAGCGATTAATGCAATAAAAATCAAAGCCTATGCCGACAATAATTTCGGGTCACCACACCCTGCTTCCCCTATGTTAAAAGTTATACAATTCCTTATTTCCGGGCACGTTCGATTTCCAGTATTATGTTTATAAGTAGACCATGGAACTTCATGTACTAAAATACTTGAAAATATGCATGAAATTATGCAGTAAAAACAGATGAAATATGCGCTAAAATTGAAATATATGCTATAAAAATACACTTTAGAGGTTTATTTGGTTTATGAAAATAATTCAAAGCACGTACATATATACATAATTATATGCACACACATTCACACATACATACATTCAGTTTTGATTCTATGAAATCAGAGCGCACTAGTAGCATTGTCCTTACAGCAATTGATGATCTCAATAATGCGTGACCTTATTGTCGCAGTTCTCTAAATACATCCATTTTTGGTTCAACGAAATCAGATATAGGCAACGCGTACTTTCCAGTTTCGTCCTGACTCCTGAAACATTACATTATTGGAGCGACAAGACTAAATGAATAAGACGGTCAAAATGTAAAATTACTATAGGAGTGAGCGGACTAAAATACCATTGTGGAGAAATCAAAGGCTTGCCAGCGTTAATGAGGAAAGCACGTCGATAAAACAGTGCTAGTGTTAATGTGGAAAACGGACCAACTTATATACAATAGAGGTAAATATCAATTGTCGCAGAAATGTCATATCCTAAACAGCGATAAGTTAACTAATTATTTATCGGTTTTATTTCTCAAATCATTTTTATATTTCTTGGGAAAAAACAAGAAAAAATATTAATATATGCATTTATATATGCAAAATATATATATATATATATATATATATATATATATATATATACCGGGAAAGGCACTTAAAACAGGCCACTGAATAGCAGACAAAAGTTGTTTGGCGTGAAAGGGGACATATTGTGGTATAGATATTTGTTAGACAGGTACAGATGTAGGGAAGATACGGAAACCAACTTCATTATTTTAAATGGATTGATATGATTTAATATTTACCATTTAATAGTGCGTTTGAAGACGCACACAAAAACTGTGTTTTGATGGCCATAGAACATAGTTGAAGGTTATTTAAGAACAACATGTTTGTTAAAGAAAAGGTCAATCATTTCTGTAACTTACTTACATCATATATTCAGATTTACATGTGTTCAAAGTGGTGACCTTGAGCATTGATACATGAAGCACAGTGATTCTGAGCGGAAAACATTGCACGTTGAATTTCATCACAGTTTATCGCCGAGCATGCTCGTGTTATACGGTCTTTCATGTCTTCGGTATTTCGTCAATAATTCTTGGTACACTGCTTGTTTTAATTTTCCCCACAAATAAAAGTCCATTGGTGTCAAGTCCGGTGAACGTTCAGGCCATTTTCTGTCTTCATGCACACATACACATAAAGGAAACACTACAACGAGTTGAATGTTTGTTCACATTCGATGTGTACGGTTCAAACTGTATAATCGGGCAACCCAATAGTTAATCGGTTCATTGAAGTAAACTAATTTTTCTTAATTTTTTACCTTCAACTGTCATCAATGACCATCAAAACACAGTTGTTGTATTCGTCTTCAAACGCACTATTAAAGGGTAAATAATAAATCATATCAATCGATTTAGAGTAATGAAGTTGGCTTCCATATCTTCTCTACACCTGCACCTATCAAACAAATATCTACACCACAATAAGTCCCCCTTCACGCCAAATAATTTTTGGCTGAAGATTTGTCTTCTATCACTACAAATGGCCGTGCTATTCAAGTGTATTGCTTTAAATGCTACATCCTGTATAATTATATAGTAATTTAAAAGGAAAACCCCTCGAAATTTGCATTTATGCAAAATAAAGTTTGCTTCGTTCGAACGTACAAACCATGATCAACAAAGATTTATTTTTGTGTTTTTAATATGCCAAATCGATAAAAACATGCAATTGCATGAAGTTACGCGGTCTACTTATAACAATAAGTAGTCATACTTATCATAATAAGGTGTTACACTTATAAAAATATAACTGCAGCCAGACGCACTAATAGTTACTCCACAGGTGTGGACATTTCAAGTGTATGAATATGCAGTATATAAACAGAGCTTTATCAGGATGTCTATGTCTTTTTTATTATTTATTGGAATGTGTTCATTTATTATTTTCTGAATGGCCGCAAGAAAAATAAGAATAAGAAGTGTAAGTATCTTTTAAGTTGGTCATTTTACGACGCTGTATCAACATTTCAGGTTATTTAGCGTCTGAATGAGATGAAGGTGATAATGCCGGTGAAATGAATCCGGAGCCCAGCACCGAAAGCCCGGAAAAAACGTCATCCAGGTAACTTGCCCCAACCGGGATTCGAACCCGGGCCACCTGATTTCGCGGCCAGACTCGCTAACCGTTACTCCACAGGTGTGGAAATTACAAGTGTGTGAATATGCAATATATAAACAGAAGTTTATCAGGATGTCTATGTCTTTTTTTATTATTTATTGAAATGTGTTCATTTATTATTTTCTGAATGGCAGCAAGAAAAATTGCGAGAGATACTACGCTTAGGCTACATTCAAAAGATGTGCATTGCTGACCAATGCATATCTTTCTATTAAAACCAGTAGATTGCATTGTTACACTTATTACGCACTAATACAATGCTGACAACTTTACAATACGTTAAACTTTTGAGCGAAACTGAAAAGTGGGCGGAGATAGGAAACTTTTAAAATCTTCAGACAGACATATTAGTTAAAAAATATTAGTACTAAAACTATAACTAGTGGAATTCTAGCATAATTTTGGAGAATATGTAGCATAATTTAGAACCTAAGTTGGCACAATCGCTCTTTCCGAGTTTGGCAACATTGGTCTTCCTTCCTTTAATCACCACCATCACAATACTGCAGGTTGCGTGTTATAATACGGATACTGTTCTTCTTTAAAACCGTCACACAAAATATTCAACGAACTATGGTTGTTTACACAGCGACATATTTTATGAATTCTGATTTACTACGTACTTAAAGCTAGCAATCCCCTTCATCCGGTTTCACCTTTTTATAAACCGGTCAGTAAACAACATAACATATTCTCCAGCACACAGCAGGGTCATCATACATGTGAACCGAAGGATTAAGTTAAAAACGTGACGAAACATTATTCCCAACATTTTAAATTTAGAGCGCCTGTCAATGCGGCAACTTCTCCTTCACTCGCGTCAGTCAGGTTTCCATAAGGAAGGCGTTTGTAAAATGTAGAACTACAGGAAAATTCAGTTCTATTATGCAAAAGGAATGGAGGATATAATGAAGAACTGTTTTCAGAACATAAAATGGGCGATAGCAGGAAGAATAGTAAAGTGTATAAGATTTGGTGATGGTATGGTATTGTTAGCAGAGGACATCATGATAATAAGGGATACCGTGAGTTTACTTCTAAAACCCCTGAGTCCAATTTTTACCGAATGTCGAAATTTGTGTATAGTTTCAAAATTTGTTTGCTAATATTGCATCATGAATATTCAAAAGTATTTTATAAATGCGTAACAGTTGTTAGCCGGCATATAAAGTGAATAATAAGTTATTTTGCTCTCTTGTACACTATCTTCAAATGCAGTTACGAAGTTTAAAAGTAAGCCAACGTTATGCTACAGGAACTAAAGTGCAGGTGTGAGCAGTATGAAGATAAATGTAAGACGAATACCATGGTTATCCAAAGAAAAGTAAAGACGTTAAATATGCGAATTAGAAATAAGGCAGTATAGAACAAGTGGACAGCTTCAAATACTTGGGGTGTACTATAAGCATTAACATGAGCTGCTGCCAGGAAGACAAAAGGAGGATAACAATGCAAACAAAACGTTTAATAGAAAAAGAAGCATCTCTGCACGGACATCTGGAAAAAGAACAAAGGAGGAGAATAGTGAAATGCTTTGTGTGGAGTGTGTTATTTTATAGGACAGAAACATCGATATTACGACTAAGTAAAGAGAAACGACTATAAGCATTTTAAATGTGATTATGGAAAAGAACGGAACATGTGTAACAGATAAACAGAACTAGATATAAAGTTGTACTAGAAAGAAAGTGGATGAAGAAAAATTGATACTGAAACTGATCAGGAAGAGAAAAAGAACTTGGCTCATTCACTGGTTAAGAAGAAACCGCCTATTAAATTATGTACCGGAAGGAATGGTAAACGGCAAAAAAGTTCGGGGAAGAAGAACTCAGATGATAGATAACATTGAGATATATATGGATCGTATGGGAGACAAAAACAAGACAAAGAATAGAGAAAATTGGATAATTCTGGGTTTGCAATGAATGAGCTGGCCTTTGGCAGGAAACTATGATTGAATTAATACAGAATGTCTAGCTTAAGACTTCCATTTTTGTTTGTTGTTGTTTAGTAAACTGTTCGAAGACAGGTCTGAACTTCACAAATGATACCAATAAGGCACCACTTATGAGCAACTAAGCCAGGAGATAAAATGGGGCAGGGTGGCCAGTTTCTTTCCCCTTCCATTCCATATATCGCCGACTAGCTACGCTTTACACTAATCAGAGTTTAGATGAATTACAGCTCAAATAGCAGTCGAAACATATGGGAGAATTTTAATGGTTTCGCAGGCTGAATTAGGGATGGGTTTGACGCCCATTGATCCGAATTTTAATCTTAATCTAACTTTTTAAGTTGTACATGTGGAGTCAATCTATTATGTTCATTACATTATTTCTTCTAGTCACTTTTACGGGTCATTTACTCTTCTCATAATTCAGACAATATCATATGTAAATTATCTCCAATACTTACTTATCTATGGCTTTTAAGAAACCCGGAGGTCCATTGCCGCCCTCGCATAAGCCCGCCATCGGTCCCTATCCTGTGCAAGATTAATCCAGTCTCTACCATTATATCCAACCTCCCTCAAATCCATTTTAATATTATTTTCCCATCTACGTCTCGGTCTTCCCAAAGATATTTTTCCCTCAGGCCTCCCAACTAACACTCTATATGCATTTCTGGATTCGATCATAGATGCTATAAGCCCTGCCCATCTCAAAAGTCTGGATTTAATGTTCCTAATTATGTCAGGTGAAGAATAAAATGCATGCAGTTCTGCGTTATGTAATTTTCTCCATTCTCCTGTAACTTCACCCCTCTTAGCTCCAAATATTTTCCTAAGCACCATATTCTCATATTCTCAAACACCCTTATGCTCTGTTCCTCTCTCAAAGTGAGAGTCTAAATCTCACAACCATACAGAAGAACCGGTAATATAACTGTTTTATAAATTCTAACTTAAACCTTTTTTGAGAGCAGACTGGATGATAAAAGCTTCTCAACCGAATAATAACAGGCATTTTCAATATTTATTCTGCGTTTAATTTCCTCCCTAGTGTCATTTATATTTGTTACTGTTGTTTCAAGGTACTTTGAATTTTTCCACCTCTTCAAAGAATAAATCTCCAATTTTTATAATTTCGTACAATATTCTGACCACGAAACATAATAATATATTTTGTCTTTTCGGGATTTACTTCAAAACCTATCTCTTTACTTGTTTCAAGTATAATTTCTGTTTTTTTTTCTAATTATCTCTAATACCTATAATTAATTTGTTTGGTTTTATTCGAAATAAGCAACGGACATAATAAAAAGGTACATACTTTCAAAATATGGACAGTGCAGAGTTCTAACATAATTTAGTAGTTTATTTCAAGACACACGCATGTTTGTGACTCTGAACTAACTTTTCTTTAGGTGCTTCTATTCTTCGGTTAGTGAAGTGAATTTTCACACTTCAGCTATCGGTTATGATTTTGTTTAGATATTAGCTGAAGTTCTATATATATATATATATATATAGATATATATATATATATATATATATATATATATAGTTTGCTCCCCAAAGTTTTCCTAGAGGGTGCAAAATTAAGAGACGAATCGCCGTCAAAAGCATTAGATAGACGCATTCTCAGTTCTCAACTCCACCAGCCGACTTTGCTAAGATTCGTTGAATATCCAGACGACATACAGGCAACCCCAAATGCTCCTACACTAACTCCCTCGTAATGAGGAAATGGTAAAAAAAAACACACAAACGACATCATCTGTCGTAATTCTCACTATGGATTTTTCAAATGAAAATCCCGGTCTGCCTGCGTGGCAGGCTGACAATATCTAGACCACAGAGTCACCTCAGAGTCTAATGAACTACGTATTTAGGGTACACTTTTAACGTAATAATGCTTTCTGGCGCCTACATAAAATTTTCAGTATTTACTATTGTTTATACATGCGTTTAACCCGACGTTTGCTCTGGTTGTTTTATCACTAATGGTTTCATATTCGGAAAACACGTGAACTGAAGAGTATATGAGATTTACAAAATGATACACACACGTTAATGTAATTCCATTGTTTTAAAAGCATAGTGACTGGACACGGACGACAGGATGTGACGTCACGAAAACAGGGTGCGGCTACCTCATCTAATAACAGAGAACTGTTTCATTAGGAAGATGTTCATTTTTAATGCTTTGTTCCAATTTCTGGCGTACACGCTAAAAAAAACACTATCCCAGTTGTACTATCTGGTTTAAATTATACACTGCGTGGTGTTGCTCGTAAAAGTTCTCCATAATTTGATGGATATAGTATCTATTAAGATTCATTTCAAAGGGAGAGTCAAAAACAAAGTTCCAAATTTGAGTACTCCTTGCTATGACATCTACTTCACTGACAACATTTTGTTTGTTTCAGTATTAGCACAGTCTAATATATGCAGTCACGAAGCTCAATACGTAGGGAATGTGCATCCATAGATAGTTGCTAACCACTAGGATCGCTACTATTGCCTTATCACAGACAATGCGAAATAGTACAGGCACAGTCTATTGTTCCTAGTACCCTCAACAACTCAAAATTCGTGACTGTATATACTAGACTGTGGTATTGGTAAGACCTTTATATGGGTATGTGTGTGTTTACTGTACTTTGTATTCTTGAGGCGAATGCTTATTTTAGTCATTTATTGTGCCGATCGCAGTTCCATGAGGCACTGCTCTTTCATCGCATTGCAAAAGCACCAGCTATTAACCCAATTGAACAGTTTGTTTCAGAAACAGTATTTCTCCACATTTTGACGGTATACAGTATGAGTTATTAATACAATCGTGATTACCTAATGAAGGGCTATAGCTTTGTGAAGAAATAACACTTCTACTACATGTCTCTGGCTTTCAGACTCGATCCAATATTTCCGTTTCTTGCAGGAACAGCACTTCTCCTGGAGAAGTGCATGTTTCTTCTGCAACTACGTTATTAAGTAGATACGCGGAGACGTGTTGTTTCTGTTCTACACGCGCTCAGCCAAAGATCCCGTGTTCGATACTCGGCCCCGGAAAAATTTTTCCCTTGAAATTATAACAAGTTACTTTGATGATAGAGTAATTTCTAAAAATGTAAGGCTACTCAGATCACCTGACCTAACGTCACCGAATTGTTTCTTGTGGGGTTATCTTAAACACAGGGTTTATAAGAATCAACCGCGGACAGTTGACGATTTGAAGAACAATATAATTATTCAATGGAATTAACGAGGAAATGTTGCAGCGAACTGCGAGAAACATGAAGCGACGAGTAGGTCTACGGATGTGTGTACAGCAAGGAGAAGGACATTTTCAACAGGTACCATGGAGATACGAATTTTTTTCCAGAGATTCTTTACTTTTAGAAAGAAGTAGCTTCTGTCAACCATAAGTAGGAAGATTTAAAAAATCAACCGTTTTATATTAATCATTCCGTATCAGAATTTTGGAGGACACGTGAGAAAAACTGTCATCAATGGCAGGGGCGGTACTCAATTTAAAAAATGCAGCTTTTTTTTACATATTTCAAGTTCGACGTACCAGAGTTTGAACCATTTCTTTGATGTGAAACACCGATGTTGAGCCACTAAATCAGGGATGTCAAACATGCGTTCCCTAGAGCGCAAACATTAGCATCACTACTTTCTTCACCTCCTGTCTGTGACTCTTTTCTTTCTGTTCAGTCAATCGTTATCTGTTGAACGTTAACATTCAGTGGCGAGCAGAGAATATTGGAAAATGGCACTGTCTACAGAACCAAGACAGAGTATCAGTGAGGAAAGTGAATATGAATATTTTGTTATTGAAGGAGGTAATAAAGCTAATGTTTCGTTCAGTTTCGTTATATATGGTATTATAATATAAGACATCATTACAATGCTGCCCATGGTAAACATTATGAGAAAAACAAACTTACCAGGTACGTAATTATATACAATTGTTGTGTTGCGTATTTGTTTTTATTTAGGATTTTTTAATTTCATAAGTGAGAAAATGATTAAACGATTCGTTGCCAACAGTTTCATAAAACATTAGGAAAAAGTGATCCAGATTTATACACAGTTATTGTCAACAGAAATGTATCATAACATGAAAAATATTGCAGTTCATATAATACTGAACAACAAATTTTTACTTTTTGTCTTGCTCCAAAATAAAAATAGGTGAATATTACTAACATGTGTGTCCTAAATCTCAATTTAAAATCCAAATTGTCCCATTACATACCATTTTCCGGGGAAAATGAATTGAATTCTTTGTTAAAAAGAAACTTTTTGTTTCTTTTTTTTATTATTATTTTTCACTGCTACTGGTAAAATTACAACACACTACGGATTCAAAATTCATCATGATTGTTGAAAAATGTGTACTGGATACAAAAATGATGCTACATGGCTTAAAGCACAATAATAAAAATATTTTATGCGTATAATGAGAAAAATCTCGGAATTTGAACTTACATTTAAAAGAATTTTCTGGATGACTTCCCTTTATAACTAGACCCGGGATTGTATTTTACAAGAACCAACAATAGTCCGCAAGTATCCTGGGTGATGATCTTGCTTTATATCGCCTTTCTAGTTCAGATATTTCTCGATGAAATCTTTTACCATCCTCATCGCTTACCGCTCCAAGGCTAGGAGGAAAAAAATCGAAATAAAAATGTAAAAAGTATATTTTGAGAGACATATTACACCCCATTTTCTCATATGGACTTGACATGGTTTCCACAACAAGTTCTATATAGTTGTCTGCCACAAAATTTCCAAGGAAATTTGAGCAAACATCTTTGAAAGCGCTCCATGCCATTGTTTCTGTAACGGACAGTTTTCCCTCAAGAATCAGCCATAACTTTGTGAATTTGTGGACCGATGAAAATTACCTCTTTTAATTTGCCTTCATCTCAAAATGTAAACTTTTCTTTTAAATACTAAAACCACACCCTTGTTTGTTCATTGCGTAGACCTCATTTTGAACTGTTCTGAAATTTACCGAATATAAGGGACCAATATCTGTTTATTAGAACTACAAAAGAACATGCCAACAACCATAAGAAACCGGAAATAATATAATATAATGTAACATGCCTTAGCTCTTGTTTTGCTTTACAGCCCCCAACCCGCGCCAGATGTTTCCTGGGACAGCGCTTTTCGAAAAATAAAATCATAGTATATCTTAAAAACCTTACGTGATACGAAGAAAAGAGATGCATTTTCGGATTCAGCGCACACCAAACCATAAGGAACACATTGTTTTAAGTCGGAACAAAATTCTTGTTGTTCAGTGTAATTGCAATGTCTGTGTCTACATATTGTTGTGAACAGTATCATCTTTAAGGAATCAGTCTAGCCTAAATCAGTTGCACGTTCGAGGTTAAATGATTATCATCTTGTCTTTGTTCTGCGTCTATGTACTAACATAACCAGCCGAATATTGATACATTAGTGCAAAACAAGAGATCTCTGCGATCAGTAAATCACTAAATAGATTAATGTTCAATAGTTTCTGTGTGGACTTATTAATCTATTCTAATTTATGTTTAGAGTGGTTATGGTACGATGAATCGCATTTACAACATGAGTTTATGTACTAGCCGCCAATGAAGCAAGTTTTTGATTGAGAGGGATGCATGGTCGTCAATCGTGTCTAAAAGTTTTGGAGTGAGGTTGATGTCATACGTTATCCTTCAACTGAGTTTGGCATGCCTACACTAAGTCAACTATATTTCTTTACTAGCCGTACCCGTGCGCTCCGCTGCACCCGTTACAAATAAATATAAAGTAATTACATAATTAAAATAGGACATTTTATCCAGGGAACATTCGTGTTTGATAGAATAATAAATCGTTTAATATGTTACTTAATTTAAATTGTATTTAGTCCACACCTGTGGAGTAACGGTCAGCGCGTCTGGCTGCGAAACCAGGTGGCCCGGGTTCGAATCCCGGTCGGGGCAAGTTACCTGGTTGAAGTTCTTTCCGGGGTTTTCCCTCAATCCAATACGAGCAAATGCTGGGTAACTTTCGGTGCTGGACCCCGGACTCATTTCACCGGCATTATCACCTTGATATCATTCAGACGCTAAATAACCTAGATGTTGATACAGCGTCGTAAAATAACCCAAAAAAAATAAATAAATAAATTGTATTTAAAAAATTAAAATGCGATCATTTTGATCCAGAGACCACTCTTTTGGTTCAAATGACAATTCCTTTCACATGTTTTTTTTATTGTTATTAAATGTAACCATAGTTTAATGAAGATTGACATCTTTTAGTTTTAATGTGTATACTTTATATTACTTGATATATGTTTCCATTGAATTATGGACTAATAACTTAATTTTAACCCTTGTTTTCTATGTCTTCAGTAAATGGCGCTTGACCCACTATGGTTCTGAACCCTTCAAATAGGCCTAACTTAAATAGTGATACGTGATATGTAATAAAATTATATTTCTTTCTTTCGAAAATGTAAGAATTCACGATCTCCTACGTACCATTGCCATGGAATGAATAAATGTGTTTTTTCTTTCTACTCAAAAATTTTATATTTTGCACATAGGAGTTACTGCAGGAATAACAACCTATAATCTGAGGCGGCGGTGAAAATGTATTGTATTGTTATTTTAAGTCTTGTATATCCTTAAATATCAGTCCTATCAAAATTTTGCATAGAATAAAAATGTACAGAATAGCCTATCAAGTTTTCTGTGCATAAGAAGCTATTTTAATCTTACCAGTCCTCGATTCACTCAGAAGTTACTGTAATAACATTATAGCATTATGTACATCTAGAGAAACTATACTTTCCAATGGTGAAATAATAATTAATTATACAAATCGGTTAATTTAGCTTCCGATATTACTTCATACAAACACAGAAATATTCTCTGTACGCTATGCTTCATAGCTTTCTATTGTTGTTGTCCAAGGCCCCTTATAGACTAAGTCATTTGTTTTTTATTTCAATACACCGCCTTAGATGGCAGTTATTTTAATTTTAAAACTCGTTTATCTCATTAAATATCAGTCCTATCAAAATTTTTCAAAGAATAAAACTTATCGGAAATCATTTTTAAAGAAACGTTTGTTATGCAACATTTTTCACAAAAATTAATAATAAGCGAGATATTTCGATTTATTTAATTCAGGCCTCCTTATAACCACCCTTTTAAATAACGTATTTTGAATGCCATATAGCCTAAAATCTAAGTTACAACGAACTTAATTTATATTCCAATTTTCATCGCAATCCGTTCAGCCATTATCGCGTGAAAAGGTAAAAAACATCCAGACAGACATACAAACAAAAATTTCAAAAAAGCGATTTTCGGTTTCAGGATGATTAATTATACATGTTAACACTAATTATTTTTGGAAAATCGAAAATTACCAGAAAAAGTTTGGCTACAGATTTCTTATTAGTACAGATAATAATTTGATGCACAGTAGGTTGTGTCTCCATTTGTCTCACCCCTGATGGCTCGGTTATAATACTGGCTCTGGGGAGTAGAGGTAGAGTTACTTGGCTCTGGGATATGAGAAGCCTTGATCGATCACTTAATAGCGTCTCATCTTACAAAACGGATTTATTAAACTTGTGGAAAGGACTTGCATTTATTGCAGAGGAGAGGGAATTAGCTGTGTAGTGCACTGCAGAAGTGGATCGTAGAATTTATTGAATAGGATTTTAACTACTTCATAGTGACTGCTGCAATAAGATAGAAAATGTATACGTCATCACAAAATCATGACAATGAGAAGAGTGAAAGATGGAAGAGGAAACTTTTGAAAAGGTAAGCACATTGGGATATCTGTACTCATAGAATATCTGTAATATAGTATGAAGCTTCAAACTTTCAAGCACTTTCTTTCTGGCGTAATTCGTCTCAGAGAAAGAATCGTCATCTAATTCTGATCAAGGTACACTGGCGCTCATTGTAATTGCCTGTAAATTTTTATATTCCCGTAATATTTATTTTTTTCGTTTCATGGTGACTTTTCTAGATAAACAAAAGGACTTATTATAAACTCTATTGTTGTTTTCAAGATGGCAACGAGATTGAACATGTGTGTCTAGGCTTTGTATGATTCATTTAATGATACACGAAAGTCTAAGAGTACAAGAAGATTCTTTTGGGAAGACATAAAATGAAATCGCCCTAAAATTATTTCGGGAGTGATAAAAAAGAACTTTATTTCCAATATGACGTTAAAAGACGGGAGTTTATGAATAAGTCAGACTGTCACTTTGCAATAAATGAACAAACAAAATGCTGTTTACTTCAAGGCATCTAGAAAATGTGTTGCGGTTTGCAAACTTTGAAAGTTTAACGTCAATTCAGCATCGTTTTAACCATCAGTATGATGTTAGGAGAGTTCCGAATTACAAGCCGATAAGATTATAGTCGACTTCATTATGTCAAGATGCTCATAGAGTTAAGCATTAGGGACTGATGAAGTAGTCTGTGTCCCTGATTTGGTACACAAACAGGGCGTTGGATTCCTTCAATAAGTTTTAGGTGACGTAGCCTATATGAGCTTGAATCCTGTATTTAACATACATAGTTTATGTTGGATCTAGTTGTTGCTATGTGCATTAACAATTCTACAGGATGTCCACATGAGATCTTTACAACTTCAGATGTAAATAAAAAATTATTGAGACATAATATTTGGATGCGGTTTTTTGCATGTTATCGGAACCTGTCAAAATTTTTATGCGAACTTTGTCGGATTGCTAAAATGCGTTTTTTTTTTTTTTTTTTGTTGCAGGTGTGACTTTTAGTGAAATCTTAAATTTAACATTGAAGGAGATGTGAATACCTCAGGATATGGCACAATGTGCATCCTGGTTTATCGAGACACGATCAGTAAACCCTAGTAAGTCCATTCACAGTGCCTCCAAGGAATTGAACTTGCGGCGTTCAACTGTCCACAAAGTCCTTCACAAGAATCTAAGGCTGTACGCGTACAAAGTTCGGCTAGTACAAGCTCTTCAGCCAGATAATCGTCCACTCCGCACAGCATTTGCTGTCGACATGCTGGCTAGAATTGACGCCGAGGAAGGAATTTCTTCGGGACAAATGCACCTTGCACACGTTCAATTCCTCCACACTTGTATTTCGCAGCCCACTGCTCTTTTACCGCAGCACACTCTATAAATTTTCGGTGCCACTCCCCGATTGTTTGCTGTGATGGCACTTCTCTTTCATATTGGGTCCGGACGTGATGTATCTGATCGTGTCTCGATAAACCAGGATACACATTGTACCACTTCCTGAGATGTCCACATCTCTTTCACTGTCAGATTTCAGATTTAACCAAAATTCACACCTGCAACCAAAAAACGCATTTCAATATTCCATCAAAATTCCCATAAAAACTTTGACAGTTTTTTATTTAACATGCTGAAAACCACATTCAGATATCATATCTAAATAATTTGTTATTTACACCCGAAGTTGTAAAGATTTCATGTGGACACCCTGTATTTTAATTTAAATATTCTTATGACCCTTTAACATTACACATAAATGACTGAAAAGCTCTGTCCACAATGGTATAGGCCTAGATTATGCTGAAAAGTAGTTCATTAGCTGTAACTCCGGATAGTCTACATGCCGATAGATTACAAATGTCAGAGGACTTTCCGATAGATGGCAGCAAAAATGGAAATCCAGTATATCAAAATGTGGGTCTATCATTCCAAGCAGACAGTCGCGATGACTTGAATGAATGAATGAATGAATGAATGAATGAATGAATGAATGAATGAATGATAATAATAATAATAATAATAATAATAATAATAATGTTTTATTTTCGCTGGCAGAGTTAAGGCCATAAGGCCTTCTCTTCCACTCAACCAGCCTTAATCAATACAATACATAAATTTAAATTACAAATATTTTCACTACACTTAAAAGGTTCTCCAGCAATAATCTTCACTACACATTTATTTAAATTTAGATAAATCTATAAGGTAAAGTAGTAACTTAATTTATGAGCTAATGAATGAATGAATGAATGAATGAATGAATGAATGAAGTACACGAGTTAGCGTCCTTGCAAAGACTCTTGGGACTCATATTAACGTTCATGTGAGCTCCTAGCCTAAAGGACACTTGTCTCACACCGATCACAGTGTCCCACTTAAGGGAATTAGGCCTAAGTAAATGTTACAGCTGGTAAAACCGAAATAACCGTAAACTAGAAAGAACTTTATATGAGTAGCCAATTAATCCAGTCGCGATTGGCTAACCGCAACAGCATGAATAGCTACTACAGCAGAATCTCACAAGTCGTCGAATCAAGGCAGAAAAACAGCAAGTAGGTCGTACCAGATGCCAGCTGGAGATTAAGGAAGCTAATGTCAGTGAGCGCCAGAATTTGAAAATCCGAAATGTAGACTGATGAGAGAGTTAGATACTTTAAATAGGGAATGGAATGAGACGGTGGGCATGGAAAACCACGATCACAAAGTTAATCTAACACTTTTGTTTCCATGGTGCCACTAGTGACATCAGAGTAAATCTTTCATGTCCAAATGTTACAATTATCTCTTTTGTAGGTCGAATATACTGTAGACGTTTCACGTAACAAATCTGAATGTCAGCACTTGTGTATACACCAACAAATCTATCCAGTGACAGACGTTGACATACCACATGAAAACATTTCCATAAATGGTATAAAATGGATTATATTCCAACGTAATGGAAACAACAGACAATATGAAAGCTGGGAATAGCATATAGCCAAACTCTATTTCACGAAACACAGATCCCACAGATCCCCAGGCACAGACTTTATTCGCGTATTTTTCACAGGCAAATGCGGAATAGATAAACAACACGGAGCTTTCAGTCGGCTCAGAAGGTGGTCATTACTTCGATGGTTAGTATAGAGGATTCCACGTTAAAAAATAGCATTGAACATATGGGGGCTGTTCCATCAACTACTTATAAGTATTTTTCTTCAGAACTGGGAATTAATTAGTTTCCTTTAATTCATAGAACATAATTTCATTGAGAACTAGTGCGATTTCACGTACTAAAATTGTGTTACACATCTAAAATTACCATATATTTAATTTATGAATAACGAGATAACAGCTAAATTGGTAGAATAGTCTTTCGCTTTCTTACCAAACACTCCCTCTGATAAATTTAACAGATAAGTAGGGGTGGTACAGTTGAGGCTAAGATTTCACACTGTTAAAACACGTACAACATTGCCTGCGCTTATTATATAAAGTACACAAAATTTAGCTGTCAGCAAAACAATTATTCTTCTTTTGACTTGTCCACACCTGTGGAGTAACGGTCAGCGCATCTGGCCGCTAAACCAGGTGACCCGGGTTCGATTCCCGGTCGGGGCAGGTTACCTGGTTGAGGATTTTTCCGGAGTTTTCCCTCAACCCAATATGAGCAATTGCTGGGTAACTTTCGGTGCTGGACCCCGGACTCATTTCACCGGCATTATCACCTTCATCTCATTCAGACGCTAAATAACCTAAGATGTTGATAAAGCGACGTAAAATAACCTACAGTACATAAATAAAATAAATAAATCTTTTGACTTCCGGCAGCAGCTCATGTTATTGCTTACAGTACATCCCAAGTATTTGCAACTATTCACTTGCTCTACTGCCTCATTTAGAATACGCAAGTTTACCTTCTTTATTTTTCCTCCGATAACCATGAACTTCGTCTTATTTTCATTTATCTTCATCCCATAGTGCTCACAGCTGTCATTTAGCTCCCGTAGCATATCCCTTACTATCATCTCATCTTCTGCTAACAACGCCATATCATCAGCAAATCTTATGCATTTTATTCTTCTTTCTCCTACTATCACTCCTCCCATGTTCTGAAAACAGTTCTTCACTAAATCCTCCAAATAGATGTTGAAAAGGGTAGGTGATAAAGGGCATCCTTGTTATATTCCTCTCTCTATTTGCCTTCCTTCTATTCTGACTTTGGCTCTTTATTTCATATAAAGGTTACTGAACAACCTCCTCTCTTTCCAATCCATGCCAATGTTTTTAGAATCCCCATTAGTTTATTCCAATTCACTCTGTCAAAAGCCTTTTCTAGGTTCACTTTTTCCCTTCCTGAAGCCAAACTGCTCTTCTTCCAACTATTAGCTTATTATAACGTCGTTAAAATAATCTTTCAAAATAAGCAATATTAGGCCTATACAATTGTGAATCATTTGGTTATGAATTATTATTTACTTACTTATGACTTTTAAGGAACTCGGAGGTTCATTGCCGCCCTCACATAAGCCCGCCATCGGTGCAAGAGGATAAATTAGTATTACTAATTTTAAAAAATCTAGACTGTGGCGGCATAACTCAATAATAAGTTACAATTATTAATAAACTAAAATAACACTTGAAACAATATATAAAAGAAAATGCGTGTGTCTTGTCAGTGAAATTAAATAACTAAAATAATTCTATATTATTTTACGGTAATGGATTAATCCTATACTACAACAAATTATGTGTAAGTTCCAATAAGTGTAACTTAAACATCAAAATTCACTTAAAAAGCAAATAAAATGCAATAAACCCAATATGCAAACCCGTCATTTTCTCTTACTACGAAATCATGGTCTACTTCTGACTTCTGACATTCATGTGCCACTTTATTCCAGAGTTTCTAGGAATTCACAGAGACTCTTGCAACATTCAGTTGAACTTCAAGGATCTACATTAATGGAATATGAAGTTTAGATGCTGCAGTAAGATGAGCATTGTGAGGGAGATGTAATTAATTAAAGCGACCAGAATGTGTTTTCTTCAGGGGTGTAAAGAAGTTATTTTCAGGCCATATTGTTAATAAATGGTATGATTATCATTTTATATCACTATCACTAATTGTATCATCATATAACATCACTGTAAACTTGCGAATTCTAAATGAGACAGTAGAGCAAGTGAACAGCTTCAAATATTTAAAGTGTACTATAATCACTAACATGAGCTGCTGCCAGGAAGTCAAAAGTAGGATAGCAATGGCAAAGGAAGCTTTTAATAGAAAAAGAAGCATCTTCTGTGAACCACTAAAAAAATTATTAAGAAAGAGACTAGTGAAGTACTTTGCGTGGAGTAAGACATTGTATGGGGCAGAAACATGGACATTAGCACGAAGTAAAGAGAAGCGACTAGAAGCATTTGAAATGTGGATATGGAGAAGAATGGAACATGTGAAGTGGACAGACAGAATAAGAAACGAAGTTGTGTTGGAGAGAGTGGCCGAAGAAAGAATGATGCTAAAACTGATCAGGAAGAGAAAAAGGAATTGGTTGTGTCACTGGCTGAGAAGAAACTGCATATTGAAGGATGCACTGGATGGAATGGTGAACGGGACAAGAGTTCGGGGCAGAAGAAGATATCAGATGATAGACGACATTAAGATATATGGGTCGTATGTGGAGAGAAAGAGAAAGGCAGGAAAAGGAAAGATTGGAGAAAGCTGGGTTGCAGCTGGGTTTGGCCATAACACTATGAATGAATGAATGAATTAATTAATTAATTAATTAATTAATTAATTAATTAATAACATCACTATCAAATAAGCACCAATATCACTACCGTTCCCGTGTCTATGTTCTATCCCCGACTCAGTTAAATACAGTAATTTGTTCTCCCGCGAGTAACAGGGCTGTATTCTCTGTTTACATTTCGTTTGTAATTAGCATATGCCCTCGTCTACTAACCCAATCTCCAAAATTACTTTTTCACACTTCCAAGAACAATACACGGATTTAAGGCAAGCCTGTAAATGGAAGAAGTTATTTGAACATTTTCTAGGATAAATTGTTAAAGAACACATCACTCTTTGTGTAGGTACAGAACCGCCTTCCCTTATTATTATATTCTACTGAATACAGGAATTCCTGTTTGTCTAAAGGTGAAAATATAGTTTATCGAAACATATTGTATGTATGTATTTATTTACACTGCAAGTGGGCAAGCACCCGGTGGCAGTGGTATATACAATATTAACAATACACAGTTAAAATGATAAGCAATACACAATAAAATTTACAATACATAATAAAATTTACAACACATATACAATTTTATACACAATACAATTTAACACAATAATAATAAAACATAAAATAAAACACCTAATTTTACAACACAACCTACATAATTATGTATAGGTCCTACATAATTTTCAATAGTCTTTCACTTTACTCTCATCTCATTCCCTGTAGTGGCACTATGACGCATTTCACTGACACTTTAGCACACATTTCACTGACACTCTGTAACACATTTCATTGACGCTATAAATTATCACTGATCGGAACTGTTCACTGCACTGTAAAACTATAACTTCACTGACTCACCTCGCTTCACTGATACAACAGTTCAAATAAGTCAAATAATTGCATTCTTATGCATACTTATAAACAGAACTACATTTAAACTAAACATTTCTAGTCTAAGGCCCTCTTACACGCTATTTTTAAATAATTTACAATTCAAACCAAGGAAGTAAACTCGTCAGCCTAGATAAATACATGCCACCTTAAAAAATTAAATGTTGAAAGTCACCTTAATTTTAATTTTCACTTTATACACAACTCTTTAAATTATTCTTGAATCTCCTTAAGGAAGGACAGCCCTCAAAGACCGCTGCAGGTAGGTCATTCCAATCATTTATAGTTCTATTTAAAAATGAGAATTTACCTACATCCGTTTTCTGTTTCCTACATTTGATTTTAAAATCATGATCGTTCCTACCATAGTACGTTGGCTTTTCTAACCGAGCCGTTATGTCTACCCATGCTTTCTGACCTAGATGTGCTCTATACAATGATGTTATTCTAGTTTTCCTACGTCTGTTTTCCAAAGTTTCCCATTTAAGTTCTTTTATCGTATCGTTCCCATCTTCTCTTTTACCTTTAACAAATTTAGCTGCCCTATACTGGATTCTTTCTAAGGAATTTATCTGATATATTCTATAGGGATCCCAACATGTAGTTCCGTATTCCATTAACGGTCGCACTAATGTTAGATATGCTATTTCCCTCGATTTGGGGCTAGCCTTTCTCAAGATTCTCATAATAGAGTGAAGTGCCCTCCATGCTTTGCCTGTAACATTATCAACATGCTCTCCCCAAGAAAGTTTGGAGTTTAAATACACTCCTAGGTATTTGCAACATTGTTCTTGCGGAATTACAACACCACTGAATTCGTAATTAAGACTAGTTTCCTCTCGGGTTTTACAAAATGTTATAGATTTACTTTTAGAACCATTTATTTTCATCCTGTGCTTTAACGCCCAGTTGTAAATGTTATTCAAGTCTGTTTGAATAGCATCTACATCTGAATTATTTCTAATCTTTCTATAGATAATGCAGTCGTCTGCAAATAGCCTCACATTTGATGTAATATCCTGGCATAGGTCATTTACGTATATTATAAAGAGTAATGGACCCAGAACGCTGCCCTGTGGCACCCCTGAACTTATATTTCCAATTTCCGATATTTCATGACCTACTCTAACT
The DNA here is from genome assembly GCF_040183065.1 of Periplaneta americana. Classification (NCBI taxonomy): domain Eukaryota; kingdom Metazoa; phylum Arthropoda; class Insecta; order Blattodea; family Blattidae; genus Periplaneta; species Periplaneta americana. The sequence goes on from NC_091128.1 coordinate 94,735,812, forward strand.
CTCTGGGTTCTACCTTTTAAGAATTCTTGGATCCATAGCACCACTCTTTTATCTATTCCTAGCCTACTTAACTTATCTATTAATATGTCATGTGGCACCAAATCAAATGCTTTCGAAAAGTCAATCACAACTGCATCGATTCTTCCGCCTCTATCTACCTCTTCAGCTAGATCCTGGTAGTAAATACTCCAGATGATCTGTTTGTTGAAGTTAAATTACAATAATTACACCTTGTTATGGATGAACACGTTAAACTACAAAGTATCCACCTCAATAACGCAGGCGGCCCGGGTTCGAGTCCCGGCCAGGTCTGGGATTTTTCATTGAAAAATTCATACTGACACTTGTAGCGAACAAGGTCGCAGTTTGGGCTTTTTCTCGAGGTTCTTCCATTTTTCCCCATATTAGGTATCTACATCATTCCGCCACCATTTCTTCATCATTCCATAGCATTCTCCGATCGTCGGCTGGCGACGCACGGAGGCTGATTTATGGACGAAGGGGGTTGCCTACTCGAAACCTGTGCACTCAGCGAACCTCAGTGTAGTCAGCCGATGTGGGTTTGGGAATGCGCCTAGCTTGAGGATTAGCGCAATAGATCGTAACATGTCGCAGTACTGGGCCATAGTGTCTTCTTCCATAAATTCCATTCCACTCCAATTACATATATCTCCATAATTCTGTTGGTATCAGCCTGACCTTCCTCCCTTCAGTTTAGTCTCTGAAGTGCCTGAGTGGTGAGACTTTGGAGGAAACTTTTATTTTGGGGTCAACCTAACTTTTCCATGGTCGATATATCTCTTATTCCTTTCTCATTATACGAAGTAGTAGTAGTAGTAGTAGTAGTAGTAGTAGTAGTAGTAGTAGTAGTAGTAGTAGTAGTAGTAAGAAGAAGAATAATCTCTAACGCGACAGCCCATGAAGGACTAAGGCCGATCAACCGGTAGCTGGACTCACGTTCACAAGTTTCAGCACAGGTAAACGAATCATTCAACGATAAAAAGGTAACGTGCGGTTAGCACGAAGATCCCCCAGCCGTTACGCTGGTTTCACCGAATTCATCACGGCAGCGTGGCTTACGGCCTAAAAACCAAACTTTGAAATACACTACCTACCAAAAAGTAATTGGGCACTGTTTTTGCCCCTTCAGAAACTTGTGGTATCACCTATTGTTGCTATAACAGCAGCCACTCTGTCAGGCATGCTGTCCACTAGTTTGTGTAGGATATCCACTGGGATGCGTCGCCATTCCTCTTGCAAACATTGCACTCAGTTGGACAACGGAAATTGGCCGCATTTTCCGAGGCTTCAATCGCCGGTCCAGTTCGTTCCAAAGGTGCTCAATGGGATTGAGATCAGGACTCTGTGCAGGCCAGTCCAACCGGTGAACATTATTGTCTACATTCCACTGCATAGTAGCCGCCGAAACATGGGGCCAACTTCCATTGTCCAACTGAGTGCCATGTTGCAAGGGGAATGGCGACGCATTCCAGTGGATATCCTACACAAACTAGTGGAGAGCATTCCTGACAGGGTGGCTGCTGTTATTGCAACAAGAGGTGGTACCATGAGGTTCTAAAGGGGCAAAAACAGTGCACAATATTACTTTTTGGTAGATATTGTATAAGTAGCCTATATCACGTAAGTACTAATGGGAAAAGGGGAACAGATATCAACGCTTGGAATACAGCTATAACATCTGTTATTTTTCGTGCATGTGTGAGTATATATTTTTGCGTGAAATATGCATCCCCCATCCCTGGTCTTCGCTGTCACGCGTAATTGCGTTGCGGAAATGAAATTTTAAAATTCAGTATGCAGAATAATTTCCTCAGCGGAGATAATTAAGGGAAACAATTACAGTACGTGAAAACCTATGCTAGACGGAAGCTAGCTTTCATAGCTTAGAGAATATTCGCCGTAATAAAATTCTGGTGTAGGAGTGGAAACTTCACAGCAAATAAAAAACAAATTACATTACACGCCGTGCTGTTCTCAGTTTCGTTGTAGAAGAAAGCTGAAAATCTGTGTATACAATGGTGAGTTGGCTTGCTTTCTCCAGCTCCCTATTGCTGTTATTACTGCAGCTGTTACACTACAATTTATAGGTTCAACACTATTGTTACAATTTTGCATTACTGTTTTTCTACAACTATTAAGGGGTTACATACACGTTCTACCATTAAAAATGTATTTGTTTTATTAAAATTTTATTTCTTCATATCCTTAAGCCCTACTTTAGTTAAGTTTTATAGGATGAAAGATGAATGGAACAGAGGAAAATTCTCTCCGGCACCGGGATTTGAACCCGGGTTTTCAGCTCTACGTGCTGATGCTCTATCCACTAAGCCATCCCGATGTTGGATCGAATCTTTTCAGTTTAAGTTCAACCTCTTGGGTTCCCTCTAGTGACCTACCTTCATACACTGCGTCATAGATGTATGACAATGGCACTGAGAAGATTCGATCCGAGATCGGGATGGGAATCTGGTGTGGCTTAGTGGATAGAACATCAGCATGTAGAGCTGAAAACCAGGGTTCAAATTCCGGTGCCGAAGAGAATTTTTCTCTGTTCCACTCATCTTTCTTCATATGATGACGCAAAATATCTGCACGGAAATATCATATGTACTTCGGTACATAATAATAATAATAATAATAATAATAATAATAATAATAATAATAATAATATTATTATTATTATTATTATTATTATTATTATTATAAGTTTTATATGCTTAAAGTCAGATATATTGCTCTTCCATCTAAAATAAAACATGTTTGCCTACATAAAAAAATTTGGAATTCAAGACCTCCACGGAAAAAGTATGCAACATCAAATCAATTAAACACGTGACTTCTGTCAAAAAAGTAGTTCTGAAGCATTGATTTATTATATATTAAATGACTGCATGCAACAGTTGAATAAACTTGTATCCTTGATTAGTCAAATGATTGTGCTAATAAATATAGTCCTAAAGAATTATGCCCCTAAAGTTCGTTTCTTTTCTCCTGAAATGTGTATTATAGATTTACGGTTTTACTAATAACTCTTATACAGACGTTTAACTATGTTATACTTGCATAATGAATAGCTCGTTTATAAGTTGTGTGTAAATTCCTTACTAATAATCACTACATACGTCGTGTATAACAGTATAACTGTTACATAGCTACGTCATAGTTTCGTCATTATTTCATTACGAAAAGTAATAGAATATCTTAGGTTCTCTATTGCATCCGATAGTGCGCGCTAGTTTGCCGCGCTAAGTATCGATAGTACAACTGGGCCTGATCGATTACCACGCTATATTTTGGTCAAAGTGTACAGCTACAGCAATATAATTCTAATTATGCTGTGCTCCTTGGTCTGTTCCTCTGTGGTTACAGGGCAATTATCATCATAAAATTACAATCGATACGAACAGTTCTTAGAGAGGCGGCCATTTTTTTCTCTATATACAACGCATAAGCAAGAGGTGTCGCGTGTTTAACTACTGCAAAGCAATTCCCATGTATAGTTACAGACTGTTTATACATCCATAGCTTATCCATGGTTTATTAGTAACGTTTTGTGTCAAAACTCTGCATAAGTCGCGTATAAAAAGCAATTCACGGTTTATTAGTAAGACTGTTATTGGTTACACCCTTATTCGAGGGAGGTCCACAATTGTGAATTTTCAAAAGTCTCGTTTTTCGATTTGTACCAAACTGTTCTTTGATAAATTAATTTAATATTTTCAATAATCCTTACTTTCTTTTTTTACTTTTGCCTTAAAGGTAAAATTAATGTTAACAAGCACTAACTCAATTAGGGAGAGTAGGCCTATTTGCATTTCAAGAGGAACAAACAATTTTCACTTCATTATATTAAAATTTTTACAATATTTTCATTGATTTTTTTTCCCTGTTGAACATAGAATAAAGATTGAGCTACAGTTTGTTGAAAAAGCGCCATGCATAATTTCATGTAATTATCTAAAAAAATATATGGCAGATATGTTTTAAAAAATTAAAAAATATACAGTTTTAAGAAAATGCGCGATAAACGTACAGACTGGTATTGTGTTTTCATTGCAGGAAATTGTAATGCGTAACTTGGTCTATTTTATAGACATCTTAAAATTTCTTTCACAGATATAATGCTGAGCGTTCACATTAAATTAGTACAAGAAGAATGATAAAACATATATTTGAGTCTCGTTGGTGTTTTTTGAGAAATGAGCATGGATGACATTGTGGTTTCATTGCAGAACATTTTAATGCATAACTGATTCTACTTATATCGTAGATATCATAAAATTTCTTTCACAGATAAAAAGCTAAAAGTTCATATTAAATTACTATAAGACAAATGAAAAATCATTATTTTACCCTCGAAGGTGTATGTAACCTTATATTTATAACTACTATTACCACCGCTTTATTAGTATTACTACTCGTTACTACTGCTGTTGTCCACGCCTGTGGAGTAACGGCTAGCGCGTCGGGCCGCGAAACCAGGTGGCCCGGGTTCGATTCCCAGTCGGGGAAGGTTACCTGGTTGAGGTTTTTTCCGGGGTTTTCCCTCAACCAATATGAACAAATGCTGGGTAACTTTCGGTGCTGGACTCCGGACTCATTTCACCGGCATTATCACCTTCATCTCATTCAGACGCTAAATAACCTAAGATGTTGATAAAGGGTCGTAAAATAACCTACTAAAATAAAAATAAAAAACTACTGCTGTTGGTACTACTACAAAACCTTCGGTCCTATTACTGTTGTTACAACTGCTGTTATTTGTTATAAATACTTATTCTGTTCCTCCTTCTACTGTAGTTACTAATATTACTGCCGTGATTCTACTATTGTTACTACTACTAGTTATTATTGCTATGACTACTACTATAACTATTGCTACTATTGTTACTAAAAGCATGAAAAGCGTATAACTGAAATGACATTTTATAACATCTGACATGATATTAATAGAAAACTGTAAGGGAGAACAAAATAAATCAACTTAAGTTTAGAACTTCACAGTTAAGCCATATCTGCGTCTGTAATACATAGCTTACTCTACCTTGACGTTCTGGCTAATATCTACTCCTATTATCAGCCAGTACATCTCACTTGATGTTATGTGTCAAAGGAAGAACAATTATTTTTTGTATACATATGAAGTCTGATTAGTGTAATATGTAGCTAATCAGCGATGTATGCAATGAAGGGGGAAAGGAACTGGCCTAGTTGCTCCTTGAGTAATACCTTATTGGTGTCACGAGGTTCAGACCTACCTACGGACAGTTTACTACATATTCAAATTTATAAAACATATTCTTCAAGAATGTAAGATCATCTCTCTGCCATATTAAATAAATTAACGAATTAAAATTATTTGTATAAACATTAGGTGCTTAGAGCCAAAGCAAGCTGATACTACATTTCAAACTCTAATCAGAAGATTTCACGATATTGATTTATATTGTTCTTTCAGTGTGATCTTCATTTAATAGCATGAGATTATTTTACAAAAAAAGTTACTTATTTTGGACTGCTTGCTCCTAAGGCATAACCCATGCTCGCAAATGTGACAATTTTTCCATAATTGTTTAGTTGCATCATGGAGTGATACAAAATGTTTCACTGTTTCTAAAGTAGTAACAGCATCATTAAATGACACAAAATTCGTGTAGGAAAGCATGGGAAGCTTCGAATTTCTACTAATTTCAAAGTAAGTCACATCTTAACAATGAACACGTAGTTTATTTTTGCGTTCTTACATTTTCACGACAAACAAAATTTCAAGCAAAATTGATTTAGAACGTATTGTAACTTTTATTCAAAACAATAATGTAACTTTAGTGTCTCAAAAATAATCACTTTCTATAATTTACTTTAAACACTCCCGTCAACAATGGGATTTCCACTCCACACAGCATCACAGTAATCGTTATTGCACTCCACAGACGACAATGACAATTCACTTGGATTATTGAAAACAACAATGTACTGCTAATCTCAACTAATGTTCACAAAGCACTATTTACAAAACAAAACTGTCAGTTCTCAGTTCGTTACCTTGGCTAGTTCTTCTATCTCATTCACTCAAGCTCACAGTATATCGAACCCAGGACTTGCGAGACTCAGTCCACTGAACTTCGAACTCAGGTCCCCCAAATGCGGTCCACTGCACTCGAACCAAGGGCTCCGGATACACCGCACTGGCCAGGACGCTCCCAACAGTTGCGGACACACTCAAGTCGAACTCCGGTCTCGAAGCTGGCTTCACTGCTACACAGGACTGACTGGCTTGCTGACCAAAAACTAGCAACGACTGCTCAGATCACTTGCGTCTCCTATCTATCACTAGACCATAGTTTCGAGAAAGTACGATGCTCGAAATTTCTCCAGATGCCGAGAAGATGGCGCGCCTATCTAGACTTCTCTGGATTTCTCCCCTCAGTCACCAGCTCCTTTACTTCCCCCTCTCCCTTCGTCACGTCCGCGCCGCCTCCTCGTGCCCCCCTCTCTTCTGCCGGTCGCGCACGAAGTTACCCGAAGCGCCGGAATATTCGGCCTGCCGTCACAGTATAATTTTTTTTTATTCTGAGCTTAAATTTCCATCATATAAGTGAAAAAACGTATAACCGAAATAACTGAACGCATAAAGTACAGGAATTTTGTCGGGACTTAAAAAAAAGTATGTGTGAAAAATATAAAAGAACTGCTGCTACCGCTGCTGTGTCACTGCTGCAACCACTGCTACTACTAATATTACAGCTACTACTACAACCACTACCACCACTATCACTACTACCGCTGCTACTGATACTGCTACTGCTAGTACTACCGGCGGCCGGGTAGCTCAGTTGGTAGAGCAGGTGGCTACATACTGGAAGGTCCGGGGTTCGATCCCAGGTGGTGACAGGATTTTTTCTCGTTGCCAACTTTCAGAACGGCCCCGAGGTTCACTCAGCCTCCTATAAAATTGAGTACCGGATCTTTCCCGGGGTTAAAAGGCGGTCAGAGTGTGGTGCTCATTCTAGTGCCGAGGTCATGGAAAGCATAGGGCTCTACAAGTGCATGAGGGTTAAGTTGGCGTGATTTCTACTGTCCTTGTCTGCGGTCCTTGTCTATCGACTGTCAACAGATGTAAGGGGGGGAAAGGTTTTCTTTTGTAGAATTCTTGGAATTCCCTTCCCTCCTTCTCCCTTGGCCCTTCTAGAACACACTTTTGCAAACCGAATTAGTGGGTCTCTCAGTGGCGTCTTGGTGTTGTTCGAGTTCATTTATTCAGTAGTAGTTTGTGAATAGTGAATAGTGAAGTAAGTGCGTGTCTCGTTGTGTCAATTTAATATAATATAATATAATATAATATAATATAATATAATATAATATAATATACAGTAATTCACAATTTAAACAAAATGTTTTCGGAATTGCATGGTTTCCCTGTTACCTTAAACATTGTAATGAGTGTTGTGCTCTTGTTTTTAATAATCATGGTAGGCAATATGGGAAAACGCGGGAAAGCCTTGAAGTCGGACAGTATGAACATGGTTATTAATGTACACAAATTCTTTACTGAAGAATATGATGCACTGAAATGCGGAAAGCAAACAATATCTGTGTCGAGTGCTATCGAAAGAACTGCTGCAGCGACAGGTATATCGTCTCGTAGTGTTAGCAGGATTTTAAAAAAACAAAGGGAGGCACTAGAAAGTGGAAGTGTTCTGCGAACTCCAGGAAAGAAACGCCCAAACAGGACCCCTCAGAAAACTGCAATTGACTCATTTTCTGCCGCCGCTATAAGACGAGTAATTTATTCTTTGTATCGGACTGATTTTTTGCCTAGTTTGAAGGATATAAATGACGCATTAATTAAGGAAAGCTTATTCACTGGAAGCATATGGAGTTTGAGAGAAATTCTTAAAAAAATGAAATTTAGGTATGTTAAAAATATTCAAGGCAGAAAATTTTTAATGGAAAGGTCAGATGTTATTTTAAAGAGATTTAAATTCTTAAGAAAAATGAAAGAATTACGCGCCACTGGACGCGCCGTTGTTTATCTAGACGAAACTTGGGTTAATGTGAACCATACGAAAAGCAAAGTTTGGAAAAGCGATGATCACGAAATTGACTTCCCACTTCAAACCCCAATAGGAAAAGGTCAACGGTTTATTATTTTACACGCCGGATGTTCGACAGGTTTCATTCCAAACGCGCTTCTAACTTTCAAATCTAAATCAACTAAGGACTACCACAAGGAGATGGACAGCACTGTATTTAAGAACTGGTTCATTAATCAATTATTACCAAACATTCCTCTCAATAGCATCATTGTAATGGACAATGCCCCCTATCATTCAACAGAACTCAATAAGGCACCAATTTCATCAACACCGAAATCTGAAATGCAGTCTTGGCTTCGTAACAATAACATTGAATTTGATTTACGATCCACGAAACCTGTATTATATAAACTTGTAAAAACTAAAAAAGATAATTTCAAAACATACGAAATCGACCAAATTGCGACAATGCACTCCCATACTGTAGTGAGACAGCCACCATACCATTGTGATTTAAACGCGATCGAATTAATATGGGGGCAGGTTAAAAATGACGTTGCGAAGCGTAATATTTCGTTCAAAAGTAAAGATGTGAAATTGTTGTTTGAGAGCGCTCTTGCAAAAGTGACGGAAGATAATTGGAGAAAGGCCTGTGAACACGTGGAAAAAGTCGAACAATTTTATTGGGAGAAGGACGGACTAGTAGACGAAATTAGCGGTCGATTCGTAATAAATTTGGACGACACGGACACGGACGAGGAACTTTCTGGCGGAGAGGAGTCAGAATTTGAAGAGGAAGAGAGTGCCGCCGCTGCTAACTCCTGGTCGCTGGAAGGAGTGTCGACCATACCGCCGTCACCATAAATGAGGGTAGAGAGAGATGGTGAGTATTCTTTCTCTTTCTAAAAGGGACTAGACAAGTAAATCCTCATGGACTGTACCTCCATCCCCCCCAAGTGCCTTCATGGCATGTTACGGGGATACCTTTACCTTTATCACTAATACTACTACTACTACCGGTACTACTACTACTACCACCGCTACTACTAATACTATTACTACCATTACTAGTCCACACCTGTCGAGTAACGGTTAGCGTATCTGGCCTCGAAACCAGGTGGCCCGGGTTCAATTCCCGGTCGGGGCAAGTTACCTGATTGAGGTTTCTTCCGGGACTTTCCCTCAACCCAATATGAGCAAATGCTGGGCCCCGACTCATTTCACCGGCATTATCACCTTCATCTCATTCAAACACTAAATAAACTAAGATGTTGATAAAGTGTCGTAAAATAACCTACTTAAAAACTACCAATACTACCTACTACCACTACTACTACTACTACTACCACTACCACTACTTCGCTACTACTACTACTACACTACTACTACTACTACACTACTACTACCGCTACTACTACTACTACTAGCGATAGTAGTATACTACCGCTGCTACTACTCCGCTACTACTACTACTACTACTACTACTACTACTACTATTACCGCTACCGCTACCACTACTACTATATATGACTAAGTTTTTAGACTTTCACGGCGACCGTGCTCAGAATTTTATTTTTGGTTATTCCTTCGTGTCCTGGAACTACTTACAGGTTCGACCATCAGGCCAGATAGATAAGACCAGAGGAAGTCGCCTATTTTGTTGAGCTCGTTACACCAGGCTAATCCGGACGACTGTCCTGATGATGGAACCTGTATGTAGTTCGGACGGGTTGGAAATGTCAAGTTCCAGGACACGGTGGAATACCCAAAAATTGTAATTCTGAAGTACTACTACTGTTCATACCTGTACTATGTATATTTATTACTACCATACAGGGGACTGAACCCGGCCCGTATAGATGGAAGACCAGCGCACTAGCACTTAGCTACTGACGTGGAATTAAAGATAGTTATGAAGAGGATTGCAACTGAATATTGGTCTTATCCAAAGGATAAAGTATTCTTGTAGCTAGCCTGCTGTAAATCCAGAGTTTTGACACTCCTGTGCTGTAAAGTGAGAGATTGAAGCCGTCGTCCGTTCTATTTCGTTATGAAGAGCCATAAAACCTGCGCACCGCATGACCCTCGGATAATTTCAAACGTAAGGCAGTTATGACATACATCACATAACAGATTTCGCATACGGTGTGGATTTATTCATAGCTATTACGCATGCATAGACCTTCACAATCCAGCGAGTAGAGTTAAAATGCCGTGCTACTTCGTCTGTAAATTTCTCTGCGTTATTCAAATGAACTGATTTTGAGACGGAGAACTGCACAGAACATAAACTTTGTTTTCTGTAAATGCAAATGCTGTTAAATATATTTTTGTTACTATTTCATATCAACAAAAATTAGGCCTATTAGATAAGTGGCATATATATTTTTTAATACTGTATGCTCCGTTACATCGTAACACTACATACAATTCTTGAACTACTTTAAACTCTTTGAATTACAATTAGGATTAGGATTACGAATGAACTATTTCGATTACAATTATCATTACAATTTCTCTAGTTATAATAAAAACCAATAATATCAGTTTGCCTTAAAGTTTGTCAAAGTCGATTCTGGTTACAAATGTGAGAAATTCTTTTAAGTAGACATTGACGAGATCGCAGTTAGTTGTAGGCCACTGACCTCCTTTTAGTTTAATGCTTAGTGTTAATGCATCCTTTTCACTGTTGAGTAATGAACACTCATATATCAAATGATCCACTGTTTGTTCTTGTTGAGCGCACTTGCACCTTGCACTTTCAGCAATTTTGAATCTGTAATAGTAATCCCTAGTCTTACCGTGACTGGATAGGATGGCTGTTGTGGTGTGCAATGAAAGCCCTAATGATTTTAAAATTCGTTTCTGGAGACGGAAAAATATTAGATAGAATCAAGTACGATGTGACAATGACGTTAGCATGGCATCATATTATACAGGGTGATTTTATGACGTTGTTACAATTGATGGCATGATAGGGAAATTCCTCTGCGTTACTATTTCATATCAACAAAAATTACGCCTATTTCATATCAACTTTCACATATGAACTCATGTTCCGGAAATGTTTCATTTCTTAATTACAGAAAGTGATGTGTGCAACCAGTCTAAGTAACCTTTGAAGGCCATGGCAAAATAAGCCATTTTACTTTCTTCAAGCAAAGAACAAAGCGAGTTCAGTCCTGGAAGATCATTCATAGACAATATCTTTACACTAAAATAACTTGTGGAGAAAGAAGAGAATATAATCTAGAGACCCAGTCCACACCTGTGGAGTAACAGTTAGCGCGTCTGGCCGCGAATCTCGGACGGGCAAGTTACCTGCATGAGGTTTTTTTCGGGGTTTTCCCTTAACCCAATATGAGCAAATGCGGTGTAACTATCGGTGCTGGATTCAAAGATTATGATAAAGCGCTTGAAGGAGTTAATCGCCATATATTAGACCTAGATTGTAATTTGGTTTGTTGCAAATTGTTTGACACCACTGCGAACGTCCTATCGCTTCGCATTCTTGAATAACACCGCCCAAACTACCGCGCCACCCGCCAATTCGTGCTTCAAGTTCCTCCTCCCGCGTATTGCTAGATGACGTCATTCACTCAACTCAAGGTCACGTGGGGTACAATGATCCTTCATCTGTTGGTCGCCGTTTACTTCATTCGAATATGTCGTGTAGTTTAGAAATTATATGCACGATAAAACTGGCCTGAAAATGTGTCGGTCGACTTTCTGGAATGGCACCCCTGATACTGAACGGAACTTATAGACATATTCACGTCAAAATAATTTGTTTTTGCTTTTGTTTTCTAAAATAACTATTTCAAAATGCTGTCAAAAAATCTTGCATGTAACACGTGCCAAAAGAGCGTTTTGTGTACTCAAAGTCTTGTCTACCTAGGCAAAACATTTCGCATCGTGTTACATAAATAACTATGTGACTTTACTAGAACAAAATAAAATAATTGATTTATAGATATACTGCAGAAGTGTGATGTGTATATATAGAGATTACTAACAATTTATAATGAAAATGTTACTAGAATTGTGAAATAAATCAACAAGACCTCTTTCTGCATTAGAACATATTTTCTAGAATACGAGAGATGCATTTTTATGTTTAAATCATGGATCTAAACTAAATGGCAAACTCAACACAATGTTGAAAGTTCAAATGTCACTTGTTTTTTATGTATTGTTGGCAGTAAAGATGACTGAAATATGATGTTGCAGTATTGTGTTCAAACTCATCTCGTAAAGGGACGTCGGACTTTGTACGATCCCCTATGGAGATAGGAAAACCCCACCATACATAAAATAGTATGGATTAACAATACAAAAGACGTGTCACGGCGGCGGCCAACACAGTCTGCAATAAGAACGCCTCCGACACATCAATATGGACACACGTGTCGACAGTTTTATCAAGCTGCACAGTACACAGAGAGAAATAGCTGTGCATGATCGCGACCGCTACACTAGAATATTTATCTTTTATTTGCTCTGTAGATGGAATATTTCACCATAATTTCTTTCTTTCCTTCTTTCTTTCTGCCTTTTTTCTTTCTTTCTGTCTTTCTATCTCTTTTTCCTTTTTTTCTTTCTTCCTGTCTGTCTTTCTTTCTCTTTCTCTTTTTTTCCCTTTGTCTTCCTCTTTCTTTCTTTGCATGTCTTTCTTTCTTTCTTTCTCTTTTTTCTTTTTTATTTCTTTCTGTCTGTCTTTCTTTGTCTTTTTTTTCTTTCTTTCTGTCTTCCTCTTTCTTTCTTTCCGTCTGTCTTTCTTTCTCTTTTTTCCTTTTTTCTTTCTTTCTGGCTTCCTCTTTCTTTCTTTCCGTCTGTCTTTCTTTCTCTTTTTTCCTTTTTTCTTTCTTTCTGTCTGTCTTTCTTTCTCTTTTTCTTTTTTTCTTTCTGTCTTCCTCTTTCTTTCTTTACATCTGCCTTTCTTTCTCTTTTTTATTTTTTCTTTCTTTCTTTCTTTCTTTCTGTCTTTCTTTGTCTTTTTTCTTTCTTTCTTTCTGTCTTCCTCTTTCTTTCTTTCCGTCTGTCTTTCCTTCTCTTTTTTCTTTCTTTCTGCATGTCTTTCTTTCTTTTTTCTTTCTTTCTGTCTTCCTCTTTCTTTCCGTCTGTCTTTCTTTCTCTTTTTTCTTTTTTTCTTTCTTTCTGTCTTCCTCTTTCTTTCTTTCTGAATGTCTTTCTTTCTCTTTTTCTTTCTTTCTGTCTGTCTTTCTCTTTTTCTTTTTTTCTTTCTTTCTGCCTTTCTTCCTTTCTGTCTGTTTTTCTTTCTCTTTTTTCTTTCTTTCTGTCTGTCTTTCTTTCTTTCTCTCTTTTCTTTCTGCCTCTCTTTCTTTCTTTCTGTCTGTTTTTATTTCTTTCATCCTTTCTCCGTTTTATTTCCCACGTAGTATCGACTTACAGATCACTGCGATATAGAGGAGGAAGAGATTGTCTCTGAAACAACACTAGACATTGCGGGCCTCCCTGGATGTGGGATTCACACAACGTAGGGCCATCAGCGGAGGTTAGTTAGTAATTTTTGTATGGACCTTTCGTATGATGGACCTTTTCGTATGATGGGCTTTATAATACGGTGGACCACATAGATGTTGGGCTTTTTCACTCCATGGACAAATTGTATGTAGGGCTTGAAATGTTGGACTATTTAGTTTGTGGACATTTATTTGTGGACCTTTTGTACTTGTGAACATTTTGTTATAGACCTTATAATCTGGAAGCATTTGAAAGGCTACTTTCTGAAAGGCGGCACATCCGGTACTTTATTTTTTATGTTTAGCGTTGTTTATAATAATCTCTATTTCTAAATACAATATAAATGCATTTTAATAAGCCTTTTTTGTCTTATTTTGTAAATCATCTCGCGACACCCTCAAGTCTTTACACGACCTCCCAGGGGGTTGCGACCCAGACTTTTGGAACCACTGATCTAGATCAAAATGGTTCCACAAATAAATCTCAGCTTGATTGCTATTTGCAATTACATATAATTATAGAAAATAAAATTGCAACGCTCAAAATAACAAAATGTTACCATTTTAAATGAAACAGGAGTATGAACTCAATACCCGCAAAATGAGAATCATATTACTGGTAACCAAACCTATCGCTTTTAATATAATCAAGGTAGTTTCATTGTATACATTTGGATTGTATTTCATGGCGAAGCAATCTCATCCATGAAATTTAAATAAAGCATCGAATTGCGTCATAGATACGCATTCGTTAACCTCAAACATCTTGTTAGAGAATGTAATTGTGCTGTCTCATGATACTCGGGAGCTGTTCTCGGGATTTATCGATCGTAGTGCCAAAATTACGAACAACCATGTGGTGGTCCAGTTCTGACATACCGGTACTGACTTCAGAGAAATAATCATAGTTGTTTTACTTCCTCCTTTCTAGAGATTATTATTAGGGACCGTATTATGTCCCAGGACGTACGGAGATAAGGTTAATTGTTCATAGACTGTATTCGCGTGACGTCATTACTTGGCACGTGGCACAGGTACCTACTATCAGTTAACACTTACATCTTGTTTGTCCTCGAGTTGACGTTTATCCATGATTCAAAACTTGAGTTTTGAAAATGCATTCTAATGATAAAGATTGATACTATGATGACTTTTCCTACACCTTAAATAATTTTTTCACTTATTTTTACTGTTACTGATAGAGTTAAGGTCATAAGGCCTTCTCTTCCACTCAATCAGTATAAAATACATAACAAATATAAATAACAACAACATTTAAAACAGTGGAATAATAATAATAATAATAATAATAATAATAATAATAATACTAAGTGCAAAATGTAGATGTATTGTTTAGTTGCATGTAATTCTAAGAGTTAAATAGTTACAGTTTAGTGTTAAATAAGACAATTTTGGATCGAAAGAATTACGAGGCGCGTCCATAAAGTAACTTTCCCACTCGTCCCACAGCTAGCAAAGTCATGTTGCGCGAAGCGACTGCGTGTACGTGATAGAGTAATGTCCTGGCATGGCGCATGCGCTAGCGGATCTTCCCGAGTGCTCTCAGTAGCTTCGTTGCATTGGTTGAAGATGGACGTTCCTATTCCAGCTCCCGCCGAGTGTGAAGTGCGATCAGTGATAAAGTTTTTGAATGCACAGGGCATAGCGCCGATTGAAATTGATCGTCAGCTGTGCCAGGTCTATGGGCAAGCAAATGGTGCGTTGCTGCTGTAGACAATTTTCAGCAGGAAGCCAAAATGTGCATGACGAGGAGTGCAATGGGAGATCAACCATCATCACAGACGACCTTGTGGAGCAACGCACCATCAGCTCTCTCATTACGTTAAGCATTGATGGCGACTTCTTTTTTGAGCACACTGCTTGGGTTGCTAAGGAATGGCTGCTATGGAGTATACAGTACAACTTATGTACTACATACACCTCCCCAGCCTTAGCAAAAAGCAGGTTATAAGTACAGAGTTTTGGAGACAATGCTTCGCTGAAAAGTGGAACACAATAGGGCCAAAAGTGAAACGAAACCTTGTGCAATCAATGCCAAGAAGATTTCAAGCAGTCATTGCTTCCAAATGACAGTCCACAGAATACTTATATGCAGTTAAAGGCTTATACATTTATTATTTATTGTAGTGGACGATTACTTTTGTGACATTGCTTTTTCCAAGGAAATGTTATTTGTTTTATTTACTTTTCATAAGCCAGTGTTGAAGAGATATTTATTATGTTGTCATGTCTTAATCTGCTAATCAATGCATACTTTAATTTCAAAATGCTCTGTTTTTCTAATTTTCATACTTTTCACTTTCCTTTTCATTGCAAGTAGTGACCGGACGAATACTTTTGAGACCAACTGTATGTGCCTCACGGGGATAACACACTGTTAGATCACTGACGTTTTAGCCAGTGGAAATCGGTAGTCTCCGTACAGGTTACAGCCAGTGAAGAGCATCGGCACACTATGCTTAAGCCTTGGTTTTTCTGAACAGATGCATGTGTCGGTTCAGAAAAATCAAGGCTTTAAGCAAGAAGCCAAGCGCTGTTGCAACACGTTATTTAAAGAACAGGCTAGTTACTTCTTTACTTACGAGTAGAAACTAAGTTTCGTGTTGGGATTAGCTAATCATTAAAGCATAAACCAATTTTATCACGTGGCGTCCTTGGGAGTCTGTGTCTTGAAATATTGATAGTGTTGATGGAAATAAACGTTGTGTGTCACTAATTGGACATGGTAAACCCATTACATGCACAGTCAACTAAAATCATTAAAAATGTAGGTCTATATAAATATTTTAAGGAGGGAGGAGGACAATGCAATGGATATCTCGAAAATGCTTAACCAGGTACCCAATCAGAATTGGTACCCAAAACCCATAGCTGCGACAGGATCAACGTGATTCAGTAATTCTGTACCATGTGAACTCGTAAGTACTTATTCCTTTGCTGTGAACAGCGGCAAACATTTTGTCTACAGTAGGGAATATTTCATACACTTTCTTTCGAATTGGGTCACGATTAAATCACTCGATTTTATGTAGGTCTGGTCTTTTGTTCTGGGCACACTTTTTTGACATGGAATATTTTCTATTTTCTTATATTTATCGCAACTATTTTCTTCAACTTTGAGCACATTACTCCTGCCGCAGTTATGAATTTCGCAAGTGAGTCATGACATTTTCCTCCTTACTTCTTAAAATATTTATACACATTTTGAAAGATTTTATCCGACTGTATACGTATGGCGTACTGCGTCTATTTGGTAACACACCACGTTCATTTTCAAAATCACTATCAATATTTCGAGACAGACTTCCAAGGACGTCACATGATAACTAGTTTACACTTCGACTAATCCTAGCACAAACTTAGTTTAAACTCGTATACCAAGAAAAGAGTACTGAATAGCCTCTTCTTCTTCAAATGAAGTGTTGCAACACGTTTGCTTTCTTGTAACTGTCGCTCAGCGATACGCTTCGCTGGCTGCAACCTGTACAGATACTACCCCTCCCCAATGCCTCAAACATCAGTGAAAGAACAGTATGTCGTAGATTCTCTTTTATCGACCGGTGATTGGTATAGCTTCTTCAGTTACTAAGTGGTCTCTGAATATATTTTGTAACTTACTTCATTATTTTCTTTAATTTGTTAGGACCGTATTTGAATCGCTATTTGTTAAAAGGGCGGAATTAACATGTTTATCGAAATTCTCTTTTTTGTTGAAATGCGTTCTCTTACCTTAGACCAGCCGTGGCGAAAATGTGACTCGCGAGCACATTGTGGATCGGAATGATAGCTATGCATTTCTCTTGCTTCCTACCTCCCCCAACCCCCACCCTCTCACTCACTGGAGTCAAACTCCGTTCAATTTGTATTTGTCTCTGACCCTGAGAGTGGCGTATCGTCGCAATATCTCTCTCGAAACCATGTACCTGCACAAAAACGAAAGTTTCAAACAGGATGGGAGAACGCATTTTTTGCTGCCAATATTATGAGAATATTAAATGTATGATTTGTTCACAAGTATAACATAAAATGGCATCATACTACATGTTACTCATGAAACATTAAAAGTTTAAGTATTATTATTATTATTATTATTATTATTATTATTATTATCATCATCATCATCATCATCTCTGTACGTCAATCCTTTCTCAGCACATGTACGAATAATGCGGTTAGATCACAGATTTACAATCTGATGTTAAATGAAAGCTAGATGTAAGGACTTGACAAATGTTGAACTTTTCAAATCTTTGCCAAAAAATAAATATCCGAAGCTTCGTTCTTTCGCTTGCTCTGTTGAAGCCATGTTCGCTACAACTTACGTTTGTGAAAAATTATTTTCAACAATGAAAATAGTAAAAACCAAATTTAGCTCAGACAAATACCTTCGTGATCAACTACGACTAGCAGTAAGTGACATAATTCCTGATTTTGGAACTCTGTTGCAGAGACATTCTGAAGACAGTTAATTTTAGGTTGTGATAATGTGTCCTATGCTTTCTTATTCATTTCTTTCTTTATTACACGTACTAAACATTAGTTTGTAACCTTACACTGTATAAAATTATATTATATTATATTATATTATATTATATTATATTATATTATATTATATTATATTATATTATATTATATTATATCATATTATATTATATTATATTATATTATATTATATTATATTATATTATATTATATTATATTATATTATATTATATTATATATGATATGATATGATATGATATGATTGATATATGATATGATATGATATGATCTGATATGATATATTATATTATATTATATTATATTATATTATATTATATTATATTATATTATATTATATTATATTATATTATATTATATTTATATATAATGAAAATCCGTTAATAAGTCAGACAGTTGCTTCACTTCCCCTTCGGGTGTCCGCCTCTCTCTATAGGTGCTATGCACGTTGCAGGTTACACAGTGGCTCGGCTTACGATCATATTTTTGCCACGGCTGCCTTAGACGCATCGATTTATGTTAAAAGGACGTTAGAAATCCCAGTACAAATGGTTAAACACACGTATACAATTTTATGATTTATGTTAAGAGGGCGCATGTCCTGGACTTTGGACTTTTAATAAAAATTAGTCTCCTTAATATCTTCTGCTCTCACATCTAGTTTGAAGATCTCGTAGCATACGTACTGTGCACACTGCCTCACCGGTTTATATTGTGAATTCAAGTCCCTTTTCTTCTACTCCGAATAATAAGTGTCCTTTTTCTTTGACTTATTTCGTACTGATTAATTTTGTAAGAAAATAAGCGTTATTTTCGAATTATCTTAACAATTACTTGTGTTTTCATTCAGTGAGCATTCAGAGGTTATGAAAATAAAAGGCTATGAATCCTTCATTTACTAACCTGTAATAATATTAAATTATACGATGTGTTTTCTGTAGACGTTCAGCAAGTTCTATGTAGTTCGATCAGTTTTGTAAGGAAAATGTGTTATTTTAGAAATTATCTTAATAATTATTTGTGATTTCATTCAGCGACATGTACTGTATATTTTACAAACATTTGCTTAAAAAACATGATATTAAATTAAAATTAAAAATTTGAAAATCCATTATTTGTTAAAAGGGCGGAAGTCCCAAGGTAAATTAAGGCTCTTTTAGGTCCCTTAAATTAATAAAACACTTTGAAAAGACTTTAAATAAAAAGTCTGATGCCGAAACCAATTATTGAGATTAAAGAGAAAGTTTAAATCTGTATAGTATAGTTGGTCAAGTTTTTTTGTCTCTCCTGTAAAATTTGTATTTTAGGACTTTGGCCCTTTTAACAAATAGCGATTCATTTATAATATAGTTCCCTTATCACTGTTGCTACTAAGGTTTGATACATTCTTCCTACCTACTAATTGTTCAAATTCTGATGATTCGATCTGTTGTCTGCTATTTCTGGGTTTTGATGGCATTTCTACATGCATTATTATTATTATTATTATTATTATTATTATTATTATTATTATTAAATTTAAATTGCACAAAGACTGCAATGACAGCTATGAGGTGTTTGGAAGCATATTACATCGCGGTTTTCCGATTAATTTACAATGCAACAGCAAGATAGTACGGAGTTACCCTACATCAAATGCTTGTTATCTCTTAACTAGATCAGATGATGTTCTCTTACAACTCAGATGATAAAATAATGAACAGCATTGCAATCGCTACGAGCACAAGTTCGTGATGTGTTAAATTATTACCTTAGAACCTTTTGTGGTCTGAACTAGAGTAAACTTCCTCTGTCTTGGTGAATTATTCATTGTTAGACGCTCACCAAACCTCAAATTAATATCTCGTCTCATGGAAGCCATTTCGTCTATTATTATTTCATTTAATTGTAATCTTATAATAATTCCATTTCTTCTTTATTTATCATCTTAACCATCAGCTGGTGCTGAATACAAGCTGCAAACAAAAATTCGAACCTCTCGCAAAATGGAAATGTTTCCCAATTTAATTATATATCCTGTATTCCTTGAGGTGGCGGTGCAGAGTCGAGTTCAACCATATTACAGAACTTTCAATCGTGTTTCTATTAAAAAGAAATATGTCAGGTCTGGAATAAAATTTAGATGTGGACGTTGGCTAATGCGTAACACGTTAACAGTTGACAAGCGATAAATTTTTCATGCATTGAAAATATTTCTTCGTAACAAATGATTGAAGATATGAGAATCTATTGAAAGCATTTCATCATAAGAGGTGACTATAAAAATGTATTATTATTGTTATTATTATTATTATTATTATTATTATTATTATTATTATTATTATTATTATTATATCCGATTAAATTAACCCTGTTTTATAATATGTGCATTAGAATTATAGTGGTTTCACATTTAACAAAGATACAAACTAAATGTAAGCCTAAAATAAGAAGTAAATTCGTGTAACAAGAGCTTATAACTAATATATTACATAGTTCAAATAAACTGATTGTAAACACACAGAATACATGTGAACTCGAAGTAGTACATGCAGTAACTTAAAATAAAAATATTTTAAATGAATTGCACTTTTAAAAATTAAATGCAACAACAGAATGTAAATTTAAATTTAAATGGAGACATAATAAAATGAAAATTGTTGAATAAATTACAGTTCTAAAAATTTAATGTAAGGAAACAGGAGGATGACGTCAATTATTTACTTTACTGATGTACCTTCAGGTTCGTATGCAAAATGAAAGATGTCGCGTGAAGTGAGCTCTATTCATTCGAAGTTTAATGGGTGCTGGTTTTGTATTGTTTACTGCTTTCTAATAGGTTAATTCAACACAGCATGCCTATTCTCCTTTTGAAGAGTAAACCTTTCGTCAGGAGTTCAGTTGTGATCTATAATTCGTTTCTGGAATCTGTAGAGTATAGGAACCGAAACAAGTACTTTGAGCAAGTGGTTAGTAGAGGGGGCTAGTCCAATGACCGCTCTGTGGGAAAGCATTGATTGAAGACAAGAGTCTCAAATGCCACCCCTACCTGTCACCTTCTGTGACGTGCATCTTACCCCTTAGCGGCCGTGAGCCGATGCAGAACGTAATACACTCTCGCACAGATAAGCTCCGCCCATTCCTTTGTCATAGGCTCCACCCAAATGCGTCGATTTACTCCACAGTGAAGTGTAGTGAAGGTACTATGAAGATGTATTAAAATGTAGCCAATAAAATCTGCAGCTTTGTCTGTGCTTGTAAAAGACTTCGAAGATGACTATTTTTCAGTCAAGTACGAAAATATATTATGGTGTAAAGAATGTAAGTTAGATATAATAGTTAAAACCGTCGTGATTTAGAAAACCATAGTGACTCTAAAAGATACATCGAACATCTGAAATTGTTTAGTGATTTGATTTCGGATCAGTCCAATTTTTATTATACGAGTAACTTGTAGCTATTTGATGCTGATATGTGCCAATGTTATGCTCCATAGACTTGAGAATCCACATTTCAAATACTTCATTGAACAGTATAGACCTACGTCTAGAAAATTGGCGACTCCAGCAACCATGCATACAAAATACTTACTCTCGTGTTATGAAATAACTTTAAATTTTATACGATCATCTGTTAGTAACAATAAAAGGGTTAAATTAAAACTGAAGAGTGTTCTTGATAAATATATTGCACATTCGAATCTCTGTGAAGTGCAATATGAACTAAATATTGAACAGGCACAAGATTATAAAAATGAAAACTATTTAAAATTCGCACCAATAACATCGTGATGTCGAAAGACCATTTTCTTGTTTGAGTGGCAATCGAAACAGGTTTATATTTGAAAATTTACGATTGTACACAGTTGTACATTACAACTTAAAGTACACAATTCATTTTCATTTAAATTCTATCACCATTTTCTACAAAGAAGAGAATGAGGTAAGTCGTTTTCGTAAAAATTTGTGTTATACTATATTTGTTTTAGCCACCTGACTATACCGAGCAAAGTTTAAATTCAAACATAGCAGTGCTCTGTATAAGTTCCTGCACTACCCTAAGTTGATGTAAACTACACGACTTGTGTAATACGTGAAGTAGTTGACTTCATAGGTTCGGTGTCTAAACTTCCATTCCTAGTTATTGCACATTGGTACAATACACCAAGTATAAGAAATCTTCGTGTGTAACGTTTCTGCATGAATAGATATCATAATAAATTTCTATAACGGATGACGAACAAGCAGGTGATGGGAACAAAAGAAATACCTAGGTGTTTAAAAGATAGATTCACCGCGTCACACCAATGACGTTACGTTTTTGTGTCTCGAGTTTTTTTTTTTTTATTCATTTTTGTCGAGAAATGTTAATACGATGAAAGTAATGGAACGGAGAAAAATTCTCTCCGGCGTCGGGATTTGAACCCGGGTTTTCAGCTCTACGTAATGATGCTTTATCCACTAAGCCACACCGGATACCCACCCCGGCGCCGGACAGAATCGTTTCAGTTTAATTTCCAACTCTTGGGTTTCCTCTAGTGGCCGCCCTCTGCACTACGTCCATAGATGTCTATGAACGTAGGACTGAAGTCCACACATGTGATGAGGTGCACTCGTTATGAGTGACTAGTTGGCCGGGATCCGACGGAATAAGCGCCGTCTTAAATCACGGTGTGGCTTAGTGGATAAAGCATCAGCACGTAGAGCTGAAAACCCGGGTTCAAATCCCGGCGCCGGAGAGAATTTTTCTCCGTTCCATTACTCTTTCATCGTATGACGCAGAATATCTGCATGGAAATATCATATGTACTTCGGTACATTAAAATAATATATATGAGAAATGTTAAGTTCCTTAAGTTTTCGAATACACAGATATGAGATTATATAGTATTATAAATATTTCTCACTAAACTAACCAACAATTAACTAAAAACAAGATTCATGTATGTTCCTCATCGGTACCTTTTTTTTTTGTATAATATGGTATATCTAAGTTACATTTGAACATCTCTTGGAAACATATCTTCGCAGGAGGTGGTAGTAGAAAACAGATGATCTGTAACCAGACTTTACACAAGCTGTCATATTTTTGTCACGTTTTCTCTTCAGAAAACTACGTGCATAAAACCTATAATCATTTCCTCCCTCAAAGTCTGGAGTGTCCCACGTGCAACATTTTGTCGGTAGGTAGAAAAGTTCATTCCAGAAACTTTTAATCGACTTCAGTTCCTTCTTCCAAAGTACGTATTCAAGTCATACTTCAATAGTTATCTTCAACTTTATTATGGGATCAGGTGAAATTAACTTCTCATTCTTCTAGTCAAAGTTTTTATAGATTTAAAGTTAAGTCCTTAAATTTCAAGCACGACTAATTTCTTTCAATTTATTTTATACGTTACTAGTATCTAAATTGCTTTTTACTTGGTCACTATGACTTTAAACTTAGCAGTCAAAATTTTAAATTCATTATTAACATTTTAAAATCACTCACTCTCTCTCTCTCTCTCTCTCTCTCTCTCTCTCTCTGACAACCAACATATTACCTAAAATAACATTCACACATTCATTCATTTGTCACTTCTTTACAACCAAAACATTGCTATGAATAGGCCTACAATTTAAAATTATTTTTATATACTTTAGTTTAGATACAAGTAGTCCGTAAAATATTTTATTTAACGCGACAGTAAATCGATTTTATTCCTTCGCGGAAATTATTACTCTCGCTATGCTTCGGGTGCTAAACATTCCACTAGTGAATAAAATCATACTTTACTCTCTTGTACCATAAATTACTGTTACTCTAAATTATTAAATTGGTCCTTAAGTACAAAAATTAGGAAATCAATATATTAAGGTTTCTTTGATGTGTGTTACAAAAATTGGCACTATTTACAAGTTTGTAACAATTTTATTGTACTATTATTATTATTATTATTATTATTATTATTATTATTATTATTATTATTATTACATCAACTTCTTGTCTATGCGGATGACGTGAATATGTTAAGAGAATATCCACAAACGATAAGGGAAAACACGGAAATTTTGCGTGAAGCAAGTAAAGAGATAGGTTTGAAAGTAAATCCTGAAAAGACAAAGTATATGATTATGTCACGTGACCAGAATATTGTACGAAATGAAAATATAAAGATTGGAAATTTATCCTTCGAAGAGGTGAAAAATTCAAATATCTTGGAGCAACAGTAACAAATAAAAATGACACTCGGAAGGAAATTAAACGCAGAATAAATGTGGGAAATGCCTGTTATTATTCGGTTGAGAAGCTTTTATCATCTAGTCTGCTTTCAAAAAATCTGAAAATTAGAATTTATAAAACAGTGAGATTACCGTTTGTTCTGTATAGTTGTGAAACTTGGACTTGAGAGAAGAACAGAGATTAATGGTGTTTCAGAATAAGGTTCTTAGGAAAATATTTGGGGCTAAGAGGGATGAATTTACAGAAGAATGGAGGAAGTTACACAACGCAGAACTGCATGCATTGTATTCTTCAGCTGACATAATTAGGAACATTAAATCCAGACGTTTGAGATGGGCAGGACATGTAGCACATATGAGGGAATCCAGAAACGCATTTATAGTGTTAGTTGGGAGGTCGAAGGGAAAAAGACCTTTGGGGAGGCCGAGACGTAGATGGAAGGATAATATTAAAATGGATTTGAGGGGGGTGGGATATTATGATAGAGACTGGATTAATCTTGAACAGGATAGGGACCGATGGTGGACTTATATGAGGGTCCCTTAAAAGCCATAAGTAAGTATTATTGTTATTATTATTATTATTATTATTATTATTATTATTATTATTATTATCATTATTATTATTAGCCTTGTATATGAGAAACCATAGGAAAATTCAATGTTTCTTTTTTTTATAAAATTATATTGGCAAAGTTGGTTGATGATTCAAATCTCCGCGTTTGTTACGCATTAAGTCTCTCCTCGTTTGTTAAGAACTAAATACGAAAACATATTATTGAAAAATGGGAAAAAAAATTAGCGAGAGAGTGAAAAAGGGAAGTACTACCAGAAATCTATAGTTTGTAACAATTCAAGACAGATTACCTTCTAAATAGACCTACCTAAAATCTGCTTTTATTCTAACACAATTTTTGACGGGACATGAAAAATTTGGAGAATATTATTCAAAGATTTCACATTTTAAATAATGAAAATTATAAATGTGGAGGAGAGAATCAGTCTGCCGGACATCTTTTGTTCGACTGCCCCTTGTTCTTGTATGAAAGATGTATGTTGACTTCTTACTTACATAAATTCAGCCATTCAGCGTCACTTAACTGTATGGTATATAGATCTAAGTATAGCTGTAAACATTTTCATCTTTTGTAAATAGTGTAGTTGCTATTGTAATGCGCTAACTCAATAATGTCTATGGTGTTAACAGTAAGCTCGTATGTAAAAAAATAACGAAATGAGATTTCACTTTATCCCTATAAAAAAATATTTCCGAATCTTCTGCAAACATATTTCATCTCAAGGCATGGATACAAACCTCACAAGAAGATATTTAAATAATCTCTTATGTAATATATTTGTTCGTTATCAAGATATTAGGATGGTTTTTTTCGCTCTCCTGTAATATTGAATATTAATTTTAATTATGCCTGGTTGCTGTTTAACACCATCATTCATTCATTCATTCATTATTCATGTTCTGTCCAAGAGAAGGTCTTTCGCTGTAAACCCAGCTTTCTCCAATCTTTCATTTTTTTCTGTCTTCCTCTTTGTCTCCTCTTATGATCCATATATCTTAATGTCGTCTATCATCTGATATCTTCTTCTGCCCTGAACTCTTTTCCCGTTCAGCACTCCTTCCAGTGTATTCTTCAGTATTCAGTTCCTTCTCAGCCAGTGATCCAACCAATTTATTTTCCCCTTCGTAATCAGTTTCACGTTATATCTTAAATTATTAATCCTACAACCCTAATAATATACTTAACGTAAGACAGATTTATTATATTGTATTAATAAAATTCATACATAAAAATCGAAATAATTTTGAATTGTATTCTCATAGTTATGAAACAAAAGGTATGAATTATTTAAGATTGTTTGAACCAAAATGCAACACTGTTACAGTATTTAATCATAGTAGTAATTTAGGCCCAAGAATATATAACAAATTTATATTTAAATATCCTAATCTTGTCAATTCGAATAGTTCTAGTATTAAATTTAAGAAGTTATGTATGGATTTTATAAAAATTGAAAAATTGTAAATTTAAATTTATATACTATAATTGAAAATTGTATTGTATAATTATTAATTATAATTGTATTGTATAATTATTAATTTCAATTCAGGAATCCGTCCCTGAGCACGAGTTCTACTCTTTCAGGGGCGAGCTAAAGTTTCTCTGTATATTTTATATTTTATGCTACAATTGTTAGCAAAATAATAAATAAATAAATAAATAAATAATAAACCTATGAGTGAAATAATGTTCTGTATATTTCGTATATTCAATAATAAAGGTACGGTCACACGTCGCTACTTTTCCTGCGCAACTTTTGTACTGCAGCTGCAAAAGTTGCTTATCGTGTTCACACGTAAGCCAAAAGTAGCGCGCTGCACGCAATTTTTCTTGCTGCGCAACCCAAGTGCTGCAAAACTTGCAATTGGAGGTTGCGAGTCTGTTCACACACAAGGCGCTACTTTTGCAGCCGCAGTCTTGCTACAGGTTTCCAGCTCTGTGTTGACTTCTCAATATACATTTTGTGGTTATGTTCGCATTATTATGAAACTCATGTGATAGCTTACTTATCTATTATTTTCCTTTCTGTCCTAACTAGTATTCAGAAATTGGTATTATTTTTACTATAAAGTATTAAAAACGCCTATATACTTAATGATAACCAACAGCATATTCACGTAATCAATGTTGGCAACCCTCCTGTTTGAAACTACGCTACGGAAAATTAAAAAAATGAATTATATCGTCAGCAAATATACTCAGACTGTGTTGTACATTTAGTAACTGTTACAAATCATTTACTTTAATCACATCTAACATTAAAATATATCCAAACAATAAAAGTATCATTGGCAGCAGGTTCGGCAGCCGCTACTTTTCGGGTTGCACCATTGTTCACACGTCGCAGTACGAGAGTTATGCAGTTTTTTGTATTGCAGTGGTGCAAAAGTAGCGAAGTGTGCCGTACCTTATTAAATGTAACGCTTTGTCATGTAGGTCTACCGTCCTTTAATTAAATAGCCTACCATGAATATATTTAAGATACGATTCGTGATGCATTAGAAGAAATTGTTTTCCAGGAACGCTGCGTACTGTTATTTAGCTATTAATATTCTGTGAACTCCATATTCTAACATTCCACTGAAATCAATTACAATATCTTACGCGATGAGAATAAAGAGAATGTGGTGATAAATATAACAAATGCAGTGAATTTTGTCTTGTAATTACTTTCCATTTTTTGGTGAACACAAAGTATGCATTACCCACACGCGATTTTACTTCCAACGAACGATTCAGTACAACGTGATCAACCTTTGCACCACCGTCGAGATGTGGGTTGCTATGAATATAACGGCTTTAATCTAGCTAATGCAGCCTCTTGGAACATCACGTTTCCTCACGCACGTTCTGCCCAGCTTTGCATGTGTGCTGTTGGGAGAAAATGATCGTTTTCAATCATGCACTTCTCCAACAATTTCCTATTATAATATGAGATTAACTGATTACTTCCTTCTCTAATATAGGATCTATAGGCCGACATCAATAGGCCTATGGGTTATAATTTTTAAGTGCTCAGAAAATAACGATAAATTAAAAAGTAATGAGAAAGAAAGAAATATGGGACGAAATAAAGAAAGAAACAAAGAAAATGGAACGAAAGAAACAAGAAAACAAAAAGAATACAAGACAAAAACTTCGAATAAATTAAGAACAAACAAAAATAAATCCGTTGTGCGACAACCCATGGAGTTCAACACCCACCAACCGACTGCTGGCGTCAACACCACATAATTCAGGAGAGGTGAACGATGATCCAATCAATAGGAAGGTTATATATAATTAGAATAATGATTACCCTAGCCGTTATAGATGACTTACAAAACCGGATGTCACTACTCGTTGTAGCTTCCCTACTTCATCACGATGGTGGTTGGGGATCGGTCCCATACACTGGCTGAAATTTTATCAGAAAATGTCTTCCTTCATGAGGACTAGAATCAGCACTCATGCAGTAAATGAGGATAGAAAGAAAAGAAAAAAAGGCAGGCAGGAAAGAAAAAGAAGAAGAAAATTAAGTACTAGAAAGGAACATAGAAGAAACTGAACATGGGGTCCGCGGGATCCCTGAAGCTCATTCTGGGGGTCCGCGAATATTCTGGATTGGGAAATTTTTTCTTCCTTCAGAAGGATTTTTATTTTTTTATGTGTAAATACCTAGGTAATATCAGAAGCGCATTTGTTGTTGTTGGTTCAACTTATAAGCACTTTTTGTCTTGGATTTGAACAGG
Source organism: Periplaneta americana (assembly GCF_040183065.1). NCBI lineage: Eukaryota > Metazoa > Arthropoda > Insecta > Blattodea > Blattidae > Periplaneta > Periplaneta americana. Next base: position 94,764,382 of record NC_091128.1, read on the forward strand.
AAAAATGAGAAATTCAAAATAAGTGACAAGCTGTGTGTTTTTTCTTGTTTGTGCAATGTAGCATATTTGCCGGACATTTTCTCTTATGTTAATGGACTTAATTTGGGCCTAAAGATGAATGGGTTCTAAATGAGAGCAAAATTGAAGCTTCGATTTTAAAAAAATGTTGGCGAACCGAGTGGGGAAAAAGTCCTATACTTCGTTACCGATTATAATTCAGGAGTTTAAATTTACCGGTACCTCTGAACAAAATCTTCTTGACGAAGTAACATAAAATTGCATGCCACTTGAAAGGACTGTGAGCTGCATTCAGAAATTATTTTCGGATTCCTAATTCTAAGATCCAAAATCCCTTTGTCAGCATGGAGACTCACAATCTCACCGAAAAGGAGGAAGATCGGCTTGTTGAGCTATAGCAGGGCTGGGCACATTACGGATTCTGAGAAATGAGCGCTGTTTACTTTAAAAAGCATTTCTCCCGAGCGGTGTGACGTATGCATACTGTACGTCACTCTCTGTCATTGCAGTGGTTGACCCTGCAGTAGGATGGCGAACTTTGAAGATGCACCCGCAAGAGAAGCTTTATATCAGACGAAAACCTAAATTCTATTTTGAACATGGCTAATTCATTTGTTCCAAACATTAAACGACTTCTGCAAATGAAACGATCTCATAAGTCTCGGAAAGTAACCACATAGTTATTTTGGTTATTGAGTTTGAAAAAGTTTTGTTTCAAAAGCAAATATTTATTGATTTCAGATTGATAGAAGTTCGATTTTGTTACAATAGTTTATTCATACAAAAAAGGTGTAAGAGAATTTTTATTATTAATTTTGTTATTGTGTTTATTTTATTTATTTAACTAGCTAGTGAGTACAAATTAAATTTATGAAACAAAAGTGTTTCTAGCCACTACCGTAACAGCCAGGCTCATGTATGGTGTGGTCTTAGCCAATAATATAACGTTACATTTACAAGGACAGTAAATTTCTAATTTAAATCCTTTATTACATATGTTTATATTATTAATACCATTATGTAATTGTTAAAGCATTGTGCATATAGTCTAATGATATGTGTGTGGATGTGTATATGTGTTTAGAGCGAAGTTTATTTCATTAAATTAATAAGAGTGTTATAAAGTCTGTACTGTACAATGGATTGATATAATATCCTTATAAACTATTATGTATTGACAGACTGAATGAATAGAACAACCGTGGCTCTTGTTATATTAATGCAGGGAAGGTAGCTGTAATGTGAGTCCGCCACTGCCTGAGCGTTCTGCTCCGACTTGGAATTTAAGTGCCTTGAGGAGCGAGAGCAGCTCTGGCCAGTTACACGGAGCCGCTCTCATGCCCGGCGCTGAGCTATAGTGTGACACTCATTTGAAAAACGTTTACAGCGGATGTCAGATTTTTTACTGTTGGCTGAAAGTTTATGCAGAACATGAAGAACTCTCAAAACGAGTCTTGAAACATTTAATGTTGTTTCCCACAACTTGCGTACATGTAATCTGCTCTTTTCAGATAAGAACTATAAAATAAATTATTAATATTTAAGTCTTCTTCATATAGCATATAATCACTATAATATATAAAATAAGTAAAGAATAAATAAAAAAATTCGAATCCCATGAATATTTAAAACTGTTGAATTGAATTGAATTGAATTGAATTGAAGAGGAGAATTTGAGGACAAATTAAAAAGGTACGCAAAACGCATCCTTGCAAGGGTTCGGGGCTGAAAGAAACTAAATATGTGAGCTCCAAGCCTGTTGCCCACTAGTCTCACTCCGGGTTACACTGCTCCACTGAAGGAGTTCTAGAACATTTTGAAGGGGGAAAACCGAAAATGGACGTAATCTCTTAGCTACCACATACGCGAGGGGACGAAAATGTGATCAAGGTGATCACGGGACGAGAAACCGAATAAATGCGGCGACAGACTGGAGATTAATGAAAACTAACATTGAACCCAAATATAAAGGCAATTTAAGCACAAAAAGACAGTTGCATCATTCTCTCTGGAGTAGGGAATCTTATAAAAATATACTTGATTTCTTCTTCACTAGAAGAATGTTGTACAAATAATGTATTGAAATTAGAGTATTGTTATGCTTTACTATTTTTAATATCAACTCTGCTGTAACATATTGTGAATTTTATTTCACTCAACAATAGGATTTTATTCTTCCAACAATAATTCCTTTCTACAATTCGCCTTAAACGCTCTCGTCAACAATTGGATTTTCACTCAACACAGTATTCGTTATAGCACTCCACCGACGACAATGACAATTTACTTGGACTAGTACGAACAACAATGAACTGTTAATCTTAACTTATATTTACAAAGCACTATTTACAAATCAGAACTATCAGTTCACAGTTCTTCTAGCTCAGTCACTCGAGTTCACAGTATCTCGAACCACAGACCTTCAGAGACAGTCCACTGTATTCGAACGTACTCGAACTCAGGTCCCTCCAACTGCGGTCCACTGCACTCGAACTCAGGTCCCTCCAACTGCGGTCCACTGCACTCGAACTCAGGCCTTCGGATGCTGATACAGTTGCGGACGCACACTCGAGTCGAACTCCGGTACACGAGACTGGCTTGCTTGCTCTGGCTTACTCACTGACTGAATAACTGAAAACTCTCGAGTTCGCTGGCGTTTCTTCTTTTATAGCGAAATCATAGTTGCGAGAAATTTCTACAGGTGTGCAGAGAATTATCTGGATATCTCCACTTCGACGCACTTCTCGAAGAGTCGGGAGGGTCCGACCCCCCTTTTCCGTACGCAGCAGTTGCGCGCGCGCACTCTCCCTCGTCGGGTAGGCCCTTTCCCCTCTCGCCGCGCGCCGTCCCTCAGTGCTCCGTGAAGCCCGCGCGATCTGCTTTCTTGTGGGACGCTGGTCGTGAGTTCGAATCTCACGTCGCTGTCACAATATTAATAAAGACCATCTACGTGTTTCAGAAATGTATTACATTATTTACATTTTGTTTAATTCAGATATAGGCCTACAGTTAATATTGATTCAGTTTTGGAAAATATAACAGAAATATTGAAGGGGTAAGAATGAGATATTCCAAAGCCACACTTTTATCAAAAACGATTTTGTGAGAGCTCATTACTTACACATATGGGAAAGTTACTAGTAAAATATTACAAAATTTACTCAATAATTCATTTCTTACACATATGGGAAAGCTACTAGTAAAATATTATAAAATTTACTCAACAAATAACAGAAATACACGCTGAAAAATTTGTGATATCGTACCTGAGAGTATATTGGACTCCTACACTTTCAATACACTCTCCTGTAAACTTTTGTTTTTGTGGCTTAGGACTATATCATTCTCACCCCTTAACCCCAAAATCTAATCTACCCATCATTCCACTGACGACTTTGGAGAGATCCACGAAAATGTTGATCTATGAAAGGGGGTCCACAGTGCTAATTTGTAAAATATTCTAAAATTTTAAATCCATGCACCTAAAGATTAGTTTAAACTTATACACCTCACATTACAGTGGCATCTCTGTATTTTAAGCTCTCCAATCAGCACTCACTAGTCAAGATCTCTTAATATTTTTGGCCTGTGAGAAAGAGAGGGAGAGAGTGTTTTCATTTGGGCAGTCACAGCTATGGCCAGCTGACGAAATATGGCTCGCTACCTGTTCCAAATTAATATTTCAAGATTTTACGGATTTCAGTTATCTGTGGTAGGTAAATATTAGACTATTCATTCATAGTGTTCTGTCCAAGGACAGGTCTTTCACTGCAAACCCAGCATTCTCCAGTCTTTCCTATTTTCTGCCTTCTTCTTTGTCTCCTCATATGATCCATATATTTTAATGTCGTCTATGATCTGAGATCTTCTTCTGGTCCGAACCCTTCTTCCATTCATCATTCCTTCCAGTGTATCCTTCAGTAGGCAGTTTCTTCTCAACCAGTGACCCAGCCAATTAGACTATTAATACAGCGTATTATAATTAGCGTATTCCCAGACTACCAAGAAAGGATATATAATTGATCCTACAATAAGGATTGAAACGGGGAGTAGCCAGCCGGAGGATGTGAATCAAGAAAAGATCAACATTCATCTGCCAACAGTTGATTACTTCAAAGTAAAATATCAGCTTGAAAACATTGAGGTGATTGGTCTTCTTATTAGAGCTCGTGGAGTGATTCCCAAGATCTTTGAAAGCTTCAGGGAGACTTTTGAACTACAACAGACACTTACTACCGACATCATAACTTCAGTTTTGAAACGTTCTTGCCAAATTTTGAGTCATCATATTCACTCTGTTAATTTTTTTTTCACTTTATAATAATTCATATAATGTTTATTTTAATTTTCTGTCAACAAAATCTATGTAAAACATTTAGTACTGTAAAATTCATGTAGGAGAGTATACTGAGTCTTCTGGGCTACCTCCAATGCGAGGCAGTTAACAAAATTTAAATTCGTGTTTAATTCCTCATTACAAAATCATATGCTGTCATTATATAAATGTGTTTCAAGAGATTTGCAACCAAATATTAGGATTTTATGGCATATAGGCCTATAGTCTATATGCATATTCCAGACGTTAATGTGTATTTCCGCTTTTAGTGCATCTAAATGCATATTTGTTTAATTTTATCAATCGATCCTCAAAATAATGTTTAAAAAAATGGAAAAGCATAATACGCAAATTACGAGAAACTGAAACAATAGAGCCACGTTTAAATTCCACATAACTTATTGCAATGTGACGACACGCACACGGTGGCATCACAATAGCCCAATCAACAAAGCACACATTGTTAAACTCATTGTTCTGTACAAATATAAGGTTGACAGTAATTGAAACAATTCTCCATCATTATCATCATTTATCCATCACTAATTTGTAATATAGATCCACCGACGTGGTATACTCCGAATAGTCTCTAACAAAATAAGTGTACACCATTTTAAAATTAACTTTAGAAAGAAAAGTTCGGATAAAATTTCTGCACATATGAAGGACAAAACTAAAATCCTTTCAGTCATTTATTATCATAATACACTGCTCTCTTAAATTGACTGACCGTATTGAGAATTAAACCAATGGCTTTCCCAAAACACACTGTATGAAATGTTTCTTATAAAATAATTTTTATTTCGGAAAGGAAATAAAAACAAGCAAAATTGTATTAAACCTTTTCTTTTAAATACCTATCTCAAAGAATAATCCCTTAAAATTAATGACATTACGTAAGCTTCACTCTGTATGTATATACAGTATGATGCTTTTAGCTTCAGTTTACAGGTATGCACACAGATGCGTAGCGCGAATGCGATTTGCTCAGTCATTTGTCTCATCCCACTTGAGTAAATTTGTCAGAGCGGTGTGCGTGATAGGTCAGCAGATCTCTATGCAATCCAATTATATGTCCACTCGCTTCGTTATGAAGGCTTGTCACATAAAAATGGTACTATTGCAAATAAATGGGTAATATTTTATGTATACGCTATGTATTGGGCTGGAAGGAACACGTGTAATGTTTTCATTTTTAATCGGTTTTTAACAACGCTGTATTAAGTTATTTAGTGTTGGTGGATAGCGACATAGGACTAAGTTCGAGGATTCACTATGGCTTATCTGACATTCGCCTTTCAACTGAAAAACCCCGCAAATACACACGCAGGTAAAATTATTCTAAGCGGGGTTGGAACTTATGCCCAAATGCAGCCTCGGATAAGGAGACCAGATTCTTTCCACTTAGCTACACCGGTGCCCACTCGCTTTCTTTGCGTGAGAACTAACAACAGTGATAACTAAGGTAAACTTAAAAAATTCGTGATCTAGCCAACATCAATTTCAAATGTTTAACGTTTCTCGAGTAGGTTAATTATATTCCATCAACGTTCGTAATATCTAACATTTCTGAAATGTATGGTCAGATTTCAATACGGTCTGAAGACAACATAAGAACAGAAATTTGATGGATAACGAAAGAAGAACGTTTGCGTATGAATTCAAATGTAGTCAAAATATATCGGAAATATCTGAAAGCTAGTGGGCACCACTTTCAGCAACTACTGTAACACAGGTTATAAAAACAAAATAATGATTAAAAATCCGTACTGCTGCCAGAAAATAAAATGGAGGATAGCAATGGCAAAGGAAGCTTAATAGAAAAAACTAGTGAAGTGTTTTGTGTGGAGTGTGGTATTGTATGAGACAGTAACATAGACATTACGATGAAGTAAAGAGAAGTGATTAGAAGCATTTGAAATGTGGATATGGAGAAGAATGGAACGCGTAAAATGGACAGACAGAATAATAAATGAAGCTCTATTGGAAAGAGTGGGTGAAGAAAAAATGATGCTGAAACTAATCAGGAAGAGAAAAATGAATTGGTTGTGTCACTGACTGAGAAGAAACTGCCTACTGAAGAATACACTGGAAGGAATGGTGAACGGGATAAGAGTTCGAGCCAGAAGAAGATCTGAGATGATAGATGACATTAAGATATATGGATCATATGCGGAGACTGAAAGGAAGGCAGAAAATAGAAAATATTGAACAATGCTGGGTTAGCATTGAAAGATCTACCCTTGAGCAGAAAACTATGAATGAATGAATAAATTACTACCATATTTCCAAAATAAGCAAATACAATCCTACAGTCTTGAGACTTCTCCCTCCTCCAACATCAAAAGAAATTATAATGAAAGAACTTACTACTCTGGGAATAAATTGAACCCAAATCCGAAACATAATTAACCCAGGTATGCCGAAATATTTCACTGATTGGAAAATTTTATGTCCGGGGGGGGGGGGGAAGAATGATATGACATAACTCCGCAATGAATTCACCAAATATCATGAAACAAGTTCTGGGTGTATTATCGTAGTGTATATTATTATCAACAGTAATCTCACTAGACGTTTTGATTTATCTAGAGAATATCAAAACTCGAGTAGGATTTAATTGACTATTACACGATTAGAAGAAAGTATATAAAGATTAGAAGTAACGAAGTACTCTAATACAATAAAATATTAATTGACTTACGAAAATACAACTGTCTTCAAATGTATTATTTTACCATCTCAACATTACAAATATTAAGCTAGATGCATGCTAGATGGCAGTGGTGAGCAATGCCTTCTCGTCGAGAAGTTCTCGATCTATTATACACGATGGCAATGTTACTAGTCAAGAAGGCTTTGTTGATTGTTTCATTTTTATTAAAATGCAACATTCCACTTCAATTATCCGAATCCCAGTAATCAACGTCACTTGACAGATGATTTTCAATAAATCTTAATATTAAACAATCTCTGATACGTGACTATCCATAATATCATATAGCAGAAGCTATAACATAACCTAACTAATATACACAAGTGTCGGAAAAGTTTTAATTAACGACGATGACATAAAAAATAAACATGAATAATTTTAAAAGGAATAATTATTGAATGTACAATTTTCAAATTGGAATGTGGTTGGTGGTTCAATTGATGTTATATTGGACGTGTGGGTAATAGAAGTGGAACTCGTTGATTTAGGCCTACATGGTGTATTCAACTTATTCAAGATTTCCGAATGGTGCTCTTCATTTATTTGTAAATCGGATTTCAGAAGATGCATAGGGATGATCAGTGATTTTTATTAATTCTTGTTCTTGAATGCCAATGCGAATCATATTTGAAACTGCTATGCATCGACTGGAGTGGTTTGTAATTATATATATATATATATTTTACTTCCAGACCAGCGCAGTTTCAAATGTTTGCAAACAAAGAAACAAATGCTAGAGACGCGATAAAATTAAACAAATGCTAGGGATGCGATAAAATTAAACAAATGCTAGGGACGCGATAAAATTGTGCGATAAGCAGCCATGATTGGTTGAAATACGTCCTTTCGTACCGTTTTATTGGTCAAAAGCAGTATTACGTAATAAGAGTGTAATAGTCATAATAAATCAACAAAATGCAAAGTAAATGAGAATAGTAATGGATTTGCAAAATTAACGAAACTAGTTTCACATTGCGGTGCATCTATCTGCTCCGTCAACATCCAGACATGCCGTAACACCGTTTATTTTGCCTGGGCCCTCCCCGTCCAAACCCATAGGCAGTAATGCACCGCAACAAATCTCATGGGCCTCTAGGGAAAACTAGTCGCCGGTTGTGGGACAAGATGTTATCCTGGTGTACAGACTACTTTAGCACGGACCAATTTTAAAGTGGGTAATTCATATACACACACACACACACTTATGACTAGGCATCAAGTACTACCTGCGACAAAAAGCATGAAACACAGATACAGAATTCATGTATACAAGGATGATGAAGAAATAGAGAACTTCTAAAGTCTAAGTAAATTTTGCAATGAAACGAAACTGCCCTTTTAAAAGGAAGGTAGGGAAATCTAAAGTTACAACCATCAATGATACCAATATGCAAATAATTAAGCCTTTAGCTCTATGCGTTCTCTTTACAGAAAAAAAAACCTAAGAAAATATAAGTTCTTCGAAAGAATAATTTACAGGTTTGTTTAATATAAAAACAACAGAATTTTATGAGAGTTTTAGTATTGTAACGCAAAAAAATATTCAAATATCAATGATCCAGAGTATTAATTAATACCTTTTTCCTTCTACTGTGTGTGATAATGCAGATCATGAATGTTTCTTTTTTTTTAAGTCGTAGATTTGAAGCAGAAAACGCAGGATACCAGAAATAACAAAGAAACTAAAACTTAAAAAAAAAAAATGATGTTACAAGTACATAAAGAAATGCTGGGCAAGGTGACGGCAGGCAAAGCTTATACTAAAGCAAGAAGAAAGTAAATCGTTTACATAGAGCTTGTAAGAACTGTTTGAAATAAAAGTCAATAGGAAAGCTCATAGACCGAGTTATACCGGCAAATTAATCGGAAAACGATTATTTAAAACGACGACTTGGAAATTGTGCATTCATGTCTGAAATTTCAACTTTTAACTAATTCAAGACAATCAAGATAAGAAGTCTAATCGAGTTATAGGAAGACTCCAGAGTTTTCATTCCTGTATGTTTTCGCGCATGACAAACCTTGAATTCATTATTTTCTCGTTTTGCGAAATATAGATAAAGCTGTATGGCACTGAAAACAAAGCCTTTTGGATTTAGATGCATAGTCTGTAGAATATCTGTAACGTAATAAAAATATATTAATTTTTTACCTGATATTAATTATATTATTCTTACTATAACTTGAAATGTCGATATTGGAAGTTAATTAAGGTGTAATTAAGTCCTTTTCTCTATTTCTGAATGGATGATTTTCACATGTCTATATTGTTTCCAAAACAAAATTAACATACATTAACTAACATGTTTTCGTCTTCAACATAAGGCTCACAGTAACAACTTTGAAAATATAATGAATCAAGAGGCATAATATTTGGCACTGGAAATACTAACTAAAGAAAAATAATAACACTTCTTACTCAACAAAAAATAGCAGACATAAACAATGATAATCTTTTCGTTTTAACAGTTGAAATGAGAATTCCAGGTAAACGAAGTTAGAACGACTAGTTCACTGAAGCTCTACTGGTTGTTCATTTTAAAGTGTGTCATGACGTCACTGTTGTGAGTCAGCGATTTGAAGCGAGTTTCAGCTTTTATGTGTACGGTATAACTTGAACGTCGTGGCGGCCTGTACGGTCAGTGTGCTACCATAACCTCTTTCGAACTGTGTTTTGCTCGGGCAAGTCGGGCGTACGGCAACATTCCACAACACAAATCAAATGCTCCGTGTCCATGTTGACAGTCGAAGTTAAAGAAAACAAATACTGTACATAAGTAATCGTCTTAACCCTCTCCCCATATCCCACCTCACCTCACCTCAGTACGTGTTTCTAAACAGTTCACAGTCCTGCCACTACAGGTGTTACCGTACGTATCGGTAAGTACTCTTCAGAATGAATGCCGTACTTGCTAGGTAACTTCTCTGGCACATAGGTAATACGCCTCTGCGAAAGTGTAGGAATATTGAATTGTCTAGGCTCATCGGCTAGCCACATGATGTCATACAGCGAGCCATGACACACTTTGAACTAAACACGCAGTATAAAGAAAGAAAATAACACTATATTACCGAGCGGGTAGCCTGCCTTTGCAGGCGTTAATGTCGCATTCATTATAGCTCGATACGTTTCTTTAGTCAACTGTCCGAAGACAGGTTTGAACCTCATAAGTGACACTAATAAGGCATCACTCATGAGGCAACTAAATCAGGAGAAAATGGATTAGGTTTCCTTTCTCCCTCCATTGCATAAATCGCTGACTAGTAACATACTACGCAATTCAGAGTTCAGATGTATACAAACAATTGTTTAGGTAAAAGGGCTTAACCCTAATTTTTAATGTGACTTTTTTGCTGTAATTAACGTTATTAATTAAAATTGAATTACAAAACGTGAAGATACGTCTTTTGACAATTATGTTTACATTCTTTCATATAAAGTAATAATAATAATGTGCTAAAATTTAATTATAGATGCTTCTGAAAAATTTTTCTCTTCTGAGATAAGTCATTTTACCTTAACACCGTCTATATATTGATAGTTATTGGAGAAACAGTTTGCCAGCAATAAAAAGTCTAACCAAATCATTTCTGAGTTACTGAAAATACTATAAGTGTCATGGTCAATTTATAACTTCACATTATTTTCACTTTCCTGTCATCTGCCTGTATGTCTGTGTACATTTTTTTTTTCGAAAATATTGGATAGATTTTATCCACAGTTAATATCTATGAGTCAGTATCCCTAGGAATAGCGCACATGAAATATATCGTTAATGGACCTTAATTTGAAATTAAAACATAACACTTAATTTCAAATCAACGTACAGCTCATGCATTTTGTCAAGACACTCGCGATGTGCAGTACGGGAACAACGTTTTGTAGAGGGGGTAGGAGTAGAAGGGAAGGTCGGGGTGTGTCTACCGCGTTCAAGGCAAAGAGTAACCTATTCCCCTATAATTCGTAAGTAGACTCATCCGATCTCGTGCGCAGCTCTGTAGGAAGAGTGGAGAGTGTCTTGATAAAATGCATGAGCAGTACATGTCTTGGTGATGTTTTGTGTTACAGTAAACAGAATAAAATGGCAAATGAAACGACGCATTTCATAAAATTAAAAATAACATTCTAAGAAAAATTAATTATTACATAAAGCTTAAAATGGTTTTCTACGAAAAATTAATTATTACATAATAAATTGTTGTTTCTATCGTTGCTATTTCAGCCTAAGTTGTTATACCTTCACATGCCAAAGTCCTCTTTCCTTAAATGATTAGGAGTAGTTACGATAATTTTCATCCGTCAAAATATTTGTACTTATTTCCGGATTATTCTGCAGGCCTATATTGCATAAATGAGTTTGATAAACAGTACTGTGAAAATAAAAAGATACATATTTTATGTATTTTATCATACTTTGTGTTTATTCACAATAATAACCTTACGAAATAATACTGCACTTATTAACTGTAAATCATGTTATTAAAGTTTTCCTCTCAATACATTTTCTATCCCTGGGTCATATGAGACATTATGACGACATGTGATATTACTATCTCATAACAAAGTTGAATCAATGTTAAAATGAGAATGGATTTACTGTCCGCCATAAAACCAGCTTTACGCAGCGGGTTGGTGTTGCCTTCATAACTTGCCGGGATGAATTCACACAAGATAGCCTTTGCACAAAATGATGAAACACTGACAATCTATTTCACTTTAAAGTGCCTTGTAACACTGCTAGGATTACGTGTATATGACTCGTTTCCATGGTGACACAATTACAACGAAATGAATTTGAGAGTGTGATCATAGTTTTATTTATGTTATGAGTTATGACAAAGTATCGCAACCCCCCCCCAGTGGTCTAGGGGTAAAGTGCTCTTCTCTAGGCGCAAGGGTTGCTAGTTCAAACCCGGCTGGGGTCGATGAATTTTTCAGGACGCAAAAATCCATATGTTCGTATCGGAGTTTTCCTAAATTAGAGCCTGTGGACAAAAATATCTCCGCACACAACCGAATAATAGCAGGCCTAGCTCATATTAATCCTGCGTTTAATTCTGTTGCTCCAAGGATTAGAATTTTTATTAGTATTAAAACTCAGTAAAATTAATATTGTCAGAACATAATTTAGAATTTTTTCACCTTTCGTAAGGATGAATTTCCAATTTTTATATTTCCATTTCGTACTGTGTTCTGGTCACGAGACATAACCATATACTTTGTTTTTTTCGGGATTTAATTCCAAACCTATCTCATTACTTACTTCAAGTAAAATTCCCGTGTTTTTCCCTGCATGTTTGTGAATTTTCTCTTAACATATTCACATCACTCGCATAAACAAGCAGCTGATGTAACCCGTACAATTCCAAACCCTCTCTGTTTTCCTGGACTTTCCTAATGGCATAATCTAGATCAAAGTTGAGAAGTAAAGGTGATAGAGCATCTCTTGCTTTAGTCCGCAGTCAATTAGAAAAGGGTCAGACAGAAACTGTCTACACGGGCTCTGCTGTACGTTTCACTGAGACACATTTTTGATCAATCGAACTAATGTCTTGGAAATACCAAATTCAATAAGAATATTAGGGCCTATATAAAATTTCTCTCTTAACCAAGTCATATGGTGGTCGCAACAAAGAATCAGTCCCATTCCGAGGTTTATGTTGGGATTTCGTAACAAGTTATTTTTTACGGTGATGGGTTGTTAGCCCTTCGCCCAACCCCCAAGCTCTTATTGGCCGTCCGAGACTGCTTATTAAATATATTCGCAGCTACCCTCCATATCTGGAGGCCTTCTCCTCTATCCTCATGTGCCATGCAGTGATGATAGGGACCCACAATACATGGCTAGTAACCTATGTATTTGTTTTATTTTATTTTAACAATATTTTGAAGCTATTTTATATTGATTTTTTATGTATATTGTTTAGAATCCTTTGCATCAACATTTATTTTGTGATAACGCCGAGTTTATATTGCCTACTCATAGTTTCCTTTAGTTTACACTGTTTTACTAATATGTAAGTTTATCTTCTTCTGGTTATTTAAAAAATAATGCACCTTGTATTTTCATAATAGTTCTCACTGTCTATTGGGCCTATCTTATATCTGTTATTTTATATTCTGTGTGCTAAATAAATCTTATGGCTAAAACATCCAGAGATGCTAACATGTTTTTCAAACAACGTAAGAGCGAAATTTTGAATCAAAAACTCTTCAATAATTCTTCTAATTACTAAAAACATTAAAATAGATGTCAACTCCTTGATTTCATTAACATCTCCTTTGTATATTAAAATTGTTCGTGTGTATCTCAATGATTTAGGAACATAGTTAAAGTAAAGAGTAGTATTCACCAACAAAAATAGAAATATCTCAGTTATTAAGTGTCTTAATATAAGAACAGTTATTTTATCCGGATCTGGAGATGAGTCTGCTTTAATGTTGTATAAAGCTTTATGAATATATTCTACGCTCACTATTATGTCTTCTTGAACTTGTTTTTATTTATGTATTTCAATATTTTAAGAAAATATAAAAATAAATGTATATTATGATATACATCTTTTAGTTACATTTTAGATTTTGATGCTCAATTTTCCTACATTATCCTACAATGTCCTATATTTTGGTGTAATGTCTTACATTTTGAGCCATTATGTCCTACATTTCATTAAAATAATCTAGTAACTCTAATTACTAAATGAAGCAGTCTGTTAGCATCCAATCTGATGTCGGATTCGTACCAGTTTCTCTGGTATTCTGAAATGTCATTATTAATACATATAATATTTACAGGGTGGAAGTGAAATAGTCGTGCAGATTTCCAGACCGCATAGCTCATGTTGTATGTAACAAAAAAACTATATAATATTGGTGGAAAATTAATAGTTTTTCAGAATTTTTTTTTTCAAATGTTTAACAATATCTTATTCGGTAACTATTGCGAGTAGGATCGTGATTTTTGTTCATATCGGTAGGAAATCTAATAAAGAATCATTTATCCCTCTAGCGTATTTCTATAGCGTGCACGGTTTTCGTGTAAATTTAATTTAAAAAACTCATAAATTCAAACCATTGCACCAAGCGAACGCGTGGCAAAGTCTTGGCAGCTTGGAGACTCAGAGTTCGTTGACCTCTTACATCTGTATACGAGTAAAGTGGTTTAGCGGCGATGTTGCCGGACTGCTGAAACTTCAAATTTAATTTTCTAATTAACCGTGCATTTAATCACAAAACGTAATATAGGTTTTCTATTCATTTACGTGTACCCTATCGTCTCTTTCAATCTGCAAGGTTATTTCACTTCCACCCTGTATATATAATTAAAAACTCAAACAAGCAAATATATATATATATATATATATATATATATTTGTTTGAATTTTTAATAATATTAATTTGTCCCTCGCTATGGTCTAAGCTATCCTATATAGGCATGCGCGCTGGTTTCAGTTCTTATGACGGAAGAAAGTTCCTCATTAAATTTCGGTTAGTGTATGGGATCGGTGCCTACCAGCATCGTGATGCATTTGAGGAGCTACGGTAGGTAGCGAAATCCGGTTACGAAAGACGGCTGGAGGGATCATCATGCCAACCACACGATACCTCAATTCAGGTTGGGTGATCTTCCACCTCTACTTCGGCATGTGGACGCGAGGCCATCAGCCGGCTGGTCGATCTGTACCCTTAAATGATTGTTGCGCCATGAATTAATATAATATTGGTTTAGTTTTAATGCAGGGAGTGGAAGGCAAATACATTCGTCTATTGAGCAATATTTATAGACAAAACTTTGCTAAGGTAAGAACAGAAATAGAAGGTCAATCATTTCGTCTAGAACGCGGAGTACGACAAGGTAACCCAATCTCTCCCAAACTCTTTACAAGCGTTTTGGAAAATGTATTCAGAAAAATGAATTGGAACAAGCAACAGGGAATAAACATAAACGGAAGACACCTAACAGACCTAAGATTCGCGGACGACGTAGTCCTGTTCGCAAAAACACCAGAAGAACTACAGTCAATGCTCCAACAACTCTGTACACAAAGCAAAACCGCAGGTCTATCAATGAACATGACAAAAACACAGCTGATGACAAACAGACAAGAAATCCCCATCTCAATTGACGGAACAACGCTACCATATGCAACGGAATACACATACCTAGGCCAACTAATTTCCTTTAAAGACAAGACTGGAAAAGAAATAAGAAGAAGAATATCCTTAGCTTGGAAATCCTTCTGGTCCCTCCAGTTCATACTCCTGGACAAGACAATCAACAGAAGACTCAAATTCGAAGTACTACAAACCTTCGTCTACCCAACACTACTTTATGGATGCCAAACATGGTCGACAACAAACAGACAGATGAATGCGCTAGAAATATGTCAAAGGAAAATGGAACGAAAGATATTGGGAATAACTATGAGAGACAGAATTTCCAATGAGTTGCTGTCCCAAATGGCATCAACAACAAACGTCACACAAAGAGCAAACAAATTGAAGTGGAAGTGGGGAGGCCACATCGCGCGGATGAAAGACGAAGGATGGACATACAGAGCCACCATGTGGGACCCGCGCACAGGAGACCGGCACAGAGGCAGACCAAGGAAGAGGTGGGCAGACTTCTACACAACACAAGCAGGTCAGCAATGGTCCAGAATAGCAAGAAGCAGGGGAACATGGAGAACAATTGGAAGTCGACTACAAATGAAGACAGTGCCAGCCACAAACAACATCCCAAGTTGACTCACTGATAGTGCATTCAATATAATCAAAGTGTTAGTGAAATCAAATTAATAAGTGACAGCGAAATCAACTCCAACCAGACAAAGAAACACTAGACACAACCTAACGCGGAGTAGCTCACAGCGTTAGTGAAACAGAGCTGCTCTCTAGCAGGAGGCCTTTGCCCTTCAAGGTACACATTAGGTTATTATTATTATTATTATTATTATTATTATTATTATTATTATTATTATTAGTTTTAATGCCAATATTTTCCATTAGATCAACATTTTTCTAAACTGGACTGTTACACATTTTCAAAGTAAATTATTTATTTTTCTTATATCCAAATTAAAATATTAGACCAATAGGTTTGAATTCTGATTGATGAATTTTTTTAAAAGAGACAAATGTCTTCTAATTTTCTCTCCTTCAAATTTAAAATCAAAGTCATTGAGGCTTTAGAAGAAGCAATGCAGGTAGTCTTAACCCTAGTTCTGAACCTGAACAATAATGTAGGTACTGAACAGCTGCTTTGTCTTCACAATCAAACAGGCTCTGCACGGGATCGAATCTCAAACCCATCAGCTGAAAAACCATTGATATCTTAAGCGCGGCTGAGAACTTAAGATTTCTGCATAAATATACATACTATAAAGTTAGTCTAGGAGATAATAGGCCTAATCAAATCCTGCAACAAGGATTTAAAATAAAAAATAACATCAAGAAGTGCAACCTATAGTTTCAGCCCTTAATATCGAGGACAGCAATAACGTGTACACATCAAGATGTATACAATTATATGACGTCGTAAAATATGGAAAGCTATTATGGCGCACAACGTTTCTAGTACGCCATAAACTACGGATGCATGCTGGGATGTCATAAGCTGTAACATATCAAAACTGAAACCTGACGTCAACAAAACAATAGAATTATGCTTCAAGATGAACGAATTTTATTGTTCTGTTTTGATATATGCAACTGTGCCATTAGGAAACATCCTTTATGGTTCAGCGGTTACCGTGCTTATTATCCCGAAGGAGAGGGCGAACTTAGAGCTACGTCAGAGAGAACTTTTACGCTGACCCCCAACTATGTGCATCCCCAGTTCATATCAGGTGACAAAGCTACGTATTTAAGGAGATTCAATAAAGAACAGAAGAAGAGTCTGACGAACTAAAGTTTGTTTGCTGGATGAACGTCCAGATATTTCGTAAAGACAATGTTCAAGATTATCATTTTGTATGTTACTCTTTATTGTACTCTTTCTCTTTGTCGAATTGTTATAGGCAATTTTATGCCAGAAAATGTGTTAGATTTTTCTATTGTCCGAAGCGCTTATGTGAACAAACTTTTCACTTGATAAAACATCCTGTTTGTATTTGACTTATAGGGTAAACATTGGTAATTTCGTGGCAGTGGTTATTTCATGATACTTTTTCTTGGCTCTTTCGTGAACTAACCAATGGCCTTACGAGATTCAAATTTCCGCCAAGGGATTGCATATGTTGTCCGGTTTCCAGAAACATACAGCTACGCTTTGTGTGACTATCGTAGCTGCTTCAGTGAGCTTTTATGTTTGGAGAGAGCAAGTTAGCGTCGACTTCTCAGGAATACAAATTTTGTGGATGTTTGTAATTACATTACAGGCTTATTACTAAAGGTAGGGAAATGATATTTGGTACAATGATTTATTATACCTTAATGAAAGTTTAGAAAATATTTTTGGAATTTTAGATACAGCTGTAGTCGCCATATAGGCTGAGTTTTACTGATAGAAATCTTAGCTGTTTGAGGCGAAATTTTGTTGAGCATTAAGCGTTACATTTTATACTATTTTAAAAATTGTATTACAATACAAATTTTAGAAATCTGAAGATAAGATTTGATAACAAAAAAGAAAAGGGGGACGCAATGGGTTCAGTATAGATTCTGTTTGATCTGTTATCATGCTAAGTGCCAATCATGAGTGCTAGATGACTTACTTGCAAGAATTATGACAGAAGATGAAACATGGCTCCACCATTTTGGACCGTAGACAGAGGCAGACAATGGAGTGCAAATTCACCAAAGGAATAAACATTCAAAAGTACACCTTCGGCAGGAAACGTTATGGCTACTGTGTTTTTCGATTCAGAAGGACTCTTGCTTGTGGACATCATGCCACATGGAACCACCATTAATTCTGACGCGTATGTGGCAACTCTCCAGAAACGTCAAGCTCGACTGAGTCGTGTTCGACGACATCGGGAGAAGCAGGATGTTCTGCTATTGCACGACAATACACAGCCATATGTCAGTCACAGGACCACAGACCAGATCAGAAAATTCGGACAGACAACACTGAAACATCCCCCTTACAGTCCTGAACTGGCGATTACCATCTCTTTCGTAAACTGAAGGATCCCTTCGCGGAACGAGGTTAGAAGATGACTCCCTTGTGCACGCTGCTAAATAGTGGCTCAGACGTGTTGGTTCAGACTTTTACCGTGCTGATCTACAGGCCCTAGTTCCTACGTTACGTAAGACAGTTGAAAGGGATGGGGATTATGTGGAAAAGTGACATTTTGTTCCTAAAGGATGTCTCTACATTCTGTGAAAATAGTAAAGCTGTAGGATAAAAATATAATTTTTAAACAAATGTTATGCATTACTTTTGGAGTTACCCTAGTAAAATAAGCTATAGTGAAGTCCGTAATAAAAGTGTTCACCCTTTCAGGGCAAAGAAGATCCCGTTTCAATTTCAATTTTTACTTTGATTTCATTCTTATTATGTGTTGATATGTATTTCTATGTTTCGTTGCTATGAAAATTAGCCAGAATTACTAGCTATGTTTGAAGTCTTGTAACAATAAATGAGAATTTCATTTGACGTTAATGAATTTTTCCACAATTCTTCTGCTTCTCACGAAATTAACAATGTAATATCACGAAATTACCAAGGTTCTCACGAAATAACCAACCTTTCATCTTAAGTTGTAAAAGTGTTTTTCGGCACTTATTCAAGAACGTGTCCAATCTTTTCTGTCTCCAGATTTGTACAGCAAGTTATCGTCTTTTAGGTGAAAAAATCGGAATAAGGATATAGGCCCTATTTATACATTTGCATTTTAAATTAATTTTCATGAAATTATCACGAAATTACCAATGTTTACCCTATAATCATTTTGCCTTTAACTAAATATTTAAGTATATATTAATTCCTGCACTGTTTTATCTATGCAAGTACTTTACATTATACTGATATTGAAATATTTTATCAGGAAACCCACTCGTTCCTAGACCAGCCCCCTCCTCATACTGCTAGCCGGCGATCAGGAAATGCTATCAAATGATAATGGAATGGAGATCGGAAAGAATGATGCCAATGCCTAACGTTGGGAAACGTAATAAGACAGAGAAAAACTCCAATTCCGACTTCGTCCACCAAAAGTGTACTATGGATTTTTCAATAAAGATTCCAAATCTGAACGGGACTCGAACCCAGACTGTCCTACTTTATTACGTATGTTATTCGCAATATGTATACAGTAGATACCTATTATTGGAGAAAAATTCGTTCCGGCACCGGGAATCGAACCCAGGACCTCTCAACTCTGCGCGCTTAGCGCTCTTTCCATCTGAGCTATACCGGGACACGATCCATTTCTCGTAGTTTGTAAACGGCGATCTCATAAATGTGTTTAAAGTGTACAAAATTGTGCATGTGTTTGTTACAAGGATAATAAATAATGTAGGCTATTATAATATAATGAAACAAACTGTAAGCCCTTAATTTATTCTTTCATATACATATGGGGTTGTATGGACTATCTCTTAAGACTTACAGGATATGAGTAAGTATTGTTCAAAATTGTTACGCCAAAACCTGTCGTCTGCTTTCATACATCACAGTAAACTCTCGCAAATAAACTTATCCAACTTTTAAAACATTCTACTAATTGTAAGAATGATTTATTTTGCTTCTCTAGAGTTCTCTCACTGCAGCATCTTCTTCGCAGTCCACACCTGTGGAGTAACGGTCAGCGCGTCTGGCCGTGAAACCAGGTGACCCGGGTTCGAATCCCGGTCGGGGCAAGTTACATGATTGAGGTTTTTTCCGGGGTTTCCCCTCAACCCAATACGGAGCAAATGCTGGGTAACTTTCGGTGCTGGACCCCAGTCTCATTTCCCCGGCATTATCACCTTCATTTCATTCAGACGCTAACTAACCTAGATGTTGATACAGCGTCGTAAAATAACCCAATAAAATAAATAAATAAATCTTCTCCGCAGATTCCAATAAAATTGTTGCTTATTACATCGCACCTCATCTATCCATACCTACGTGATCTACCTTTCTCATTTGGCCATCTACTTCCCACAAGGGCCAGAAAGATAATTTTACGAATGTGTACCGTACAATGTTGTTTGAACGTTAGCACAGATTTATATTAAATAAATATTTCAAGTTAGAGAGGTTATAAAATCACTGTTTCATGGCCATCTAAACTCTGAACCATTAAGAAATAAATATCCACAGAATGACAGACTGTTTTTTCATAATCACGATTTCATGGCCGTCTAAACCAGTCGTAATTAACAAAACAGTTAGGAAAAGTTGAATGCTACATCCGGTTGCGTTAATTTCGAGAACATTGTAAATAATTTGTATAATATCCGACTCTTACGCATTAGAAGTGAAAAATTGAAATGTTTATAAAGGCTGCGGAATTCGCACTATCAGATTTGATGCCACAAAGTCTAAGGAAATTTATAAATAAATGTATGGTACGTTCATGAAGTGGTGTTTAAAAAAATGTGACTTTCCCTATATTTCAATTTTAGCATGTGAACACGTGCCAATGGTATTAATTTTTGAAATAGTGGGAATAAATGCATACTATCATTTAAGGTATATGAATTTAATATATGTATAAATTATTGCGATATCATACATTATTAGGAAAGAGAATGATTAATGTCATACAGCGAATCGTAAGTTACGTGTATGATACTGTGGCAGACGTATTAAAGAAAGAGAAATGCTTCGTACTCTGCCTCCTTGGTTATTATTCACAACCGTGAAGGAGGAGGAGGAGGAGGAGACCCTCACAATACACCCAATCATTTCACTAATTATTATAAAAGAAACCCCCCCCTCTTCACCAACCTCCAATAGCTTGTTAGATATTTCTACGTATATAGCTAAAGGAACGAAGATCACTAGAGGGTCCCAGAGAATAAATGATTATTGGAATAGTCTAAATATAGGAATTAAAGAATGAAGATAGATTTCAAAAATGGAAGGATAATCTCGTTAGATAAAACGCCAATGTATATCAACATTTGAAATAAGAGGGATAGTGTAATTTATTTTAAAATGTGTGTAATAGGTATACTCGTATAGGACGATTACTGCTATCTAACGTTCTGACAGGGAATCTAGAAAACGGAAGGAATACGCAATCAGTGAAGAGGTATTTGGAGACATTAATTGGTATGCTTGACTAAACTTTTGTTCTACATGCCTAGAAATGGTATCGATTGCAAGGAACCTAGACTGAGAAAAGATGTGTTCGAAGATAGTTCGTGAGCTTACGATTACAAAGTATGTAGAATCTAAGTTAGTGTCTCATATCGAGAATACACGATAACTGAGAATGTATTTGTAGGCAATTGCTGTACTCGAACTAAACGTGTGTTCTACAAGCCTAGAAATGTTATCAATTGCAAACTATGTAGAATTTAATGTTTGGTTCCGTTAAGAAACTAAATTCTAATACATCCTCTCTCATTATACTATACCGTACTCCTAATACCAGGAGAAAAATTCTATAGGAACTCCCAAGCACACAATTTCCGGAATTACAGAGACATCTATCAGAGAAATAGCAAAATGGAAACAGTAATGTAAGATGAACCAGGAATGAAAAACTTGAACCCTCAAAATATTACTCTTTTCTTAGTTGTTTCTATTTATTTTGCCAATTCTATGTTTATACACATACATTATGCACATAATAATACACGCCTTCTTGTCAGAAGTAACATTTTTAACTTAATGTGCTTTGATTGTAAGCGGAACCGTATTTACAAATTTATATAAATATGTAATACATGAGTTCTTAGAGATGTAAATGACATTATGTTATTGTATCACATGCAGACTCTATTAAAGCTGCAGTTTACCATTTGATTTATTCGTTAACATTATATCTAAGGACTGATTTAACTGCGGTAAGATTTAGACGACTTTCCCTATATTTCAATTTTAGCATGTGGATGTGAACACGCGCCATTAGTATTATTTTTAAAATAGTGGGAATAACTGCATAAGATCATTTATATTAATTTAATATACTGTACGTATAAAGTATTGCGTTATCATACATTATTAGGAAAAATAATTATTAATGTCATACAGCTAATCTATGTTACGTGTATAATATTATAATAGACGGTATTGAAGTAAGAGGACTGATTCGTTCTCTTTTCGGACGGGGGAAGTACTCTGCCTCCTGGTAACTATTCATAACCATTAAAAAGGAGGCGTTCACAATAAACCTACTCATTTCACTAATTATTGATCAAAACCCCCTTTCAGCAGCCGCCAATAGCTTGTTAGGTATTTCTACATATATTGGTAAAGGAACGAAGATCACTAGAGGGTCCCAGAGAATAAATAATTATAGGAATAGTCTAAACATAGGAATTAAGAATGAAGATAGATTTCAAAAATTGAAGGATAATCCTGTTAGATAAAACGCCAAAGTATATCAGCATTTGAAATAAGAGGAATTGAGAAATTTATTTTAAAATGTGTGTAGTAGGAATATAGGACGATTGCTACTATCTACCGTTCTGACAGGGAATCTAGAAAACGGAAGGAATACGCAATCAGTGAAGAGGTATTTGGAGACATTAATTGGTATGCTTGACTAAACTTTTGTTCTACATGCCTAGAAATGGTATCGATTGCAAGGAACCTAGACTGAGAAAAGATGTGTTCGAAGATAGTTCGTGAGCTTTCGATTACATAGTATGTAGAATCTAAGTTAGTGTCTCCTATCGGGAATACACAATAACTGAGTATGTATTTGTAGACAATTGGTGTATTCGACTAAACGTGTGTTCTACAAGCCTAGAAATGTTATCAATTGCAAACTATGTAGAATTTAATGTTTGGCTCCGTTAAGGAACTAAATTCTAATACCTCCTCTCTCGTTATACTATACTCCTAATACTAGGAGACAAATTCCACCTCTTAGGTTCCCTCTAGTGGCCAACTCTCATGCACAGATGTGTGACAGTGGTACTTAAACTGAGAGGATTCTGTCCGGCATCAGAATGGGAATCCGGTGTGGCTTAGTGGCTAGAGCGTTAGCACGTAGAGCTGACAACCCAAATCCCGGTGCCGGAGAAAATTTTTCTCCGTTTCACTCTTTCTTCATCATATGACGACTCAGAATTTCTGCATGGAAATATCATATGTAGTTCGATACATCGTAATATTCGTACATAATAGTGAAACGAGAGAAGACTTTGTGTAAGCTGGATCTTTATGTAATAATTAAGGGCGAGCGAATTTAATTCCCCGTCACAATTTTCCAACTGAGAAAACCTCTGCGTACACAAAAGTACGATACAGAAAACGAGACAACATTCTGTTGGGTCCATTACCAAGAAATATTGCAGGACTGGACAAATATACCTACTAAACTCGCAACCGTGAAATTCTTAAATCATATGCACTGAGAAAAATTAGTAAATACTTAATTATTAAATACTAAATTTGGTAAGTAACCATTTCCACACTTATTATTACCATCCAAAGCATACTATTATGTGACAAACGTAAATAAACACCAGGATAAATTATTACTCGACCGAGGCCAGTGGACCCCAGTAGCCTGGTGCGCCACTTGTACGTAACTACCAATAGTAGAGGGAGCAAATTGATAATGTCAAGTAAGAGGAATCGGTATATTTCTACTTATTAGTGGATTTGGATGGTTGTGGAGGGATGCTAGAAATTTTGTACGAAGAGTTTTGATGTAAGCAGAGAAATACAGTATGTCAAGATCGTCGTACAGTTGGCTATTTCGGATGAGGTAGTCCGCTCCAGTGATGGTTCGACAGATGGATCGTTGAAGACCGTCTAGTCGTTGAAGATGTCGCGCATTTGCTTGAGCCCATATTTCGCAACAGAATGTCATGTAGGATCGAATTAAAACTTTGTATAACATGGTTTTGACGTTTAAAGAAGTGTAGCTATTGAAAAATGAGTAAAGAAGCATATATCGTTGGAAGGCCTTCTCACGAATATGTGAGACGTGATGTTTAAAAGTAAGTCTCTTATCAAGAAAAACTCCAAGATACTTGACGGTAGTTGTGTAAGGTATGTTTTCATTTTGAATGGTTAAGGGCTGTACTTGCAGCGGAAATCTTCTTGTGAAAACAACTGCATGCGACTTGGAGCCATTTATCTTAAGACCCTGCGTTCGTATAGTGTCATCGCTATAGTTCACATTACGTCCGCGGCTACACTCGCCTCGGTCGAGTAATGCTTGCAACAGAAATTGATTTTAGCAATCGATCAGGCAGAATTCACAAATATGAAATAAACACACAATTATAAGAGAAATCATTAATGTAAATATTTTTATAGACTGAAAGTTTTATTTATTTATTTATTTATTTATTTATTTATTTATTTATTTATTTATTTATTTATTTATTTATTTATTTATTTATTTATTTATTTATTTCCTTATTTACTTATTTATTTAGTCATTTATTTATTTATTTATTTATTTATTTATTTATTTATTTATTTATTTATTTATTTATTTATTTTCTGAAATGTCTATTATGTTATAAACTTGTCATATGCGCGTACATGAGCATCTACGTGGGTTTTCTCAAAACGTTATTTCCCGTTATATTGGAGAGCTAATGGACTTCTTTCTTTAATATATTCTTAAATATTTAACGGCTAAGTCATCCAGCGATCAATAACGTACATCAAATTCCATTACAAAACTGAAACGAACATGTTACCTTTACATGAATCCAAAAATAAAGGAGTGATTTATAATGCAATTTGCGATCGTAAAAATGGCAGCTATTGTAGTATCTTTATTCATTATTCACAGCATCATAATTTCACTCATGACGTCACATGAAGTGAATGTCGTAAACGAAAAGAAAAGAGCATCAAAGACAAGCTCGGATATGATTCACATGACATACGAGACTACCTATGTTTTATTACTGCGTTATTTTACTGTGAAAAAGTAACAAACTGAATCTGAGTGCCACTCATGCCTGTTTTCTATCAGAACGTATTTACCACACGCCATATTGTTTTCAATTTCATTCAATTATTCTTACCTAATAACATCATTTTCGGCTAAACTTCATCAAATTCAGTGTTCATGAATATTGGCATTTCTTACCATAAACACGTTCGTTACGCGTGAGGGAACCACAGAAGCATGGTCTGACGTATTTTAACATTAATTTATATATAATCTTTAAACGCTGATTTTTTTTCTAATAAAAAAGTTATATTAGAAATAGATAAAATATAAATACACGTTATTTATATCACTTTCGTCAATAATTGAGTACCCTTAACATGAACTCACCCTAGTACACGACTTATTGTGCCTAGCAGGTCTACTTTGTGTGTGTGTGTGTGTGTGTGTGTATGTATGTAAATTTTAAATTATGGTTTATTTAACGAGGGTCGCAATTGCAGAGGTTATATCAGAGTTTTTTCTACATTAGCACAAGTGCGAGAGATTATAAGATCACAATGTCATGGACATATAAACTCAGAACCATTAAGGAAGTAACTATCCATGGAATGGCGGTCTGTTTTATTCATGTTCAAGATTTCATGGCCGTCTAAACCGGCCATATAATCAACAAAGCGGTTAAAAACAGTCGAATGATAAATCTTGTTACAATGAGTACTACATGTAACTTCATAATAATGTGGGCTAAAATGTAGATATGAATGTCAAATCTGTTAATTATGTTACATGTAATATTTAAGTAACGAAAGATCGAGGTAATGTATTAATTTGTTTTTGAATGATGTTTGTACATTGAATATTACATTTTCTTTGGCAGTGCTTAACATGAATAGCAGTGCTTAAAGTAGTGATTACTTACTTTTTAGGCACTGATAATAGTGGGTAAAATGGAACTTTACGCACTATCGTAGAAAAATTACTATTTTCCATTCCCACTGCCGTAAGTATGCGGTTATTAGCTTGTTTTCAGAGAAGTAAATAGATTTTGTAGTAATAATATTGGTTGCTATTTTAAATTGTGTACCAATATGTCTGGTTAAATCCCAAATCTCTCCGCAGTGCATATGAAGGGAAGACATATGTCATTGTTAATAGTGAGTGATTCGTCCGTCGGATGGGAATGTTAAGCCTGGCGGCCCCCCTTGGTGCTATTCGACAGGAGTTGGCTACGTCCCGGCACCGGGTTTCCCCTTCTCCCTTCACACTTTCATCATCATCCTCACCCATTCCCTACACTACACTTACACGTACCCTTAACATAAACTCACCCTAGTACACGACATAACTCTTCACAGATACATATCATACATAACGTGGCCCGCCGAAGTGGTTTGCAATTTGAAAATGGGTCACAGTCCAGCCATCTATCCGCAGTATTCGGAACTCAATCACACAAAGTGAAGTGGATAGGCATAGACGCACACACACACACACACACATGTTGGTTGCTATTGACGACGGGACGTAAGTCACATTGCTTCCCTAGGGAAGTAAGTGAAAATACGTTTCGTTCAAGTCTCACAGCAAGAAATAGAAGAACACTCAAAACTCGACGACCCTCCCAAGAGTTCTGATATTAAATTATGTAAAATGAAGAAATATATTTTTATTACGTAAAATGTGGAAGTGGGAAAACATTATAGGCAATTCGAGAATTCATAGAATTTGTTAGTCTCGGACTACTTAATTGCACCCCTCACTATTGTTCGGGCGCATATCTTCCCTACTAAAAAATTTCTTGGCTTTAGCTGTCATTCAACAATAGATGCGTCAATATCTATGTTAAATGTCGTCGATAGTGGACAACTCTATCTAACTCTTAAATTAACCATTTCTGTTTTAAAACTTTTAAAACATATGTTATCAATGTTATTGACCGCATCCTGACACATTGATAGTACCCTACATACAATAATAATAATAATAATAATAATAATAATAATAATAATAATAATAATAATAATAATAATTTATAGTTTTGCTTCATAGCTTCCTTAATTTCATATGTGCTAATATATGAGATTTTATTTAATGACCGTTTACCTATATTCTGATGAGAAGATAAAAAAGTAGTTGTTTTATGATTTTAAAGAAAAATGCAACATTTTTTTTATGGGTGATAAGTATGAATCTTAACATAAGAGGTTAAATGCTTTGAAGCTACACAATTAATATTTCTAAAACCTCACGCAGGACACAGTATGTTGGATCGATAAAAAAAGAGAAGAGTATTACAGACGTAATAAGAACTTCACATACCGAACGAACACCGATACTATTTTAAGAGAGTCACTAGGGCCGCCGAGAAGGAGGGGGGGGGCAAAGGGGGCAAGTGCATTTGGGCCCGTGAGCAGTAAGGGCCCGTCAGATTGAGTTTGATTACTTTTCATTATCACGAATAATTATTCACAGATACATACCAGTACTATAAAATTTTGTAAGAATATTTGTTACATGAATCTGACATATTAACCAACAATAGTAGAATTAATACAAATTACCACTTCATTATGTAAATGTTTAACTTTTATATAATGGAATATCGGTTTCCTACGTTAATAGTCATCGACACGACACTTGAGGGCTCCGAGATTTGGCTGAAATATGTTTCCGTCGCTTGTACCGAACACGTTCAATTGGCTTGTCCCCTTAACTACCAACCCCTGCCAGCCCACCACAATATGCTAGTGGATTCTCCCAACTCCAAGCCGGAGGATTACGTTTCCTTTTCAGTAGGACCTACATAGTACGTTTCGTGACGAAACTTTCGCCTTTTCGTTGTCGCTTTTCTAGTAAATTCTACTCATTACCAGTGGACAATGGACAAGTGGAAGCATAAGTCGGAAGATGAGAAGCGCAAGGAGAGACAGAAAAATTGGAAGATATTAAGAAAGGGGGTAGAACTTTGTTTGAAGTAGAGCGACCTTGGAAAACTAAAAAGTAGCAGACAAATTGTGTCACTGAATGTGTTGTTCGAAAACAAGAGCCTTTCCAAAAACAGTATTACAGTATTTTCAAAACTCAAGAATGGAGAATGTGTTCCCAGAGACTGGCTAGTGTGGAGTGAAACAAATCAGGGAAAATAGTACAGTGACTGATTTTTTTTACTCACACTAGCCAGTGTCTAGGAACACATTCTCCATTCTTGAGTTTTGAAAATATTTTTTAGTTTTCCAAGGTCGCATGTTACCTGTCATGACTCAGAGTTACGAACTGGTGTGTGTAAATTTGTTTCACTTGCACATATTAACACATCATTTTTACTATTGCTCTGATTCAATACTTCTGTTATCAGAATTTTTTTCTAGACAGCCACAACCATCAGTATTCCAGGGGCGATTATTCAGGTGAAGTAGGTGAAGTATCATTTCACCTATTTACGTGTAAAACACAATTTTATCTCGTATTAATAATTATTTATAGTTATTACCGGTTCCGTATTTCTAAAATAAAAAAAAGTTTTATTTTCAGTCGTTATTAACAGTGTTTAGTTGTATAAATAGTACCTGTAACCGTCCGCTGAATAGAATAATGTCAACTGTTACGAGCGCCGAGCGGTGTCTATTGGAACCTATAATACTGTAGAGCAGCGGTTCCCAAACTTTTTCAGCCACGGAGCCCTTTTTGAAACAAAAGTTTCTCGTGGAGCCCCAAGAAATGTTTACTTTTTAGTTTTATCTGTCTACGTTCTATGAAGCATATTTCACACGATACATAGACGGAAGTATGAATATATATATATATATATATATATATATATATATATATATATATATATATATATAGTCCACACCTGTGGAGTAACGGTTAGAACGTCTGGCCGCGAAACCAGGTGGCCCGGGTTCGATTCCCGGTCGGGGCAAGTTACCTGGTTGAGGTTTTTTCCGGGGTTTTCCCTCAACCCAATACGAGCAAATGCTGGGTAACTTTCGGTGTTGGACCCTGGACTCATTTCACCGGCATTACCACCTTCATCTCATTCAGACGCTAAATAACCTAAGCTGTTGATAAAGCGTCGTAAAATAACCTATTGAAATAAAAAAATATATATATATATAAAGGAAATAATAGTAAAAAAGTACTGGATATAATTTATTTAAATCTGCAAAATGATATTAACAAGTAGTTACGATATTTAAAAAATGTTACAATGTTACATGTACACCCGAAGTTAATGTGAAGAATGTGCCAGTTTCTTGCGACAGAGTTTTTCAATGTCCGGTGTCATACAAGTCAGTTGAAGACGTCTTCTGTGTCCAAACAAGTTTGATACGAGGCGTATCCAGAAAGTAAGTTTCCCGATTTTTTCTCCTTGAAAGTAAACGTAATTAGCCGTGTCAATTGCGCATTCGTAACAGATCTATGACGTATCAATCATATGCCAGCCGGACAGGTCCCGCCTGGTGGCAGTAGCGTGGCAGCAGTGGTCCGAAATGGAAGCTCTTATTCCTTCTCCCGCCGCCTGCGAGGTTTGGTCGGTGATAAAGTTCTTTAATGCACAAAGCATTGCGCCAATTGAAATTCATCGGCAGCTCTGTCAGGTCTATGGGCCGAACATCATGAGTAAGCACATGGTGCGTCGCTGGTGCAGGCAGTTTTCCGAAGGTCGTCAAAGTGTCCATAATGAAGAGCGCAGTGGGCGACCGTCCCTCATCAATGATAATCGTGTTGAGCTGGTGCGGCAGTGCATCATGGAGAACCGTCGCTTCACGATTACGGAGCTGAGCAGCCATTCCCCGCAGATATCGCGATCCTTGTTGCATGAGATTGTCACTAAGCACCTGCTGTTAAAAAAAGTGTGTGCCAGGTGGATGCCGAAAAACCTGACACCCGAACACAAAATGCAACGTTTAGGAGCAGCACTGACATTTCTGCAACGGTATCACGATGACGGCGACGAGTTCCTCGACAGGATCGTCACGGGCGATGAGACTTGAATTTCGCACTTCACCCCGGAAACCAAGCAGCAGTCAATGCATTGGCGGCATAGTGGATCTCCGGTCAGGACGAAATTTAAACAGACGCTGTCGGTACGGAAAGTGATGTGCACGGTGTTCTAGGACAGGAAGGGCATTCTGCTCATTGACTTCCTTCCAAGAGGTGAAACAGTGAACGCTGACCATTACTGTGAAACACTGCGAAAATTGCGACGTGCCATTCAAAACAAGAGGCGTGGAATGCTTACTGCAGGTGTTGTGCTCCTCCATGACAATGCTCGTCCACATACGGCTCGGCGCACAGCAGCTGTTTTGACGGAATTTGGCTGGGAGTTGTTTGATCATCCACCCTACAGTCCTGCCTGATCTTGCTCCCAGCGATTTTCACGTTTTCTTGCACCTCAAGAAATTCCTGTCCTACGATGAGCGTTTTGGCAACGACGAAGAGCTGAAGACGTCTGTCACACGCTGGTTCCATTCACAGGCGGCAGAGTTCTACGACAGAGGGATACAAAAGTTGATCCCACGATACGACAAGTGTCTCAATTCTGATGGTGGCTATGTTGAAAAATAGCTTAAACATTGCTGTACCTGTTGCCAATAAATGCTTTCCTGAAAGTGTGTGTTCTTTTTTTTAAATAGGGAAACTTACTTTCTGGATGCGTCTCGTATTTTGTTTTTGTAGACCTCGAAAAGGTCGTTTCACTGAGGTACACAGTACCAAAAGGCAGTGAGAGAAATTTAGCTTTTGAATTTAATATCAAAAGATCCTCCCCTATCTTAGCCCAAAATTCGGGAAATGGTTTGCTTTTAAATTATGCCTGACAGTGGCTGTTCGTAACCATGTCTATTAGGACTCATATCTGAAGCAGTGAGGACTGCTGGTTTTGACATCACTGAAAATGGATCTACAATCCACTCATATTTCTTTAGAATCGAATCCTAAGTGTCCCTTGCAATGTATGAATTCATGTTTTGAAGCAAATGGTCAAGGTGTTATTTCATTATTGACATGAATGAGACATTCGTTGTTATGTTATTTTCTTCTATAAAGTTTGAAGTCAATGAGAAACGTAAGATCCTTATTGTCGACGCTTTCTATGTAGAACGCTATCTTTTTCTTCAGTGCGACAATTTCGTCATCAGCATCGAATATAGTCTTCCGTTTACCGTGTATGTAGGCCTATGTGCTGAATTCGTTTTTGAAAAATGTCTGCCAAGTAACATAATTTGTACAACCATTCCTGATCATTCAAATAATCTGCTAGCAAACTGTTCTGGTAATTCAAAAGTGAAGGAACTTCCGTTCGAAGTTCATATAATCGGGACAACGCTTTACAGCGCGACAACCATCGCACTTCTGTGTGTAATATTACTAACAATGATTTGTGTATACTACCCATATCTTCACATAGGAAGTATGTAGTAACTTATATATATTCTTATAAGGTGTTTCTATTATATATATATATATATATATATAATATCATATATATAATATTATGTATATATAATAAAAAACACCTTATAAGAATGTTGAGATAATATAACTTACAGTAAAGTACCGAAAAAATCTCTACAATTAAATTAAAGTAATATACATAGAAAAAAAAAAGTAGCCTATACTGCGAAGGTCGTGTCTTAACAAAGTTGATAATTTTGACGGCGTTGTCTAGTAGGCCTACCTGCTTCAATAACGCTGGCATTTTTTCGTTGCAGGGCGTGTTGGTGTAGTACACAGTGTCTACTTGTGCAGTTTTTTTAAACTTTCTTGATCCTTGCAATAGCGCCAGCAACAGGACCTACCATGGCCTTTGCGCCATCTGTGCAAACGCCAATGCAATTGTCCCACGGTATCGAGTTTTCAATGAAGAAGGAAAAAAATTCAGTAACGCTTGTAGAGGATGGCAATGGCTGCAGAACAAAATATTTCATGAAAAAAACTGAAAATTCATATCGCACAAACATCATTAACAAAGCTAATCCGGCAAAGACCGTGGATTTGTCAAGTTGTAACGAAAATTTCGTTTAACTGATACGGGAAATCATGATATTTTTACGTCTTATTCCGGATTCGATTATGCACAGTGTTATTTGACAAGGGCACACTGGAAATCAAGTTTGCAGTTTTCTCGACCTCCATGCACTTCACTACCTTCACTAATAGTGGTTTCATAAGAGTTTCAGCAAGGGTGAGGTGTACCAGCAAGAGCCTGGTCATGACTAACCAAGTACGACGTTTTCAGTGCTTTCTCGTTGTTTGTTTTTACACGAGGTAAAATTTTGTCTGAACTGCATGGAGTTCGTCACTTTTTCTTTCGAAGTAGTCTGCAGTTTTATTTGTGAATTTTTGAATTGAGAAATGCCGTCTAAACTTGGTAGGGAACATACGACTATTGGGAAAAACTTTGTTACATATCATACACTGTGGACGTTCATCAGCAAACTCAGTGAATCCCATGTCCAAATATAAATCACAATATTTTCGTTTGTTACTTCCAATACCTCTACACTAGGCATCGTACACTCTGAGACAGATCATGTTCAACATATTCCGAACTCAATTCCCAGGAATTCGCACTATCTTCTTTGAAAGTAAGGTTATAGCTGTTGTTATCTCCCTTTGACTGAGCACTGGTTGATGGCTAATGACTCTTAGGTCTTAGAGAGCCCGTCTTAAGTCACAGTTCCGGTTCAACGAAAGTTTAGCTAACACATCTGCTATCAAATTAACATGCAGGTATACAGTATATATATTTTTGAGGCAACGTAACAGTCAATAGATTGTAGATTCCACGTACCACGAATAAGAAGCGCTGCCTGCCCAGTATATAAAATAAAATATATTTCGAGAATCATTAAGTACTTGGCAAGCAAGAAAGATCGAGATAGTTCCAGTAACGAATAGATCTAATATTAATGCTTCCATGTAGCAAGAAGAACGCAAACTACTTTCTCAGAAAGTATTTTTCGCCTGATGGAAGTAGTTTCCGTTTTCCCGCTAGAGACTCGATGGAAGCAGCAATTTTTGTCATCTTCATAACTTCAGCACACTTTGGGAACCGCTGCTGTAGAGGTAAAAATATTTGGGCTCCCATTCTCATACAGCACTTGGTTTCCATGGTAACGTGACTAAAAAAATGCGACAGATATTTTAGTTCGAGATAAAGTGGACACTTTACAAGATATAGTCAAACTTTCCCAGAAGGAAATGACAGAAAAGTACAAATCTTGCCTGTCGGCGCATGCGCGGACTTGGTTAATAAAAACCTAAACTAACCAAACCTAATCTTCATATATGCAAGTTGTGTAACTGGAGCAAGAAGGGATTTTCTTCAGTTGATCTGCAATGTACACGCGAAAATAAATTAAAGTAAGGATCACGCTCCCAATGCATGAGAGGTCCACGCATGTGCTACCCAGCAAAACTGTTTCTGTCCCGAGCCTCTCATCTAAGCCACATAATCTACTCGCAATATTTACGCAAATACACCTGGTCGCTAACAGTGGTGCTATCTCTCACTAATATTCAGAACAAGGCTTCTTCTCACTTGCCTGGCTACCTCTACACCATACATCATACTCTACCCGTTGGCAACACTGTATTATTGCTAAACACTAACAGGTCTACCAACCAATTGGAGTTTGAACATTGAACTTGAGTTGCGAGATTTAAGATAAAACATCAAAATAAACCCACTTATTTGTTACCTCAGTAAATATTACATCATACCAACCTGAAAGGAAAACAAATATACGACTTATAGACCATTCATAAGCAAGTCAGTGTAACACGATGCGATTTAGAAGTATTTCTTTAAATTACGTATTGATGCGAGGAGGACGATTGTACAGTACTCAACGTACGGATAATCCTGTTGGAAAAGCCACAGAGGTATCAGTATTTATATTATAGTTATGTATTGTGTCCACTGTATTTATACACAACTTGTTTCCGTTAGCGAAGTTGAATCACAGCACAGAGTCAAACAGAACATAACCTCATTTCTTCATAGATTTTTAATTTAATTCAGCTATGAACTTACAACGTACAAAATATTATTCTTCAGCTTTTCATTAACTAGATTAATTTAGTAATGTTTAGACCTAATATAGCCTACATTTTACTTTGATCTAAAAGAAGGAGAAAGCAATGAATGGTAGCCTATATGGCTAAGAAGAGATATTGATTGATGTTTTTCTATTGTGTTAATATACCAAAACGTGCCATTCGTATAGGCCAGTGCATGCGCCCTGCGCCAAATAATTGAAAATGGAAGGTGCTCTGAAAGTTTTTGGTCCAGGGCAATTTATTTGAATATAGTGAAGTTTAGTATTTTTGCCTTTTCATTGCCATGAATTTATCAACTATGTTTCCTCAACAGACAACACAAAAAGAACCAGAAATCCCTCAAAATCCACTGAAATCAATACATACGGCTTCTCTTCAACAAGAAAATGGTAAAATTTATGACAAGAAGCCATTCAGAATGAAGTGTCTGAAAGGAAAGACATATTTTTGGTGTTTGTGCGGTCAAAGTAAGAGTCAGGTAAGAGTTTGAATTAACTTTAAAATGTGAAAAATGCGTAATTTGCATACACTATGGGTACTTTCTGTTTTGTGTTGCTCACTTACCGTTTGCTCTTCATCCTTCTGCTCTGAACAATAGGCATGTCTTTTTTCTGTACATAATAGAACTTATAAGGCCCGTAACACACTTGCAGAGTTTTCGCTAGCGAGAAATGTGTTGCGAGAAAGAGGCGAAGAGCCTTCCTCCACACACTTGGCGAGTTCTCGCTATGATCATCTATGCACTGCCTTCATGAAGAAAGCATTTTTCTGAGTATAGCAATGATTCGTTGGGGGAAATGTTATAGGTTATGTGTTTACGTATATTGTCGTACTTAAATATATAACCTGTAAGCAGGCCCAGCAGGCCTATATTGGCGTACTTTACAAATCGCTATGTTGAATTCTTAGTATTCAGATGATGAGGAAATTGAGTTCCATGCACTTATTTTGTTCAGGAAAAGAAGAAGTAGGCCTAAAATTAAAGCCAGAAATATCTGAAAACGCATTGTATCTTACGAAAATAAGGGCGAGTTTGGGACACTGGTTTCGATTTGAATGATAACACGTTTAGGCGTTATTTCAGGTTCAATGGACCACAATTTTTTTTTTGCCATTCATGATATGATGGAGAATTCTTTGCTATATTCTGATTAAAATTACGTAAACTGTTAAGACATATAGCTAGATACATTATTTCAAATGTTTAATCAATACTATTAAATCTCATCAAAATAAAATATAGCCCTATTTATTTTCAGATAATCTGATATTTGTCTCCAGATTTCTTCTTTAAGTTACGTGTTTTTATAGTTTTCATCCCGTGTATCATATAAATAGGCCTACGGCTGACATCGTACAAGTTCGATAAGTTTCTGACTGCAATTATCAGTCATCTTTCCTCATTTTCAAATAAAAACAATACAATTCATCGCCACCTGTGATATCTTTTTCTACATTCAATCGTCATAAAGAGTATAAATGTCAAACATCTTTGATAAATGTGTCAAGAAAATTCGCTGAGCTACCGATTCCAGCAAGAAACTCACGCGAGGTTTTTGCCTCGAGCGAGAATCTCTTCCAGTGTGTGGACGTCCATTTGAATCCATGTTATCAATTTTTTAATTTTCTCGCAACACATTTCTCGCTGGCGAAAACTCTGCAAGTGTGTTACGGGCCTTAAGCTGGAAATGCAGTAGGAAAAAGATCTGCGCAATTGAAACATTGCCTGTCTTCAATTTTTTTTTTTTAAATAACAAGGCAAATAATACTAAAAGTCAGTATACTTTGCATGTGGATAACTTACTCTGATATAAAATAGATTGATTTATTGTAGGAAGATGTGGGGTGTGTTCTTCTGCAGATTTAATCTAAGTAGGCCTATATTCTTTCTGATCAGCTTGCATTCTCTCTATCGTTATATAGACATATGTATTTGTATGAAGAAATGCGGTCATTTGTTTAAATACGTACTGTAGGTACTTGAGTTTATAATTTTATTTATTTATTATTATTCTTTTGGGTGAGTGATACAATATTGCAACAAAGTATCCAATGACAGCGTGATTTAATTTTTTTCTCTTTGTACAAATCGTGCACTAGTAGTCTAGAATAATTGGGTGGTTATCTGTGTTATGCTGACCATTTTATTTTACTAACAAAATAAAAATTATTCAAATAAATTGATAGTAACTATGACACTGATGTATTATTTTTTTTCTTGCAGCCTATATGTGATGGGACGCACAGAAATCCGTATTTGAACCTTAAGTTTCGCCCTATAAAATTTACAGTGACAGAAGATAAAGAATATTGGTTATGTAACTGTAAACAGACTTCTAACCGGCCTTTCTGTGATGGAACACACAAACGTGAAGATATTCAGGCAGCTATTAGATCTTAAGATACGGACAGCTTGTTCAAATAATAGATTCAACATGTTTACTTCTAGAACATTTTTGCTTTGAATTATTTTCATTGCTGTAAATATGTAGGCTATAGAACACTTGTCGATTTTTACTTAATGTAGGCTATTTTGATCAAAGAAGAGAAAGGACCATCCCATTGAGATTGTTACAAATGATAAGTAACTTAGTGAATGGTAAAGGTTTATATTTTTTAATCATTGCTGAAGATACAATGTTCGAAACATGAAATGATTAAAAGACATATTTACAGCAATAGAAATGGTCTGTGGAAACCTATTTTAAATAACTGTATTTTACCATTGCTTCCTTCCATTAAAACTCATGATCGTGATTTCTCGTTGTGTGTTGTTTCCTGGATCCTCTGCATTCCTAATATTTAGACATCATTTTCAGGTCTAATACAGAATGGAATGTAATTAGAATACAGAGCATCCCGTTGTGTCTCTGAGCATAGTACAAAGTGTCCTTACTCTTCAAATATCTCCATGCAAGGGTTTCCAATCTAGAGCACCTCAAACATCTACTGGCCATTTCCCAGCATGTTATTAGTCCTTTGTCTGCCGTTATAGGACTCGTCTCCACCATGAAATATACAAACAGAGACTGCTCTTCAATTTTGTGATTAAATTAGGTACAGAATTGAGAGTGTCCTATGTATGATGATGATTGAGTGACATTTATAAATCCGATGCTGACAGACAGGCCATCCTGCCTCGACTGACAGTGCCAAGTAACATCCCCAGATGAGTACCTGATAAGCCTCAGGGCCTGGTCCCTAAGCCCTTAAATCCTATATCAGCATTGGAGATTCGTATTACCCTTAAGACTTCACCCCAGCATATTCTTCACTATTGCAGCTAATACATGAGATGCTCAAGAGAGAATAAGTTTGTAGAATGTGAAGGGAAAATGGGATTAATGTCCACCACAAATTCTATCTAGATCAGGCCAGTGATCGAACCTGGGCTACCTGGATGGATTACCAGCATATCAGATCTGAGCCTCTCAGTTTCTGATAAAGTTATAATTTGAAATGATGTGATTAATAAGCTTACTGTCTCGGGCTCTTATACATGCAACAATTTCTGACTTGAAACTCTACATCGAGGTACAGAAAATGAGAAACATTTTAATTTTTTGACATGAAAGATTTTTCTGTAGCCTAAACTGTAATGTCGCTCATACCATGTAAAAAGAAATGTAAGATGAACCTCATGTCTTGTGGATTTTCATGAGGTCCATCTCGCTCCATTCTCTACTTAATGTGCCTCAAGATTTTCCACACAAGTCATGGAAATATTGGCTTTACAAGTTACATATTATATACATGAATATCCCATTCCGTAACATTGTGGTCTAAGGCATCATGCCTAGGACTGGTTCGAGTCCTCCTGGAAATTGAATTTTCTCATGAAATTCTAGCCAGTGTATGGGACCAGTGCCCACCCAGCATCGTGATGAATTTGGGGAACTACAATAGGTAGCAAAATCTGGTTACAGAAACCAGCTATAATAGCTGGAGGAATCATTGTACTATAGGTTAACTGGCAAAACTCCATTGTAGGAGGTTACTAAACCTTACTGCTGTGCTGGAGGCGGAGTCGGAGTTTTCCCCTCCATTATTCTGAACCATTGTCACTACTGATTGACAAGTCATCTGATGCATCACTGTTATCAGTACACGCTACTATCGGCTGACAATTAGGAAGGAGGAAGTGAATAGTATATTGTGTCACTCTTTAATATTGACGCATGCGCAGACCAACAGACTTTTGTAAGTTGTTTCCCTATAGCTACACATCTCCGATCTCGTTGGATGATCGTTCACCTCTACTGAGGCATGTGGACGTGAGATCAGCAGCCAGCTGGTAGGTCTTTGTCCTTCATGGGCTGTTGCACTATGGATTTAATTTTAATATACACAACAGTGTCAAAGAAAGTACAATTTGTATTTTGTTACTTTAATTCGAGTATAGATGTTTATGCAATCAGTGAGATTTTGTTGAATCCTCTGTTTAAATTTTTTTAGGACAGTGAAGCTGGTCGTTTTTACACTTCATGATTAGAAAAATCTGAATTAAATTTATTGTCATTTCCACAATTATGGAGGGACTCAAAATCAATTAATGAAGTAGTTCGAGTATTTTCACATTTTTATACTAATAAAGATAACATACATAAAACTTTTTAAGGGTATTTTTTAATGCTTTCTATCTGAATTTCTTATGTGTTTATATGAGAAAGTATATTTTCTCAATTCGTGACCCTTTCTTGCATTCTCATTTTATCTCTGCTTTTCTGCATGTTTTCTAAAATATTGCCATTAAATGTAAATCTTATATACAAGCCCAGGTCATTTCAGAAATTTGTTTACAATATGGTGAAAGAAGAGAATGGACTTCGTCCACTCAACCAATATATCTCTTGCAGAGCTTGGAGATAAGATAAAGAGTTTGTGATGTGGTTACTTAACTGTTACTTTCAATGCAAGTAAAATTGCAATTTTTAATTAAGGATACCATGTAGTATGTCTAGTTACTGTCTTGTTAATTTGCAATCATTATTGTAGTGTATCTGATTAAATACAAAGTATTTACTGTAGACAACGTAGGATTGGTAAAGGAGTGATTAAGCAGAATTATTTGTCTAGTCCTCGTGTCTTTATAAGTAAGAGACACGATTTGTATGTATTAAGTTGCAGCAAATGTATTCAATATTTGAAAGAATACATGCAAACATCAGAAAAATTTTCTGTTGAGTAGCATTTGAAATGTGCACAAACATATTTTAATGGGTGCATATTGGTGAAGTTAATAATGAAGTACACTAATAATTGTTACAATAGATTTTTGGCATACGTTTGATTTATTGTAATACTTAAAAAGTGACTTGTTATAATAAAATGAGAGAAAATAAGACTTTACCTATGTTCAAGACTCAATATGATTTCCATCTATTAACATATTTCCAATTGCCATTTTTGGAAGGGAGATCCTCAGAAGAATTATTACAGTGTTGCCAATTCAGCGAGTTTTCTGCTAGATCTGACATTTTTCAGTGTTACTTTAGCAGGTAAAATTTGCGAAATTTTTATTGCTCATACAGGAATTTAGCCGGTTTTTTTTTAATACAGCGGTTAAATAATCTTATTTCACATTGACAATATAGCAATTTAGCGATTTCTATATTGTTTCTTAGTGGGTTTTTAAGAATCTAGTTCGCAACACGGAATTGTATGAGGATATTAGGATCAGAGATGAGTGGAGGTGCAGATACAATAAAATTATACATCTTGATTACACAACTTTGAACACTGTATCACTTCGGATTATGTATTATATGACTTTCTTGTGTTAAATTCTATCGTACCTGGTTTACATGTTTCGACCTATTATGGATCATTCTCAGAACTGGTCGTTGTTGGTCTTGGCACCTCTTGTTTTGTTTCCTGTAAGGGTGTGTTTGTGTGGTGTAATGTGGAGTCAAAGAGTCTCAAAACACAACTCAATTTCAGAACACACACACTCTTTGACTCCACATTACACCACACAAACACACCCTCACAGGAAACAAAACAAGAGGCGCCAAGACCAACAACGAACAGTTCTGAGGATGACCAATAATAATAGGTCGAAACATGTAAACCAGGTATGATAGAATTTAACACAAAGTCATATAATACATATTCCGAAATAAAATTATGGAATTGTTCAAGGGTGAGGATATAATAATATGTATTAGATTTTTATACTAAGGAGGCTGGTGCATATAAATAGAATGGGTGAGACTAGAAGAGTGAAATAATTTTTTTTTTCTAACGTATCTAGAAGGATCCCGATGAAGGAGTAGGCCTAAGAATAGATGGTGGAATTGTGTTCAGCGAGATTTAGTGAGATTTGGATTACGATGGAAGAAGCTCTTGGCAGATAGAGATGAATGGAGAGTCAAGGAGACAAAGATCCACCATGGGCTATACTGACATGCAAGAAGAATAACATATATTCATCTCAGGTAGCTGGTTAGGTATGAATCCCTATATCAATGGTAATATTCAGTGGCGGCTCCTGCATATTAAGAGGAGGAAGTAAGTTAAAAGTACAAAATGACACCTTCTTGAATGAAACATGCTATAAATGAACCTACATGCATACATGTAAGACCAGGTAGTGGTGGGGTTGGCCTTCCCTTTTGTATAGCTATAATCTGTTCTTGTAAACTGAGTTTCATAAATTGTCCAAAATATAATATGTTTTCACTTCCATTCATTGTTGAATAATTACACAATTAACAATTACAAGGATATTCAAAACCTCGCAGCATTTTTCGCGCACACAACAGCATGACACGTTGGAAGAGACCAGCTACTAACATGTAACCGAAACTGTTTTACAGAAGTTGGAATGGGAAATAATCTGTTCGGAAAGCGAGAAACACTGCACTCACCCACGTGGTCTGTGTTGCCACATGTACATTTTACAAGTTCAATATCACATGCTTTTGAAGAATGTTAGTTCTTGTGAAGTCATACTACCGTTATGTTAGTTCTTGTGAAGTCATACTACCATTATTGTTCAAATATAGTTTGAGCATTTAAGGTTTAAGTGAGCTGCCGGTGCCCGAATAATTTTTTTATGTTAAATATAATTTAGTTTGGAGTACTTTCAATTTCAAATATATTTGCACAAAACTGACAACTTGGCTGTCGCCCTTTCTAGTAGAAAATTAATAGAAGTGAATTTCAGGGGTCAAAAGATCTGCGATAATACTAAATAGAACTACTTCCTCTTTGTTTTATATAAACCTGACCTTAACTTACAACTATCCACAAAAGTTTAAAACCATGAATAGTAGCCTATATAAAGTGCAATGAATAATATTTGATTTATAATTGAAAACTGTTTTTATTATGCCTCCTATATGTTATAGTCTGGTTGAATGAAACATTGCTAGATGGCAGCACTAGCGAGCTTGCTGCATGACCAGTTGGTTTCTGTCTGC
Source organism: Periplaneta americana (assembly GCF_040183065.1). NCBI lineage: Eukaryota > Metazoa > Arthropoda > Insecta > Blattodea > Blattidae > Periplaneta > Periplaneta americana. The sequence goes on from NC_091128.1 coordinate 94,805,921, forward strand.
TGCACTATTTCCCGCCCATGTTCAGAATCAGAGGAGGATCTCCTCCCTATCCTTTCATTTTACTTGCTTTAAAACTCTGCTTCTTTCTCTGGCCGCTAGTGCGCTGTTGTCTATGTATGTTAACTGCAGTGAAAGAGGAAAGGATTGACCCTCCTCACAAACAATCTAGCATCCTTCTTAAGTTTTCGCGCAGCACATGAGCACGCACCATTTAAAACTCATCAACCGAGCTTTTCTGATAGCTGTGAACTTAATAATTATCGAGTCTTCCTCGAATTTCAAGGCATTTATTTTATTTGGTATTTACTTTCAAAAGAAGGACCTCCCTTCCCTCCCCCCCAAGGAACCGCCACTGGTTATATTGTTGTGCAAACTGGAAAGACTGGATGATACCTCAAACTGTAAGATTACAGTGAAAAATCGAATTTCCGTGCTGAAGATCTGGCTGGAAATCACTCAGTCAAAATAGAATTTACAGTGAACAAAGACCCTTTGAGCAATATTCCTACATTGTGGAGAAGAATTTGACATTGTCAACCACACATTGAGAAATACTGTTCAGCATTTTGGAATTACTTGCAGATTTCATAGACTGAGTGATATTAAACCTGAAGATTCTCTGTTCGTTTCGTATGTCATTTGTTTGGGATAGATAAGCATAAGTAACAGAAAAAAACAGGTGGCCAAAAAAAGATCTTGTGCAATACGAATTTGATGTTGGAGATAGTAAACCTCAGTACAGAGGTTAAGATAAAGGTAAAGCCAACCCAATTACAGACCAAAATTAGCCCAGAGAGGTTAAGGCTCCCACTTTTACAGTGGCAGTAGAGATGTCAGTCCTACTTGCTTACCACCTTTACCCCAAAGGAAATGTCCCTCGTACTCATTTCTGTTAGAAACTGAGTGAATCCCAGGGACATAGTGCAGCCAGAATTAGATCAATAGAGAAAATCCATGATCCCATCAGGAATTAATCTCATGACCAGCGAACGAAACTTAATGCTCGATGAGAGAGAGGCAAGTGGTTTCAGGTTAACTGTGTTCTAGAGTGCCTTTATTGTGTACAATAGAAGGTGGTGTGGGCTGTGCCATATTGAACTACTGTGTCTTAGTTGTTTGCTGTTTACTTGCTGTATGTTGCAGTCGATGAGTAACTTTGTTTTAATTATTTTACGACATTTTATCAACTGTGATGAGTAACTTACATCATGGGCTAGAGACCTCAAAATGTCATATTAATTTCGAAAAAAGTATTGTTATAAAAATATTATATTTCGCGTTTTATCGCTAGTTAGTTGTAAGATAATCGCAATAATTTTGTATAAATTGGAAAGCGATTTTTACATGAAAAAATAACCCTATATTACGTATTAGGCGTCAAAATAATAATTTTAAAAAGTTTCATACAACAGTTTATTCTACATATTAAAATTAAACACAACTTTTTTAATTTTTTTTTAGTGGGTTATTTTACGATGCTGTATCACCTCAGCTTATTTAGCATCTGAATGAAATGAAGGTGATAATGCTGATGAAATGAATCCAGGATCCAGCACTGATAGTTGCCCAGCATTTGCTCGTACTGGGTTGAGGGAAAACCCTGGAAAAAACCTAATCCAGGTAATTTGCTTTGACCGAGATTCGAATCCGGATCACATTAAGAAGATTGATTGATTAAATGTACCAATAGTAATGTAGCATTTAAAAACACCAAAAAGTGCTATAATTCAGTTTTGTAATTGATTCCTGCGGTCTGTATATAATTGGGTTGTGAATTCAGAAGCTGATTTTCTTTAATGGGATATGTCAATTCTCAAAACAATTATTATTATCGGAATTCGAAATCACATCACCACAAGAGTATCCATTACATGGCATTCATAATGTTCATTTTTTTAGTTGGTTATTTAACGACGCTGTATAAACTATTCGGTTATTTAGCAACAGTAGAATTGGTATTAAACCCAACTGTCTTAAAGTAGATAAAGCAATAATCTTCTTTAAATCATATTCAAAATTTGCCATGAGGCCGAGGATTCGTCATAGATTACCAGACAGACATTCATCTTACAGTTGAGAAAAAAACACGACCTGGTAATCAGCCCAAGTGGCAATCGAACCCAATATTCTTCATGACTTACGTAAGAACAACTGAGCATAATCTACAACAATGAAACAATGAGGAACTTGTCTATGAGTAAATGGATTCATTTCGAATATGTGTTTATTTGTTGTAATTTAAAGTATGATTAAACACTGTGATAGCGTTTAATTACACTCCTAATTCTGCAGTTTAATCATAAGGCTGAAGTTCCTGTTTGCGTATTTCACTGTGGAAGAGGGTTGTGTTACTGTGAATAACAGACCAGGAAATGACCGGTACATGTTGGGGTGCTCGAGATTGGAAAACCTGTTTCTGCAATACAGAAAAGGGAAGGGGATGATTGTTTCCCTTCGTTTACATTAGGAACAGCAATATATGAGATGACTTGTAGTTACCAAATGATGTTTATGTTCAGATTTCATTCGTTGATAGGAAACACTAACTTAATCCACATCAGAAAAGAATCTGGTTAGTCACAAGTAGGTATAGATTGTTGTTAAATGGCAATAATTTGTCAAACACTTCAAATACGTTTAGAAATAATTTCTTATTTCCATATTTTATTATTACTGCTACATCAACACTATTGTACATATGTAAAATGGATGAAAATATTCACAAAACTGATGACATTTGAAAATATATCTACACTTTTTACAGTATTTATAGTGTGTACAATATTTAAAATTGACACCTTATATTTGTAATATCTTAAAGGCAACTTTTTCATTTCATCACATTGCTTTAATGAATGTTACTTTGTACTTAGGTCTGTAATTAAAAAAAAGTGACTGGAATTTAATTTAAGGATCAGCAGGAGTGGTGTTTCTTGTTTGTGGAAATAAATCACCTACAACCTTTTCGAGGTCTAGGGACTTTCCAGCAGTTATGTCTGTACTACTAAAACTAGAGAGAGTGGGTTGCTGTTTCGGTTTGAGCAATGATCGCGTAGGAGTAGGAGAAGCTACGGATGTGATCGTATTTACAGTTACGTTGGTACCTAATTCCAGAGAGCTGAACTGATGGGCACGACGTATGTGTGTTTTGAGGTTACCTTTCTGAGTAAAGGAATAATTGCAATATGTACACAGGAAAGGACGTTCTCCTGTATGATTCTTGACGTGTGTATTAAGAGCGTTTTTCTGATTGAAAGACTTATTACAAATGGGACAAACAAATGGACGCTCCCCAGTATGGATGCGCATGTGTCTTTCCAGTTGACTGGGTTTTGAGAAGTGTTTCCCGCACGTCACACAATCGTGATATAATAGGAAGTCTTCAGAAGTGCTGCCATCTTCTTTCTCCTTTTGTTCACCAGACAACTGGTTAGTCACAGCCACTAAAGTCCGTCCTCCTTTTCTACTATCAGTTACACGAAAACGGGAAGACTGAGGTTGCTGTTCACCTCCATCCACCACTTCCATGTCCAGACCTCCTGTCAGGTCAAATGTAATATCTTCTCCTAAAAATATAAACATTCAAATTGATTAAATCATTGTAACTGCGAAAGATTAAATTTCATGAAAGGAAAGGGAAACACTTTTAATATTAGTCTATAAATCAGTAAGCACTCATTTAAGCTGTAACCTAACCAAACCAGAGGTACTACTTACACATGAATAGCCGCAGACTAGTATGAAATATGGAAGGAGGCAGCACAGCAGTTTTTAATAAGGAGAATAATTAGTGAATGAAGAGAATAAATTTGTCTTGATTACACACTTTATATCACTTAAGACTTAGTTACAGAAAAAACTTTCTACTTTCAAATTGAAAATAAATTGACAAATTACTTTGGCTGATTAGTTTCGACTGCATGTTATTATTTTTTTTATTTTAGTAGGTTATTTTACGACGCTTTATCAACATCTTAGGTTATTTAGCATCTGAATGAGATGAAAATAGATAAGGTGAAATGAGTCTGGGGTCCAGCACCGAAAGTTACCCAGCATTTGCTCATATTGGGTTGAGGGAAAACCCCGGAAAAAACCTCAACCAGGTAACTTGTCCTGACTGGGAATTGAACCTGGCCACCTAGTTTCGCGGCCAGATGCGCTAACCGTTACTCCACAGGTGTGGACGACTGCATGTTAGTCATCTTCAGGATTAGTGTAGTCGAAACTACCCAAATAAGGTACTCTACCAATTTAGTTTCACTTTAACACTAGGAAGTTGTTTCTATAACTAAGTCTCAAGTAACAAATTTGCGTCTTCTAAAAATTAATATTATGCATCATAACACAACAGAACTACAATGTGAAGCAGAGTAATAATTAATTCATGCACGCATTCAGAACACATCAATGAGTAATTGTATGATGAGACATTGGATGCTATTTTTTAGATTTCAAGTAGTGATCTGTTTACATTGGTCATTGGTAATTTTGCATTCTTCACTTGTTCTTGCCTTGGTATCTTGCAGTACCAGAAAAGCTGGTTCATACTGAGAAGCCAGAATATTGATACAAATCAATTAGTTTCTCGTATCATTAGGCAACCTATTAGGTAGGCTATTCATGTCAATTAGTATAACAACTGGATATGCTATAATGAGGAAACAGCTTAACAAGTCATTACTGATGTTATAGTCTATGCCAGGGCTGGGCAGCAAGAGCGGATTCTACTCTCTCACGGGGAGCCATATGATTTCTCTTCATCTCCTTTCTTCCCCGCCGAACATTGCACAGCGTTGATTCAGTGACAGATGAATATTAAGCGTCCCCGTTTAGAGTCTGGATCCGCTCCCGATGCCAGCCCTGGTCTATACAGTCGACAAGATCTGAATATTATGTTTTCTATCCTGTGCAAGAAAGCTAAAAAATATTATTTATCAAACATAATAAAATTTATTAAATGCATACAGAAACATAGCACGGGAAATCATTTAATTTAAGACATACCATTTCTTGTAGGAATGTCCTGTAAAGCAGTTGAGTGAATATTAATGATCTGCCCATGCTCATCAGTATGAATCTCAAAGCGTACTGATGATATATCACTATTGCCAACTTCTGTCTGCTGCTGTTGGTCATCCACTATATTTCCTCCTTCCACTTGATTCGACAAAGCGCCATTGTTAATAGGAGTTGTTTGGATGATGATGTTTGAGGCCTATTCAAAATAAGAAATGATAAGTACTAATCTAAACCAACGACAAGGAACAGGGGAGTTAACATTATTTTAAATATATATAAGTACAACAAATAGCAGAGACAAGAAAGAAACAAAATCTATCTACATACTTCCCTTATTAAAGGGTTGCCACAAGGACAAAGCATTACTAACAATTAAACTGAATGAATATAATATGTTTCATTAACAAACAAAGATTTAAGTACACAATACCGGAGGGGGCATATGGTAATTGTGTAGAGTCACTACTGTCTTCGCGCTACGAGTTGGCACGGGGAGTAGATAGGCGGGACGGGGGAACTTTACGCTACACTCTGACCTGAAAACTTCAGTCCACTTACTTGGCTACAAGGGAACGGAGTCAGACATAAAAGATTCCGCATCTTCGGTGCTGTCGCTATCATTATCACATTTTTCAAAATTTCTGGAGTATGATCTGTCCATGATAATCGTCTGTTTATGTTCCAGCCGTGTATATTAATTCGAATCTCTCAACAAAGCCATTAGCCCCACCGCCCCCATCCTGATGAACAACAATGAGTGTTCTGGACACATTTACGGTAGTCAAAACTCCCGTAACATTTTTATCATGCCAGAACTTGGAAAACGTTAAATTGGTAGGCCTATCTATCCGCATTTCGTCCAGATGCAAAATCGGTTTTTCCACTTTCCTAAGCTTTCTTATTTGCTGTAGATATTTTCACGTATTCTAATTTACAGTGTTTTCCTCAATTTTTTTTTGCTGCACACTTCTTCCACCTGAAATCCTTTTTCTTCAGTATTCGTCTTAATGTTGTCTTTCATTTCAAATAAATTTTCTCTTGTAAAAGGGTGGACGTTTGTTGCAGCTTGGTACTATTTTTTTACTTGTTATTTAACGACACTGTAATAACTACTAGCTTCTTCAGTGTTGATTGAATTGATGATGGCGAGATGGTATTTGGCGAAATGAAACCAAGGATACGCCATAGATTACCTGACATTCGCCTTCCGCTTGGGAAACCTCGGAAAAAACCCAACCAGGTAGTCAGCGCAAACGGAAATCGAACTCACTCCCGAGCACAACTGCAGATCAGCAGGCAAACGCGCTACCTCCTGAGCTACGCCAGTGGCCCTCTTTCTTTTTCAAATAAAAATTCTCAATTATATCTTTTTTGTCAATCTCCCGCCGAAGTCATCTACATTTGCATTTCGCTAGTCTGGACGTTTACATTTTTTTTCTCCCTCGGGTGTTGACAACGCACTTTCTTCTGTGCAGTCTTTCATTTCATTCCTTATACGCTGTATTGTTCTTGTGGATATATTAGAGTACTTTTCTACCTTTGCTGTAGGTTTCGTAAGAGGAATGCAAAGGCACTGTTGTTCTTTTTCTTCATCACAGAATTATTTTGCACTTCTAATAATATTCCTTTCTTCGCTATAGATTGTCAATCCTTGTTTCCTCTTTGTCGACATATTTACAATAAACAAAAAACTGCTATAAACCTAAATAACAGTATACAATAACATACATTCTATTAACTATATTATTATCAACACTATTAACACGAAAAGCAAAGGCTAACTAAAGCAATACAAGATTTGTGGTATACTGAAAACAATTGTCTTGTTGAAACTAATAAAGCACTACAGTAAAAACCTACTATTATTTTCACAAAGTCGCAAAGATTCATAGACACATGCAGTAGATGTTTGTGAAACAGGAATATTGCAGTGAACAGCGTGATGCGCATGCGCGACTGTTTCCCCTCCGCCCTGTCTAAGTACTTCAGCCGCCTTCTCCTGGCATGACAACAGTAGCTGTTCACATAAGTCACTTTCGGACTATTCTTAGATTTCGTAGGCATTACTGTTAACCATGATACTCATATCTATGTTTGTTATCATTATGCTGGTTTTCGAAGGATTATGGCGAAGGCATACTGGTGAGGCTTGCTCCACGCAGTATTTTATATGAAATGGATATTGTCTTTGCAGGTAGAGGAAGCATTAGTACACAAATATACAGAGTGTGCCATTTATCTTGTCCACCTCAAATAACTTTTATGTTTGGACTGGGATTGAAAATATTTTTTTTGGAAGTTATTTTACAACAAGGGGCTAACATAAGTATGGAGATTTGATTTATGTAACTGCATTCTTGTTCAAGATGAAACATGTGATGTCATCACTTTTTCAAATAGCACCACATAATTTAATCATGTCCAATGAATTACACTCTTTAAAACGAGTTCAAAAAAGTATCATAATGCTACCATCCGAAACAATGACACAACGACACCAATGGTGGTGTTCCATTTATGTCAAATAACTTTCATGTTTGGACTGAAATTGAAAATATTTTTTTGGAAGTTAGTTTACAACAAGGGGCTAAAATAAGTATAAAAATTTTTTCATGTAACTGCTTTTGTTGCACAAGACAGAAGTGACGTCATAATTTTTTCAAATAGCACCACATAATTTTTTTATGTTATATTAATTACACTCTTTCAGATTAATTCAAAATGTGGTTTTAGACCCTTCTATATCAAGAAATAACTTACTTCCAAAGTAATAATTCTAAATGAGCACAATATCTTGTACACAGCATACTCTACATGACACAAATTTTTTCTAAATGTTATTGTTTCGGAGGGTAGCATTATGATACATTTTTGAACTCGTCTTAAAGAGTGTAGTTCATTCAACATGGTTAAATTATCTGGTGCTATTTGAAAAAGTGATGACGTCACTTCTATATTGTACAAGAATGCAGTTACATGAACCACATCTTTATACTTATGTCAGCTCCTTGTGAAATAACGTCCCAAAAAATGTTCATTTCCAGTCCAAACATAAAAGTTATTTGAGGTGTTTAGTACTCACCTTATATCTAATTCGCTGTCTGCATTCGTACTGTTGAATTGTCAATGTGAAGTTTTGAAGTAATAAAATATTGATAACCTATATGGATATCGTTTGTAAAATTTAAATTGAAATCATTTCTGTATTACATGAGTCGATAAATTTTTATCGACAGCTGCAATCTGTTGAAACACTTTATCGAAGGTATGTCTTGTAAAGAATTATAATGTCGAATTTTTCAATGATCTGTGGTCTAATGGTTATGAGAGACCGCTAAGCACAAGGTTTCTAGATCGATTCCTGGTGATTCCAATATGATACGTATAATTAAAATATATATGTGTTATGTGCAGTGAAGGTAGTAGAGAGTAGTAGAAAGTGAGAAGAGATGGAGGAAAAAAGTAGATAAAAGAGAAAGGAGAAGAGTTTTTATTCCCCACCCTTTTTGTTCCACAATCCCGTAAGACACTTGAGTTAATGCATAACTGAAATATGTGAAAATCTGGCAGCTCTGGTATTGTGCACTTATTCCCAAACAAAAATATGGCATGTATATACAATTTATTATGTCTGAAAGTTTTAGGAAATAGTTATATACCCTTAATGGATTCATAGAATGAGTAAAATAATTATGGTATGTAAGAACACGAAACTTTGCATAAATACCGCACTGGCCCGAATCTCATACAATGTCATACAGATCACCAAAAAGAATATTGAACACACTGTTTTTACAAACAAAATTGTAAACTTGACTGACAAAGGTGCAAAGAAATGAATAAGTAATTTTACATTAATTGTTCAGAATTTCATCTGTACCTGCAGCTGCTGCAGAAGACTTTCGTCCAGTTGTAAAGTTTGAGTGGTATAAGATTGCAGAGTGCCACTTGGATCCACTCCTGCAATCTGCAAGCCATCAGTCAGCTGCAGATGGAAGTTCCCCATGACATGATTTCCATCAGCAGTCGTGGTAAGCAGAGAAGAATTGAACGGTTCTCCCGGGATAAGACTGTTGAGGGTAGCGGGATCAAGAGCAATGTGGGTCACAGGTTCAGTTACCAACTCTGCTCCACTGCCTGTCACCGTATTCTGCAGTTCTGACTGCTGTTCTTGATCGACTGAGGGCTGTTCTTGCTGTTGCTCAGTAACATGCTTGTTCCGACGTGATGAGGCATGTTGGGGTGGAAATTTACCATCTGTAGTCGCATGTTTCATGTGAGATTTGAGATGGGCTTTACGATGACCTGATGTGCGAAATCTCATATCACACAGAGGACATTTGAAGGGCTTTGCACCTGTAAAATTTAAATAAATTACTCCTCTAACCATTGGCTGGTTGTATCTCACTGAGTCATAAAATAATGGACATGTGTATTATAAATAATGTTACAGACTAAAATCACGTCACATTCCATACACAACAATAAATTAGCGACATAGTTGGTCACCCACCAGTAAGTGACGAATATGTATAGACTGTGTTCATGTTAGTGGAGATCGATCGGAACTTAACGATTCGTGAGTTGGCGCAAGATATAGGATTGGAACCTTCGACTATCCTTCACATCTTGAAGGATCACCTGAAAACTGCCTCAAAATGGGTTCTGGACATGGCAACGATATGACGCTTCTCATACTCTCTTGCAGTGCTAAGAGCGCGAAGGCGAAATCTTTTTATGGCGTATCATTACAATTGATGATCCCTGGGCCAGATCTTATGAACCACCAATTGGACGAGTGGCATCATCACGGGTCACCACGAAAAACAACAGTTTGGCAGATCTCCACCAATGTGAAGGCTATGCTGATTCTTGCCTATGATTGGGATGGTGTGATCTTAAAGCATATCGTTCCCACAAGGCAGAACGTTAATAATGCGGAGTACTACTGTTCGTCTTTGCGAAACAATCTGTGAGCAGCTCTGACAAGAAAACGGCGACACTTTATGGATAACACACCCATCGTTCTGCAAGACAAAGTTAGGGCGCATACAGCAGGAGTTGTGTCTGAATTGTTCAATCGCTGGGGCTGGGAAGTGCTCTATCACCCCCATATTCTCCGGATTTAAGTCCTTGCGACTTTGATCTAATCCCTAAGATGAAAGACCCAATTCGCAGGATTCGCTTCAGAACAGTTGAAGACTTTTACAGGCAACCGACCACTCTATTCGCACCATCAACAGATTAGGCAGTGCCAACGGGATCCAACGGCTTCCGCATTGCTGGGAACACATACACAACGCTGGTGACTACATCGAAGGCTTGTAAAACTTAGAACCATCGAGAAAAAAAATAATTGCCAGAATTGAAAAATCAACCTATGTATTTCGTATTGTGAATTCTGCTTGAAACTGAAGTGAGCTTAATCTTATTTTAGTGCAAAAAAGAGCTCTTTTTTTTTAAGACTGTATTTATAATGGAAATAAAACAAACCTGTGTGGAGACGCATGTGAACTTTGAGGCTTCCTTTTGTGGAGAACAGGCAACCACAAACGTGGCAGGCAAAGAGCTTCTGTCCACCATGTGTCTTTAGATGGCTGTCTAGCGTTGACTTAACAGTGAAACATTTGTTACAACATGCACACTGGTATGGACGCTCTCCAGTGTGAATTCGAATGTGGCGTACAAGATCCGAAGGCTTTCGGAAACTCTTCGGACAGTATCTGCACTGATTTGGGTGAATTGGCTCCATGTTATATTGTTGTTCAGGGTCCTGAGGAAAAGTAAGATAAACTGGTAATTTTCTTCCTTTCACTTAAAATGTGTTTATCTACTGTATTATAGAAGCAAGTATAAAATTCACTGTACACTATATAGTTGTGGAGACCTCAGTAAGAAAGTTAATTCATAAAATCAAACTCTTAAATATGGCAGTCATTCTTACTTATAGTAAATCTAGAATAGTATCAACTGTCTCTTTTGAACTTTAAAAGATTAAAGACAGAGAAAGGGAAAGGGAGGGAATGAAATGCAGTAATATAAATTATTACAAGAACTAGAAGACACAATTGTTTTATAAGGCACAGTTCGGTATTAATTAATGGGCTTAGAAAACTGACGGGCTAGCAAAAGAAAGACAAAAAATTAAAGACATGAATATCTCTACACTATCCTTCAATATACTGAAATAAATATCATAATAATGCCCACTCTACTATATGGGGCTACCGTGACATAAATGCAGCTGGAAAATAAGTCGAGGATATACTAAATAGCAATCCAATAAAGCTTGTATGTAATGGCAATGATCCAGTCACTTATCTACATTACAATAGCACTAGAACAAATCCAGATCTTCTTATGGCTCTTCTGACATAGGTGCATTGACAACACGTGAAATCATTGATGATCTCAGCTCTGATCATAAACCAGTTATAGCCAAAATTACTATTTGTACCAAACATTCACAAAGACCTTTGCATATAAGGCCGTCCTGGAACTTCAAAAAGGCAAATTCAACCTAATATATACAGGGTGTTTCAGAATTCAACCGAAGAAATTTAAGGGGTTGTAGAGGGGTCCTAGGTAAGTATTTTGAGAGGGGAAACTAGGGGTCTCCAGGTTCAAACTTGCATGTAATGGCGTTGGGTCAGTATGCCACTGATTGATCTGGCACGTCGCATAGTGATACATTTGGAAATGTGTCACAAACTTCAGCAGGTGTTTTTTTTTTTTTTACTTAGGGTATGTAACTTTAAACTAGTATTGTAATATTGAAAAGTCAGCTCTAGTTATTTTGTAATGTACATAATAATGACAATTGTTTAGAGAAGGAATGTAGTTTGGGAAATGCATATCCTTTTCTCTGGAGAAGTCACAGTATGTTTATCAATTAACTTGTAGTGTACATAAATTGTGCATACCAGTATTCTGTTTAATAGAAAATATCTTAACAAAATGGATAAATAAGAAAGGAAATAAATTTCCCTTTTTGTCATCCGTATAGGAGGACGTAAGCAATAGTCAGGAAGTGCTGTACAGTACAGTATGTATGTATGTATGTATACTGTAATAAAGGAAAACAAATTATTCTTTCACTACTCATTGTCAGTTGGAAAACAAGTTACAGAAACAGTTCAAAGTAATGATCTCCATCTTTTCTGCAACCAATCAAGTACCTTTTCTGAAGTTTATTAATTATTCTGGCTTAGCCATTACAAACTATGTACAACGAATTTCGTACAACTTAAACATTAAAATGAGACAAAAATGTATAAAAATAATAATACAGAACACAAAAAGACCATGCACTTGTCAGCCAGCGCATTTCTAACAAATACCTAACTGAGCTCCATTAAGACTGACTTGATCTCAAGTAAACTGTAATGGACCAATGGCTAGTACTATACAGTATACTCTTGTCGAAAGCATAATAAATAAATATCACAATACGTATTTCGGTGGTTCAGAAAAGATAGAATTCACATAACTCATCAATAAGATAAGATATATTGGAATTAAAAAAAACTACCACAGTCGGACTCGAACACACAATTTTTGGTGGACGCCTGATGCATTGTTCATTACATAAAAATCTCATGTCTGTAAGTCCATTCTAAAATAGGTACGATAATGAAAGTGACTGACTGAATGGGGTTGAAACAAGCAGTGCAGTGACGTGCTGTCTCATTATTTGTCGGCAATTTTACAGATTCTGTGAAGGCTAAATTTTGAAAATGCAGTTGATTAGTTCTTAACAGTTGGGCTTCATGCAATCCCTAATAAGATCCGAAACCATCGCATATCATTCCACACCTCTATTTAGTTTTAATACTGGACTATGAGTGTCAAATGTAAACAACTTTAACAACTGAGAACTCAAATATTTTTCATCGGAGACACTGGCTTCAAATTGCTTGCCTACAACCCCTATATAATCAGATAAATTTCTACGGTTGAATTCTAAAACACCCTGTATCTTATATATAAAACCTTTTATGGCATCTTTATGGTATTGATAACCTCAACTGAACAGCACTTGAACAAATTAAAAATGTACATCATCAGATACTCTGTCTCATCACTGGTGGTTTAAAGACTACAACTATTGATGCAATGCGACTTCTGACACAAAATAGTACATTTCAATCAACAAAGGAGGAGAAGGCTCTACTTCTTTATAAGATACTAATTAGAATGCCAAATAATGAATATTGGAGCAAGTATGAAATTAGTGAACGAAACCTTAAGACCCAAAAGGATTTATTCAAAGCATTACAGAACTGAAAGAGAAAATGGAACTACTTATATGCATACCAGCAAGTCTTCCTCTCCCATCAAACCCACTAAATTTAGAACCAATACGTTCTTCCCTTAATCTTATTAACAAGCTTTACAAGAGTGAATCAAATCCAATCGAATTAAAACTTTCAGCACTTGAAACACTAAATAGGTTTAATGTATCCAAAAAAAATAATGGCTTCATGTTTTTACTGATGGGTCATATACATGCAAGCAATAAATTATGGAGCAGTGTATTTTCTGAACTCTTCTCTTTTTATACAGCACTCGGCCAATACAAAAGAACCTTTGACGGAGAAGTTGAAGCTATCTGAATAGCATTATATCAGCTGTATTACTTTAAAGATAAGTAGATAAGTTTGATAAAGCAGTGCTATTTATAGACTTAAAATCTGCCATTGAAACAATAGCTAATGTGAATTTATCCTTATCTTCAGAAACAGAGTAATGCAGAACATTACATAAGCAGTTACTATCGGAGAAAAAAATGCATATTCTCTTAATGGATTCCTGGACACTGCGGTGTTGAGGGAAATGAAACTGCAGACACCCTAGCTAAGAAGGGCTCTCAAATTCTGCAGATAAAACACAAACAACAACTTTTCGCACAGAAAAAGACTCATCTGCAAAATCATCACTCAAAGTTCAGCTGTCAACAAGAATGTCAGATAAAGAGTGGCATAAAACCATAGACCATATCCCAGACTACCTGAGGAATGTAGCTGTTGCAGAATTCCGTCTCCTCACAGGACTGCCTACTACATCATCTGCATCATTTCGGAATTGCATCAAGCCTTAAATGTATGTTGTGTGACCAAAAAGAAGTTTATGACAAAAACCATTTGATGCGCTGTCCTGCTTTGTCAAAAAGCATTGTAACTAGCAGATACTGGGAGCCCAGAAGTAAAATTAACTTATAACCATTGTTATGTTCATGCTGTTTGAATAAATAAATAAATATCATAATCATCATCACCATTAACAGAAGAGAGTTTAAGTTTACTTAGTTTTGTCCCATATAATTAAAATATTCCTGTTTTTCTTCTCCTTTTGGACTTGCAAGGTCTTGTCGTCCATTACAATGTACAACGAACACCAATTTTGGGCATTCAATCTCCTTTTCAAGGCGACAATCTGTTGGACCCAACTGTACTATTATTTCGATATATCTTCTACTATATGTTTAACTTTTCCTTTTGCTCGTATATTCATGTTTCTTGATGACCTAAATGTGTGAATCCTAAAAACAGTCTTAAAAAGCGTATTTGAGATGCTTTCAGTTGCTGATATTATTTTGTATTTCAAATTAAAATACAAATCTCTCTTTCTTATTTCAATTTATCTTTGAATGAAAGGTGATTCATTTTTTGCTGCTAACATTTGACTAAAACTTCTTCATATAATTCAATTTATTTTATTACATCTTTGTATTTGACATGAATAATAAGTAGAAAATTGAAGCATGAAATGAACAAACAACTAGAAGCATCATTCATTATCAAACAAATATGCGAGTATCCAATAACACCACTCTCATACTAACACCATTGAGAGATGTAACATAACCCATTATAGCAGTGGTTCCCAACCTTTTTTGACTGGTGAAGCACTTTACAGAACGCCCACGATATCACAACACACTTATTTGTATTTGTTCTTTCTCAGAATCAGTAGATAAGAAGTTAGGAGATCTATGCATTGCATATAATTGTGTGGCCAAAAAGTTTACTTCCACTTGTCATCAACCTACAATACTGAGAAAGAGTATCTTGTGTGTGTAAATGGGATGGATTTTTACTACTCTCTACTAAGACTATCTTGTACACGGACTGCCACCCCATAGTGATGGATCTTTAGTATCATACATCCAGTGCACATAGGCCAATGTTAACATTAAAGCAGGCACATTTTTAAATAGAAGCGGCATGTTGTGTGGCATCAGAGAAAGAGAAAGGTAAGTGCCTGCTACCTGCAAGCCTGACTTATCTACATTACATATATGATAAAAATTTATATTATTGTTTTTGAAAACTCACCTATTAAAATTAATGTGAAATCTGTGTTTGGTGTGTTGCACAGAGTTTGTCAATATGTGGCCTTATTCAAATCTCACATATAATTAAACAGTGTTCATGGGTTAGATGAGAAACATACAATATATATGTGTTCATACAACTGTGTTATATACATACTAGGTTCAAAAAGTTCCCGGAATTTGCTAGTATCATAGAAACAACGTACCTTAAACACTATTCTACAGCATTCCCTTCAAAATAGTTGCCTTCCGCAACAATACACTTTCGCCAACGCGTGTAGAGTTCCTGGAAGCAGACCTGGAAGCCATTTTGTGAAACCCGTCTTAGTGCTCTCATCGCGTTTGCAATAACCTTTTCAGCATTGAATCTCCGTCCTTTCAGATGACTTTTCAGACGGGGAAACAGAAAGTAATCAGGTGGTGAGAGATCAGGAGAGTATGGTGGGTGATCCAAAGCAGTTATGTTGTGCCTGGCAAGAAAATTCTTTACAATAATTCCGCGATGAGCAGATGTATTGTCATGCATAAGGAACCAGTTGTTTTCTACCCACTTTTGTGGACGTTTCCGTCTCACTGTGTCCCGGAGGCGATGGAGGATTTCTACGTGCAATTCTTTCGTTACAGTACGACCTTCTGGAATGAACTCATGGTGGATGAGACCCTGAGAGTCGAAGAAAACTTCCAACATAACTTTGCCTTTGGAAGTGTCCCTAGGAAATTTTTGCTTCCGTGGTGATGTTTTCGATTTACACTCAGATGACTGTCGTTTAGGGACTGGGTCGTACAAGTAGCACCAAGTTTCATCACCAGCAATAATTTTGTTTAAAAAATCACCATCTTCATCAGCCATACTGATCAAGTCCCCAGCAAGAGTCATTCTTGTTTCTTTCTGTTCTGCCGACAACATTTTCGGAACTAACTTCTGAGACATGTAATGCATGTTGAGATGCCTGTGAAGAACATTTTGTACACTTCCGACTGATATTCCGACCTCTGCTGCTATATCTTTTATGGTTTTACGTCGGTCGTCCCTCACAACATTACGCACACGCTGAGCGATTGCTTCATTTGTTGCAGTTGTTGGTCGGCCGCTGCGTACGTATCTTCGATGCTATCGTGGCCACCAGAAAAGCGTTTATGCCAGGCATACACTTGAGTTTTTTTCATTGCTGCTTCGCCATATGCTTTTTCCAACAATCTTAATGTCTCTGCAGGAGTTTTGTGTAACAAAACACAAAACTTGATGTTTGTACGTTGCTCTGTGGACATAATTACAAAATGCGACGAACAAACAAAACACTATGACAAACAATTGCCTACAACTCAAAACCAACAATCGCCATTATCAACAAACTTTAAGAAAATGACATCATGAATGTTACCAACAAAACAAATGTATAATATGCCTTGTTATATATTAATACGAAAAATGGTAGTAAAATTCCGGGAACTTTTTGAACCCAGTAGTATATTGTATGTGTCTCATGTGGCCTTATGGTTGACAGGCCAACATGCAAATCATCTTCAAGTTGCACCAGTCTTTTCCTCTCATTCTAGACTTCACTGATGTTTTTAAATAACTGATCATTTAAATACTAGTCGTACTTAACACTCATTCTAAAAATTCCCATCAGAAGTTCTCAAGTTATGATTAACCTCTCTCTGTGCAAGAAACATTGAGTTGTCACTGTAGTTGGGCTCACTTCCATTGCAAAACTTATGAAACCTTTAATTTTCCTCATAAATGCTGCTGTTCCATCTGTGTGAAGACAGATGCAATTTCCCCAGGAAATACGTTCAGCAAAATACTAATTAACACAATCACAAATATCTTTGCCTGTATTAGTAGTTTAAAGTTCTTGACAAAGTAAAAATTGTTAAATAATATCTCAATTATATTCGAACCTAATAAACCAACTGGCATTTATCACTTGCGTCAATACCTTCATTCAACTGGAGAGCAACCACAGTATCCTCCACCAATTTACTGCTCACATTCATTTCAATGCCATGACTCATGAGATATTTCTATTATTCTGCAGCTGATGGTGTTATCCGGTAACGAAATTTTGGACATTTCTTCGGTTTTTTCCAGATATTCTACACCAAAGAAAGCTATACTTTTTCCTTTTGCTTGAAAAGATTGTGTTACATACATATAATAATAAACAAGTGGTTTCACATTGCAGTGACCAGGGCTGCCAAGTTAAAATTCTGAAATAAGCTGTAAAATTACCACACACACAATAATTTATAAATTTATAACTGGGCGTTAATGCATAGGATGAAAATAAATGGTTCTAAAAGTAAATCTATAACATTTTCTAACTGGAATTACGAATTCAGTGGTGTTGTAATTCCGCAAGAACAATGTTGTAAATACCTAGGAGTGTATTTAAACTCCAAACTTTCTTGGGGAGAGCATGTTGACAATGTTACGGGTAAAGCATGGAGGGCACTTCACTTTATTATAAGAATCTTGAGAAAGGCTAGCCCCAAATCGAGGGAAATAGCATATCTAACGTTAGTGTGACCATTATTGGAATACGGAACTACATGTTGGAATCCCTATAGAATACATCAGGTAAATTCGTTAGAAAGAATCCAGTATAGGGCAGCTAAATTTGTTAAAGGTAAAAGAGAAGATGAAAACGATACGTTAAATGAACTTAAATGGGAAACTTTGGAAAACAGACGTAGGAAAACTAGACTAACATCATTGTATAGAGCACATCTAGGTCAGAAAGCATGGGTAGACATAACGGCTCGGTTAGAAAAGCCAACGTACTATGGTAGGGACGATCATGATTTTAAAATCAAATGTAGGAAACAGAAAACGGATGTAGGTAAATTCTCATTTTTAAATAGAACTATAAATGATTGGAATGACCTACCTGCAGCGGTCTTTGAGGGCTGTCCTTCCTTAAGGAGATTCAAGAATAACTTAAACAGTTGTGTATAAAGAGCAAATTAAAATTAAGGTGACATTTAACATTTAATTTTTTTAAGGTGACATGTATTTATTTAGTCTGATGAGTTACTCCCTTGGTTTGAATTGTAAATTATTTAAAAATAGCGTGTAAGAGGGCCTTAGACTAGAAATGTTTAGCTTAAATGTAGTTCTATTTATAAGTATGCATAAGGGTGTAATTATCTATCTTATTTGAACTGTTGTATCAGTGAAGAGAGGTGAGTCAGTGAAGTTATGGTTTTACAGTGCAGTGAATAGTTCCGATCAGTGATAATTTATAGCGTCAATGAAATGTGTTCTATATTGTCAGTGAAATGTGTCCTAAAGTGTCAGTGAAATGCGTCATAGTGCCACTGGAGTGACTGAGATTAGAGTAAAGTGAAAGACTACTGAAACTTATGTAGGGCCTATACATATGTAGGTTGTATTGTAAAATTAGGTTATTTTATGTTTTATTATTGATTGTAATTATTGTGTTAAATTGTATTGTGTATTGTAACTTTATTGTGTATTGTTTATATTGTGTATACCACTGCCCACTTGCAGTGTAAATAAATACATGCATTAACAAATTATTCACCTTTGAAAATGTGAAACTCACAACATATACAGTCGATTACTAAGAATTACTTTTATTATACTCTTCAGTGGCATGTCTGGTTTTATTAAAATATTTTTCATCAAACACTTCTTCATGGTACTTTCCCTCATAGTTTAATTTGCAACATACAATGGAAGAGAAAGTTCTTTCATATTAACACTTGTAAGATTAGAACCAGAAGTGCATCAGCTTTTAGACCAAACCGTGCCTAAGTGTATGGACCCATGCCAAGCCAAGCATCAGTTTTTACAAACTGACAGAGCAATTTATGCAGCAAATCAGACATCAAACTTTTTAAAAATTATATACATCGTAACTTTTTCTGCCATGAGATCATTAAATGAGCTTTGAAGTCTTTATAAAAGTTTAAACTGAAAATTGAAATAAACCAAATGATACAAAGTAGAGTATGCCACAGCTCTTGTGAAAAAAGCTGGCAAATGGATACCACGTGCTGACAAACCTTAGAAAACGTTGTTTTAAGCTTGAAAAGCTGACACTTGGCAGTCCTGAGTGATACATTCTTTCCACGTAACCATCCTTTATTAACTGCCTATATATTCATATTCATTAAATATACTTACGCCATTTCCACAGCACAAGATCCTCCCCTTTCTTCCATCCATACTTGGCTCCACCCATGTCACTTACCCCTCCCTATCACTTTCGAGAGAACACATCATTCATTGGTTTGGTACCGGTACACATTGCTGTTAAGGTTCAGAGCCCTTCTAATTATTAAGTCATAATAAAAGGCAAAGGAAGCTTTTAACAGAAAAAGAAGCATCTTCTGCGGAACTATGGAC
Source organism: Periplaneta americana (assembly GCF_040183065.1). Lineage (NCBI taxonomy): Eukaryota > Metazoa > Arthropoda > Insecta > Blattodea > Blattidae > Periplaneta > Periplaneta americana. The sequence continues at coordinate 94,825,654 of NC_091128.1, forward strand.
AAAGAACTAAGGAAGAGACTAGTAAAGTGCTATGTGTGGAGTGTAGCATTGCATGGGGCAGAAACATGGATATTACGACGAAATAAAGAGAAGCAACAAGAAGCATTTGAAATGTGGACATGGAGAAGGATGAAGCATGTGAAATGGACAGACAGAATAAGAAATGAAGCTGTGTTGGAAAGAGTGGTGAAGAATGAATGATGTTGAAACTAATCAGGAAGAGGAAAAGGAATTGGCTGGGTCACTGGTTGAGAAGAAACTATCTTCTGAAGGATGCACTGGAAGGAATGGTGAACAGGAGAAGAGTTTGGGGCAGAAGAAGATATCAGATGATAGACGACATTAAAACATACGGATCATATGCAGGTTTACAGTGAAAGACCTGCCCTTGGCCAGAACACTATGAATGAATGAATAAAACCTGTTTACGGCAATATTCACGGTCCTGCGACTTCACTTTGTTATTTATGCACTCTCACAAATCACTTAACTCACACACTTTCCTTGTGTAGATACACCTCCCCTCAGGCCTTGTCAGGTTAACTAAAACAGTACCGTATGCGAAGAAACTCCTCTGGATTAAACAGTGTGTTAAGTTGATAGGGTACCACTTACCCATTTTTCACCAAATCACAATACAAGTAGCATATGAAAAATCTGTTCTGCCAGATGTGTCTGGTGTCCAAGATCGTTAAGGCAACATCCTCTCAACACCAACATTGCTGGATCGAAACTTCACAAGGTAAGTTGTACATTAATAACGACTTGCCATAATTGCAGGACATAATACAGAAGAGAGACATGAAGAAAATTACAAAGCAAGGACTGTGGAGGAGGAACGAAGAAGAAGAAGAAGAAGAAGAAGAAACTGGGATGAGAGGGGTGACAAGAATAAGACCGAAAAGCTACCTATGAGTTAAAGTTTTATCCCTGTAACTGTTCCACCATCTAGTGCTGCTTACATAAACCACTGACATTCTCGCCATCTACGACCTACCAATCTCCCCACCATGTGTGTTTCTCCCTACCCTAAATCCTCCTCCTACCACATACTCGAATGCTTGTTCAGGTTGGGAAAGTGCGGCATGGGTGTAGCTTTTCTGAATTACCATTTCTTCCACAGCATTGCCAAACATTTTTATTAGTCCCTTGTCTATATAATGTTTTCTCTGTTGGGCTAATGCAGTTCAGTTACTGCATATGAAGCATGCAATGCTTTGCCAGAAACAGAATGAGGACAATATATTTTGTAACTTTAAAAGAAATTCAAAATGTTCTCTTGGTTTTGAAGCTACATAAGAATGATTACTAGCTAAACGTATTTTAAGTTTATTCGGCACCACCGACTGATTTGACAAAACATTTCCGCATATTATAAAGACACTCGAGATTCTGTTTATGCCATATAAAACTATATTGCAAGTATTCATCACTGTATTCTTACGCAACAGAGCACTTCTTTTTTATCCTGAAGGGAGTCATAATTTCCGCTCACATTACTTGAACTAGCACTAACCCAGAACTTGATTCAGCTTGTCTTTTTCGAATCTGAAATCTATGCATGATAAAACTGAACTAAAGTACTTTGGTATTCACTGGTACTGTCTGTCTCAAACTAAAATTTACCGTATTAAAAACTTCATGATAAATATAAAATGCATTGTATAGAGACTTTCTGGATGGCAAACAATTTCATCTTTAATTCTAAAATTTCGCGACAATGGGACTCGCAACACACTGGTTAGAAAAAACTCCTTTATAATTACATGCATTTTTCACACTTATTTTTTTTCCGAGGTCCCACCAAAATTTCCATATATTAATGTTAATTTATTTCGGATATACGGTTTTTATTAATTCATCCTTTTACATTTATACGAACATATTTTAAACCTTGGGAGATACAAAACATCATTCATACAATCTAAATCCTTTTGGCTCGAAATTAGGTTTCCCATGAAAATGTGTGTGTGTTTGTCCAATGCCTACCCTTCGGGTTCTGCATTTTGTGGATAGATGATAGAACTGTGACTCATTTTCAAGTTGCACACCACTTCAGAGGGCAATGCTGTGCATGATATGTATCTGTGGAGAGTTATGTTGTCTACTAGGGTGAGTGTATGTGTAAGTGTTCGCGTATGTGTAGTGTAGGGAATGGGTAGGAACGCGAAAAAAATAGCAGGCCTATTGTTAAAAATGCAGCCCACTCTGAAATTCGAGGCTGCCCATGCTTGCCTCCAATGTTCTTCTGCCCTTTAATGACGCTATTACTGCTCTAGACAGTGAAACGTTTCATAACATATCATGATGTAAATGAAAAAATTATGAGACAGTTATCACAAGCTGATGGCATGGTTTATTGCTTAGGAGCAAGCAGACCAAAATAACTAGCTCATGTTGTATGTAACAAACAACTATAATATCATATTGGTGGAAAGTTAATATTTTTTCAGAAAAAAATGTTTTTTTTTTTTTTTCTCAAATGTTTAACAATCTCTTTATTCGCTAACTATTGCAAGCAGGACTGTAATTTTTGTTCATATCGATAGGAAAACTAATAAAGAATAATTTATTCTCTTATGGCATATTTCAATAGTGCACACGGTTTTCGTGTAAATTTAATTTTAATAACCTCTAATTCCAAGCCACTGCACATGCGAGTTGATTGCAACACAGTGCCAGAGAACAGCTCATCTAGCGAGACACACCAAGTTTGTTGACCTCTTACATCTGTATCACTAGAAGAGAGTGTTAGCGGTGATGTTGCTGGATTGCTGAAACTTCAAACTTAATTTTCTAATGTAATCACAAAACGTAATATAGGTTCTCTATTCATTTAAGCGTACACTATTGTTCCTTTCAGTATCCGAGATTATTTCACTTCCACCCTGTATACATAATTATATTTTTTTATTTTAACAAAAACAACGAACTATGTTCCTCAAATAATATTTTTATGATAATTAACATTACTTACCTTCTTTCCCCCTTGCAACCTTCTATTCTAATTGCAGTATTACATTTTTTAATTCTTAATTAAGTACCTACCGGTACTGTTTAATAAAATAATAAATCTTAAAGCAGTGATCCTCAATCAGAGGGCCAGGGCCCTCTGGTTGACAGCAAACGAGTAGTAGTAGTAGTAGTAGTAGTAGTAGTAGTAGTAGTAGTAGTAGTAGCAGCAGCAGCAGCAGCAGCAGTAGTAGTAGTAGTAGTAGTAGTAGTAGTAGCAGCAGCAGCAGCAGTAGCAGTAGTAGTATTACTAGTAGTAGTAGTAGTAATAATAATAATGATAATGATGATGATAATGATAATAATAATAATAATAATAATAATAATAATAATAATAATAATAATAATAATATATTTAAAAAATTGATCTATGGAAGTTTAAACATGAGAATATTTTGCGTTAAATAAGAACAATATGACATTATTTTCTTTTTACATTGATATTATCTATGAAGTTTCCTCTCCCTCCTTGCATAGCAAGGGCAATGTTTTCGTTAGAACAGAATGAAAGAGAAAAGGAGAATTAACTTGTCTGCTTTTCGTTCACTATTGGGATCAATTAGGAATGCTATCACACTCAGAAGACACACACATACACACACAAAATCTCTCTCTGAATGTTGTTCGATTGTAGTCTAACTCCAAATTAGATGGTTCAGAATGGATTCTACATACTGCAGTCTACACCTCAAACCAGGGAGTCACACTATAAGTAATGTAAGGAGAAGAGGAGCGTCATTATCAAAAAGGTTGAGAAACACTGTATTGAATACTGCCCTCGCAATTAACATTTCTTTATCTTTAAGTATGTGCGATAAAAGAACTAACTTCTTAGAAATGTCCTTCATGTATATCTTCAAATAATTCAGACTAAAGATCTACCTTTTCTTAAGTGTAAATTTTACACTTTAGAAAAGGTAAATCTTTAGTCTGAATTATTTGAAGATATACTTGAAGATATATTTAATATTTAATAATGTAGAAGTTATTCTATTAGTTAGGTCTACTACAGATGAGAAAATCTATTTACCTGAAGATGAGAGCAAATCCTTGAAATATCGTGAATTTTATATTTCATTACCAGAGACCGGAACTTTGGCAGAATGTCTTTTTACATGTGTTAAATCTATCTTCATTTTGAAAATAAATCTGTACCAATTATACCTTTATGATTGAAACGTCATAGTTTTATGTTGCTCTTTTCTGCCTTTTTTAATATAAATGCCTAATTTACAAAATAAATGCTTTTTTTTTTTTTTTGCCTTTATTTGATTATTTGTCTATTATTTATTAATTTATTATTTAAAATTGCCTACAGGTAAATTTTAATTTATTTCTATAACCGCTACAATGAAAGTGACTTCACCGAATGTATATTATTGTTTTACAGTCAGTTCATATTCTCTTTACAACAATGAGTACTGCAGTGCAAAAATGTATAACAGTAAGCGTTTTAATTATTGCTTGTGTTTATTTGACAAGGCAACAATGAATGCGGGTGTAACATTATTTTTCTCTAAGTTTTCATTGTGACGTTGTTGTAGCTAGCTAAATATTTCATATCGCAACATATCAGTACAACCAAACACAAAAATGCACTTTCCAAGGCTACTGGGAAGAAGATTTCTTTGCTTCCAACAGTAATTGCAACATTGAGTCGAAAATCTCAATGCATTCGACTTATGTAAAGCTTTTCTTGCTGCCGAAATACCTTTGTGGAAAGTGCAAGGTTTTTGTAATTGCTTTTTATTGCGTATTTTAGCTATTTATAATGTCTTTTTGCCTGCCTATTTTAGCTATTTATGATGCCTTTTTGCCTATTTATTTTAATGATTCATAATGCCTAAACTTCCGGTCTCTGTTCATCAGTAATGGTAAAAGCCTACTTCAAACTTCTAATGAATATTTAAATACTTATATAGTCACAATATGCCATGGTATGAAAGAAAAACTTCACAACCTCGAGCGGGATTCGATCAACAGACGTATATACGTCATCCAACATCGTAAGATGCAAGTTTTCAAATTTCTGTTTAAGAAAGAAAATATTAATGATTCCTAGTTTATAAATTAAGAGATGTCAACAATACCTTGAGCTCACTGATTCTGTCTTTCTCCGCTGCAGAAGCAATTAACACTTTTTCTGAAACTGAAGTTGCGTTGTCAAGAGGCTGCAGTGCCAGAACCTGTGTTTCTTCTGCTGTTAGGCGGATGATGGCTGCTCTCCGACGTCCACGTGGTGGCAGCAATGGATTGGTAGCTACCAATTTCCCCTTTCTTTCTCTGGGTTCGTGGAGCTTAATATGTCTACGTAACAAATGATCAGTCCGGAACATTGCATTGCAGATACAACATTTTAAAGGCCTGCAAGAATGTGGTCTAGTTGTAATAGCTAAAGGGTTAGTAATAAAAAAATACCAAATTTATACACTAAAGTAATAGTTAAAATGTTAGTAATAAAAAAACACCAAATTTGTAAACTAAACACTATTTTATTGAATTTTTATAATTGATCAAGGGATGTGGTAAGTCTGCTACATCATTAAAGTTTTATTTTAAAGAGATCCAGAGAGAATATCGGAAAGTTTTAATCAGTGATGTGCATCTATGCATAAAGTTTGATAGTCTATATCAGGGCCGGGAAACAGTCATTCTCTGAGAGCTTAGCTTTTCCCGCTACAGTTGCTGTTGTATGTACATGCTCATCCTGACTGCTCTGATTACAATACGAATTTCCCAGCCTTGGTCTACATCTACACATAGACAATGTAGATTACATAGATTATGTAATCTATGCAGACAAATGTACTCTACTGTTTAATTTCGTGAACATGAGTGCGCAATGCAAGCAAAAGATAAACAACACATGAAAATGCTTATTGCAAATGACAATAGCTTTAAGAAAGTTAAACCAGCTATAAAAGCCTTAATATTTGACTATAAGCTTCTTGACGACGTACAGGATAACAGTCTTTTTGACTCAATTTGTACAATAATTACTATTTCCCGAAACCAAACATTTCAATGCGGATGCAGCGCAATTGTGGTCGAACCTCAAAATTCATAACCAATTTCAGAAGTCGGCAAATAATATGGATTCTAGGAAAGAAATGATCACTAACATTTACACTATGAATGCTTGTTGTCTTCATCCCAAGGATTGCAGTGATGTCCAACTTTCGCTTTCAAGTAATATTTGCAAGAAGTACACAACTTCCTATTGAATAAGTTGAGCCAAAAAAGAATAAGCAGTCTTCATTAGTTTCAACAAAGAACTGGAATATTTCAAAAAATTATTTTTTAAAAATATCACTAATCCAATAGTGTTTTTGAGTATGGGTAAACATCAACACCAAGATTAAGGGCCGAATTCATAACACAATCTCCAGAGAAAAAATGGAACTCTCTGCATCATAATCCACAGTTAATTCCCGATTTACCATGCAAAAGCGTCTGGAGCTGCATTTAAATTGGCAACAGACCATGACTGTTTGGCCAAACACCTGCATAGAATTGAAATATATCAGTCCCCTAACTGCCCATTTTGCAACTCAAGCCAAGAAATGGATTCGGAACATCTCAAAATCTGTGCTTCAGTGGCTGACCATGACTTTATCTTTGAAAAATATTGGAGTGCAAGAGGTCAAATGACTTTATCGTCAAACGCCTGGCACTAGAAAACAACATCAACATATTTTCTTTTGTGAAAATTTCACTGAATTTTTAACTCTTTCTTCTTTCAATTATACGATTTTTTCTTCAGATTCCCATAAAAGCGTATATATGAAGTCTTACTGCATAAACCAACCAAAATTTTGTGACCTAGAATAGGTTGTTGTATTGTTTATTTTAATGATTTATTTTGATTGAGATTATGATAAACATCATCATTGTTTTAAATTTGTTCTAATAATGAAATGCCAAGAGAGTACTGGCTGATTTTCATTGCTTTCAAATAGTTAACTAAGACCTTCCTGAAAATATATTAGCCTAATAGTGTGATTAATTCCATTTCTCAGGCGGGAGCAGTAACAAGTTGGAATTCATTCCCCTTCAGTAAGACATAAATGAGAGCAGTGGCTAGTAGAGTTGAATTTTATGTAAGTGAGAAATAATTACTAAATATTTCCTAGCATCCTAGAAAGGAATATTTTACATGTAATAAATATACCAGTACAACATAGAATTCCCAGCCTTACTATTCTTTAAAAAAAAGTCATGTTAAGGATTATTATTGTCCTTACCAAATTTACAAACCTTTCAGTGAGGTTTTAACCCAACAATTACTGCATCTAATGAGGAATATGGTAACTACTTGACTATTGAGGGGAACCAAATCAAAATTTATATATCCAAGATATCTATTAATCAACAAAATAATGTTTAGTTTATTTTTACATTCTCATAATAACGAGGTATAGAGAATATATTGATTGATACTTAAAAAAGAAAAACTAATTTTTGTGTAATTTGGGTATTGAAATAATAATAATAATAATAATAATAATAATAATAATAATAATAATAATAATAATAATAATAATAATAATAATGATAAAATAATAATGATAAAATAATAATAATAATAATAATAATAATAATGATAAAATAATAATAATAATAATAATAATAATAATAAAAATAATAAAAATAATGATGATAAATAAAATGATAAAACAAGATAACATACCTTTCATCGCTGTGAATAAACATATGACGTTTTAAAGAGCCATTTGTAGTAAACCGACAACCACAGATATCACATGCGAAATCCCTAGTACCATCATGTGTCTTCATATGTGCCTGGGAAAAAAGTTAAAACTTATAATTTAATTAAGAAATGTCAGAACATGATTTCTTGTAAACTGATAGTCAAGAAGTAGAGATGCAAGAACAGACTGTGAAAGAGATACGGGTGAGACACAAGAAAATATTGAGCTGTGAACAGTATGGGATAAAGATTAATGCAAGCAAGACGAAGACAATGGTTATTGGAAGAAAAATAAAGAAGGTAAACGTGCGAATTCGAAATGAGGCAGTGGAACAAGTGGACAGCTTCAAATACATGGGGTGTACTGTAAGTAGTAACATGAGTTGCTGTCAGGAAGTCAAAAGGAGGATAGCAATGGCAAAGGAAGCTTTAAATAGGCAAAAGAGGATTTTGTGTGGACCTTTGAAAAAAAGAACTAAGAGACTAGTGAAGTGCTTTGTGTTGAGTGTGGCACTGTATGAGATAGAAACATGAACACTGTGATAAAGTGAAGAGAAATGATGGAAGCATTTTAAATGTGGATATGGAGAAGAATGGAGTGAGTGAAATGGACAAAGTAAGAAATGAAGCTGTACTAGAAAGAGTTGATGGAGAATGAATTAGTGCTGGAACTAATCAGGAAGAGAAAAAAATTGGTTGGGTCACTTGCTAAAAAGAAACTGCCTGCTTGAAGAATACACTGGAAAGAATGGTGAACAGGAAAGAAGTTAGGAAGAAGACGATATCAGATAATAGAGAACATTAAAAATATATTTTATGCAGAAATGAAGAGAAAAATGGAAAAGAGGGAAGGTTTGAGATTGCTGGGTTTGCAGTGAAGGGCCTAACTTTAGGTATAAAACTATGAATGAATGAATGAATGATGTACAAAAAAGGATATGATAGACCATAAAACATTTCACTTAATTCTACTCACAGTATTTGTAATCCTAAATGTACATAGGCAGCACCGAAAGTAAATGATTGTACAAACAAACAGTACAAACAGTGTTTTCATTATTGTAACACTGGGTGAACAATTATCCCCGCCCAAAAAGCAGCAACTTTGGCTATTGGCAGTCATGCTGCCAGGTGCTGGTTAAAGACAAATCGCAGAATTCGACAAATTATTAATAAAAAAATTATTAAATATAAACAGCTAAAATGATATTTACGAACTCAATACAGTGCTGAAGGATAGAATTTTAAGCTGGAATGAGTGGTCCCCTCGATCCTTCTAACACTTGATGATTTGTATCTTGGGGAAACTTTAAAAGATAAAGTATACAAAAACAATCCACATATCCTCAAAGAACTGTAAAACAGTACCCAGGAAAACATTATCCTTATATGGGGCATTCAGAACACAAGGGAATCAAGTCACAAAAGTAAACTTTTCAGAAAATTAGAACCTAAGGTATGGTCATACATCGCTACTTTTGCTGCGCAACTTTTGTACTGCAGCTGCAAAAGTTGCATGTCGTATTCACATGTAAGCCAAAAGTAGCGTGCTGCACACTACTTTTCGTGCTGCACAACCCGAGCGCTGCAAAAAAGTTGCAACTGGAGGTTGTGAGTCTGTTCACACACAAGGCACTACTTTTGCTGTCGCAGTCTAGCTGCAGGTTTCCATCTCCGTGTTGACTTCTCAATATACATTTTGTGGTTATGTTCGGATTATTATGAAACTCATGCGATAGCTTACTTATCTATTATTTGCTTTTCTGTACTAACTAGTATTCAGAAATTGGCATTATTTTTACTATTAAGCTATTAAAAACGCCTATATATTTAAATGATAACTAACAGCATATTCACGTAATCAATGTTGGCAACCCTCCTGTTTGAAACTATGCTAAGGAAAATTAAAAATGAATTATATCATCAGCAAATATACTCAGACTGTGTTGTACATTTAGTAACTGTTACAAATCATTTACTTTAATCACATCTAACATTAAAATATATCCAAACAATAAAAGTATCATTGACACATTTGGGTGGCAACACTGGTTGCAACTGCAGCAAAAGTTTCAACAAAACCAATATCAAAAATGCTGCAGTTGCAACGCTGAGAATCCTGTTCACACATCGCTACTTATAAGCTGCACGCAGCTTGAAAAAGTAGTGGGCAGCAGGTTTGCCAGCTGCTACTTTCGGGTTGCACTGTTGTTCACATGTCGCAGTATGAGAGTTGCGCAATTTTTTGTACTGCAGTGCTGCAAAAGTAGCGACGTGTGACCGTACCTTTATAGTCTTTTATGTATAGTTAATTACTCATTAAAAGTAAGTGTGATTTTAAACATCTGAACTCTAGGAGAAGCTTCAAATATTATATTTTTTATGCTCTGAAAGTAGTCTCAACTAAGGTATGTACATACGAAATATCTCCCAATTCACCAAAAATGGACTTGATTCCTTTGTGCTCTGGATGCCTCATATCTCAAACAGAACTGCAGTAAGTAATGTGTTATTTCTTAGGCTGGTGTTCGGAACAAGAAGGCAGACAGTTTCAGGAACCTCTTTCTTAATTTTGGTGAGTAAATAACGTTGTAACTACTTACATTGAATAATATTTTACACTGGCTATTTGTGGTTTATGGATCACTGATATTGTGCTGTCTCTGTAAGCAGCGTATTTGAACATGCCCGATAGCCAAAGTTGCTGCTCTTTAGGCAGAATATAAAATGTTCACTCAGTACATTTCTTACAGATATGTGCACTAAAATATAAATTCTGACAAAAACTTTAAAATTGCACAAGATCATTCATTAAAGTAGTATAGCTATATTTCACTGGGCATTTACTTGTGTCTGTTTTTCCAACTGAATATGAATTTAGGGAACAGTTTACTGAAAAAGTTTTTATAATTTAAAAAATTTAACAGAAAAAAGAAATAAAATAATTAGGCACGACTACCCTAGACATTAATTTCAAGCCAGAAGCCAAATGGGACGTAACATTAATTATAATAAGAACTTTAATAGAAAGATGTATGAAAATACATGAATGTGTGGTTATGAAGTTAGAAAGGCTGTTTTTCTGCAGTTCATATATCTTTCTTCATAAACAATCTCCTTCAAGCCTTAGGCAGCATTTTTGCCTTAGCAATTCATATATCTTTGTCTATCAATTGTTTTTCTTTTTTATTTATTTATTTTTTTTTGGATGCCTGATGTTTCTTCTTCCTATTGGTCGATATTTATTTTCATAGGGCAGTGTGGTAGTATCCATTCTTTCCACATCGTATATCCACTTACTTCTATATTAGTTTATTTTCTCATTTAAATCAAATGTTTTAATTCATTACGTATATCCTCGATTATAATGTTGTTCTACTTTTCAGTGTCCTGATATTATTTTCAAAATTTTATTTCGTTTGTTAAAACAATAATTCATAATGAAATGTTAGACTGCATGTAGGTACAGTAGAACACAACTGAATTTGTTCACAAGCTATTACTGGCATGATCTGATCGAAAATTTTCGACTTTATTTTATTACTTCCAAACTATTTGCAACTTCTTTTTTTACTTTTTTACTTGGTTATTTAACGACGCTGTATCAACTACGATGTTATTTAGCGTCGATGGGATTGGTTACAATGAGATGAAGCCGAGGATTCGCAATAGATTACCTGGCATTCAATTTACAGTTGGGGAAAACCTCGGAAATAATCCCATCAGATAATCAGCCCAAGCGGGAATCGAACCTGCACCCGAACGCAACTCTGAATCGACAAGCAAACGCCTTAGCAACTTGAAGATGAGATTTCGTGGTACGTGGTCTTGGATTTTTCTATGTATAACAAGATTTTCACACTCTGATATCTGAATCAGTCATTGGTAGACAGCCCAGCTCGTGTTCATTGTTGTATTGTCTGTGTTCAATGAATTCTCGTTTAGTGCAACCGTGACTAAATGCACTATCAAAGAATCTGCATCAAATTTTACCATAAATTAAGTGACACACGATAATGTGAAGTTTATATTAAAAATATGAACTGTCAAATGCGCAAAACGTTATACGAACATTCCATAATAAAGTTAGAACTCAAACTAACGAATGAGTGAATACCACACTTAAAATGAGTTTAAAATCGACAATGCACAATATTTACCATCAGTACTGCAGAACTGTCAAAACAACCTTTTCAATAGGTTTCACAACAAGTTACATTTCATATTGTGTCAGTTTCATTTTATTACAAGGTCAGTACTCGGAGATAGGTCTCTCTATAATAAAGATAGCATTGTTATAATTCGAACGTGCCGCAGCACCGAGCACAGGGATTATACTGAAGGAAGGGTAGGAGGACTATGCCTTATGTCGATGTAGATTTTGTTACTCTGACAGTGAAAAATTAGAGAAAGGAAAACGATTAAAAATAAAAAAATACTGCAATCTAAATATGTCATTTTTTCAAAAAGTTCAAGGGGAGAGTTCAAACTTGTAACACCCCACTTGCGTATGCCCCTGGTGGTATCATTGCTTCAGAAATGGCTGAATATTTGCTGAAAGTGATGAACGGTATAGCATTGTTCTTTGACCATTATGGTTTGTTTCAACATGAGTATGCTCCTAATTGTGACAATCAAGACCAATGTGTTGAATATCTAGCTAAAGATCTTGAAAAATGACTCTCAAATGTGTGAAATCAGAAGGGATCTATTTAGAAAAGTACCTAAGCTAGTATTTTTTTTTCACGACCATAAATCAAATACTTACATATCAGACCCTCATACAAGCGGACACAAATACTCTAAAAGGATTTCAAAAGAATTCACTCATAATCTAAATTGTAAATTCAAGCAGTTTAGAAGAAATAAATAGCTTGACAAGTCTTATTTCTTTACCCTCAGAGCACCATATGTTGTGCACTTCCTGTCACACAATGTACAGCTCAGATTCTTCCCCACGTGACTCCTTGCATGTTCTTTAAGATGATAGGACTTCTTAAAAGCTCGACTGCATTGTTTACACCTGACAAAAATAAAAAAATATATATATAAATATAATGATTTACTCTTTCCTTCCCTTTGTTGTTATAAAATCTGGTATTTAAACAACTTAAAAGTAAAAAAAATAATATCCATTTCAAGCAAAAGCAAAGAACGAGACATACAGTAAGAAAATACTATCTATTTCAAGGTTTATCAAACTGAAAACTCTCGAACACATGCTACTCACATTGCAATCTCCAGTACAGAATTCTCTCAAAAAGATGTTAAAAATTAGATTAGTTCAATAAAAAAAATAGCTTTATCAAAATCTAAACCAATTAACACACTGTAAAATAGAAATATATATGACACAGAGTGAAATTTTTTGCATGCTTGAAAATCGAAACATGTAATAAGATGCAAAGATAATAATGACCATTTCATTGGAAATAATATATAACATTCTATGTAATTGCAAGAGAAGCAAGAAATTATTATCAAGTTACGCTATTGTTGTTAGTCATCAGTTTTATGTTTTAAAAGACAAATTTAACTATGAACTTGGATGATGAGGATGATGGTGATGATAATGACACCGACAACATCAGGTTGAGGTGAAAGTTTAATTTATTCAGAATATTTATATTAGCTAGACTATTCACAGTTAAGTCATTATGTCATTGTTTAAATGGATTTTTTACTTTTATGTGTGTTATTATTATACGCTTAGTTTATCATTACAATGCATTATATTCATTTAAAACTCAAATGAAAGTTAACCCTTTTTCTTTTGAGTGGGGACAGACAGAGGAAGAAAGTTTTTTTTTTTTTTTTTTTTTTTTTTTTGAGGGTGGGTATGCATAAGGACAAAGGGCAGTTCTACCATGAGACACATGACATCACCACATTTAAAATTATATGTAGGAATATGTAGGAATATTTTCCCTAGGCTATAAGTAGAGACATGAAAATATCGCAATTGCGATAAAAATAGGAAGTGCATTTTTTGCTTCTTTCTTCAATTTCCTTTACTTTCATCACAATAATTCCAATCCTTCAAAACCAGTTTCATTATTGCGAATTAATGCTACAAATATTAACACAATAAACTTAGTTTCATTTTTTGGTGATACCGATAAGCTTATATTATTTAACTATAGCAATTTTTATTTTCCACCTTTGCTTATCTTAATGTTATTAGTTTACATTAACGTTTTCGATACTCTTATTGTATCATCTTCAGATGTTAGGATGTTATGTCAACATATGCATAGAACCTATCATGATAGGTTCTATGCATTTGAATAACCCACAACACAATATGAGGCTAGGTTTTCATCACATATGTTGACATAACACCCTAACATCTGAAGATGATACAATAAGAGTATCGAAAACGTTAATGTAAACTAATAACATTAAGATAAGCAAAGGTGGAAAATAAGAATTGCTATAGTTAAACAATAAACTTATTTTCAGCAAAATACGAGTGATTTCAAAGAATGTGTAAATACCAATTTGAATACATTTTTCAGATTTTGTTTTGATCTTCAAGACACAATCAGGAACTTTATGTTTATTGGGTATGACATATCGTGAACCATGCTTGTGCAATATTGATATTTGTTTTTATCTGCTGCAGGGCACGTAAACAAGAGAGTATAACTCTGATACTCTGTGACATGAACAATTATATTGTTCCTGGACAGAGGTGAAGGAAGGGAGGCACCAATTGTTTGCAATATTTCGATTGTTGATTTTTAAATTACAATAATTGCCAATTGCCATTGAATTTAAACACGAATTTTCATTCTACTGTTACAGCAAAAAGGGATAATTCAATGTATAACTAATTTAATAGTTTTTATTTGTTTCTGTTTTTGTCTTTTTTTGATAACATAATTGAAACTATAGTTATTTAACTGATATTGTAATAGTGATTGGGTATATCTATTACCATTTATATATTATCTTATTTTTTATTTACCCTCCTCAAATACATAAAGTAGCAAAACAGGTTTTAACCAATAAACACTGGTTCTTCAAATAATTAATGTTATAAAATGCTATAAAACATTTTTGTTATAAATGCAAAATATTAATGATATAATTTTACACCTCTAGATATAGTGGATAGTGATGTGTCTTCAAAAACCTATCCTAACCAATTCCTAACCTCATCTTCACGTGGTGCATCCTGTTTTTACTAACGAGGCAGTGGGAACAGAGTCATAGCAGTATAATTGAAGCTTCCTGGAACAACACTCAAAAATCTTGAATTTGAGATACAGAACATCAAACATTTTAGATGTGGCATAATAACATTGTACAAAATGATATTCAAATGTTTCCAGAGGGCACTATGTTTGTTGGAAATAATATTTTAGTCAGGGGGTTGCCAAGAATAGTGAAGCGCTTTCCATAACCTCTCCTACTCAATTTATATTCTCACCTCCCTGGTGCAACCTGTTTTTAACAAAATAGGCTCCGGGAATTGAGTCTCAGTGCTATAACTGTTCCAACAATCTGATCTGCCATGGCATGCTTAAGCATCCCCTCAGTGGTCAAGAGGGGATATGGTCGATGGAGTTGTCTGACAATCATCCTGACTAAGTCATATGGATCTGCTACTAATTGCAGGTATGGTCTTCCAAACAGTTTGGGGGTGCATGTAAGTCATATAACCACCATAATATAATAAAAATATGGTGTCTACATTAAAATGGTTATATTTTTTGCTTGTGTGAGAGAAATATTGGATAGCAAGACAGTTAATGGCTTTATTGCCAAGAACTCAGCATTAGTTAACAACAACAAAAACAATATTTTGTCAGGACGAAGTTGTATTATAAGGATTCAATATAAGCTGGAAACAGAAAAACGACACAATATACAATAAGTTGTTATTTCAGGGACTGCCTCGATTGTTCCATCATCTTCAGAGGATACACCATGCTAGACTAGTAACAATTGGTCTGTAACCTGTCCCAGGGGAACATAATTACATTATAATCTCAAAAATACGTCCCACATTACCAACCCATAACCAGCCATTATAACCATGCACCTGACAGTTTAGTGTAATGTTGGTAGCGAGAGATGCGAATTGCCACAATGATCACTACACAACAGTTGATAACTTACGCAAAGTTTGCTCTTCTGCTCAGTTAATTCAAACGGTGATTTTTATCTATGTGACTCCACTCTTTATTGCTATCCTCTTAGAGCAGCCTAAAGTTTTTTATGTCTGCTGTATTAAACTCCTTCTCCTGCTCGTAAAACTGACGATCATTTGCACCAGTCTGATGCCTGACTATTTATGCAAAGATTCTACCTACGTGAGTTATCATTTTTTAACATCTTTCTTTTTTGCGACATTTCACAGTAGCGGCACAAATTATTTATATATTATAATACTAATACACAAATTACGCACGTGGTACTAATACTATGTAACATAAGCAAACCAACAACACAGCCACATTCTGCATGACAGCATGAGCAGTTGATAGAAAATGTTAAGTTCTAATTGATTTAGCAGATTATCGCACAGTGTTCAATTTTTTTATAGGAAGAGTTGCCAAACCAAATAACGTCAAATAAAGGGAAGAGAAGTATGGGACGACTGAATAAATGACTAAATGAGAATGAACAGGCTGCAAGGCCTGCAACTGGAAGGGAAATAATGATGATGATGATGATGATGATGATGATGACGATGATGATGATGATGATGATGATGAGGAGGAGGAATATTTTCTAACTAAGCTATAGTTTTGCATAGAACTATGTAAAATTTTTAGTTTTGGAAATATGAGAGAAAAAAAATTAATTGTTCCAGAATGACAATGTTCTGGAATTTTAAACCTTCTTTACATTATTAGTTAATCTCTAAGAAGACTGGTACAGTGGGCCTGTAACCAGAAGAGAGCCAAATTGGACTGTACCTAGATTGGAAATTTTATGATGAAAAACACACTGCCAAATGCATGTTAAGATACCTCCAACACCTTCTTTTGGCACGAATGAGTCACTTACAGTTGAACTACAACAGAGCACATTTAGTATGATATCCTCATACGGATGTAGCTCTCTTAGATTGAATAAAAACAAAATTCGAAAAACTGGCACTTAGCCCCTTTGCAAAGTTAGGTCTTCAATTAATGGAAACAGTATTTCGTGAAAATTTCTAAATCAATGTTTTGCAATGCAAGAGAACGTGAAAGAGCAATGATTATGTACTTGTAAGGTCGTTCACCAGGTGGAGCATCTGCATTGAAAGGTCTTCCTGGAACGTAATTCTTATCCTTGTCAGCAGTGTCCTCAGCTTCTGCAGCGGCAGCAGCAACTGGCCCTTCCATTGGACACGTCATCACCAGGAGTTCAGTAGACTTTGAAGGACGCTCAGCCACAGTAGGAGGAGGCTCAGTTTCAGGTTCCGTGACAGTATTCTCTGGTGGAGGAAGGATGCTGGCCATATTTGTAGTTATTCCAGAACCTGATTCTAAACCCTCTAATTCTAGAGGATCAGCCTGAAAATAAACAAATACAAAGATTTAAAAGTTACTTTTGATTCAGACCAAATGTAGGGCTTTTGTACCCAAGAATTTTATTATACACTGTGCAAAACAACAATTAGGGAAATACTACATCTTCCTTTAATTTTTTTTTTACTTGCTCTCTTTGTTTCATTTTCTCATATTCTTCCTCTTCATTTAAGGGGGTAGGTATAGCTTAATATATTCAAAAATAATTTTTTTCAAAATATGCACTAAATATGGTTCCATGCGGTGGGACCCCTACATCAGAAAGAGAGGACAGGGAAGACCATGGCTCAGATGGTCTGACATGTTTGCCAAAAAGGCGGGGAAACAATGGTCGAGGACAGCAAAGAACAGAGTTTTGTGGAAAGAACTAGGGAAGATCATAAATAGATAACATAATCAGTGTTAAGATATTGTAAATAGTAAAGTCGGTATTAGTGAAAATGTGAGATAATTTTGTAAATAGTAAAGTCAGTGTTAAGAAAGTGTCAGTTAAATAGTGTAAATAGCAATCAGTGTTTGTCAAAGTCCTATGTGGACAGTGCATAGAATGAACAAAGAACAAAGTGCAGAGATTAATTAAAGTTTAACAGGGTTATTAACTTTGTCACGAAAGTAGTATACACGACAAGCTCGCCTGGATTGGCTCACCAAGCGAGTACACTTGAGCCATCCCTGTCGAGGGGGTTCTAACTCCATCACAGGAGGCCTGTGCCAGCAAGGGACATCATGGCTAACATTCATTCATTCATTCATTCATTTAAGTTCATTTTGATGCAAAGTTTATTTTAATATCTGCAATAGTTTTAAAGTTATGAATTTAAATGGAAGACTCTGCATTATGCTCGTGCAGCTGTCAGTAGGACGGGATGCTCATTTTCCAGAAACTACATTTTCCAAATTAGTTTTCCTTTTTATTCTGAAACTACTGAACAGAATTGTATATATTTTTTGTGAATGTTAACACTTATATAATCTACAAAATTGACCATAATCATGCTCCTCAGTTGAATATGTTGCCTAAAAAATAATTTATGGGCTAAAATATCTAGAAAATCTGTTACACAATTTAAAATATAAATTAAAAATATTATCCATTTAGTTATAAACCTGATGGTGGTCAATTTTGTAGAACTATCCTTAAGCTTCAAAATGAAAAAAACAGAACATAAACATGATAAATATTATGGTTTATTTAACGACGCTCGCAACTGCAGAGGTTATATCAGCGTCGGGTGTGCCGGAATTTTGTCCCACAGGAGTTCTTTTACATGCCAGTAAACTACTGACATGAGTCTGTCGCATTTAAACACACTTAAATGCCATCGACCTCGGCCGGGATCGAACCCGCAACCTCGAGCATAGAAGGCCAGTGCTATACCAACTACGCTACTGAGAGCGACCATGAAAATGTTAAAAATTGGACGAGTTAAGAGGGAAATGCTCGATTCCGACATAACAAGTAGCTGCCATTTCAAATAATTAAATAATCAATTTAACTGCATGCTAAAATTTAGAAAATAGTCTTAATGTATTCAAAAATAGTAGGTTTTTCAGTGTATTAATTTGTAGTTTCGTATAAGCCATGTGGACGAAGAAAACAATTTTGAATGTGGTCAATTTTTCAGTGCATTAAGCTGTACCTACCCCCTTAAACTATTGTCATTCCCTTCTAATTGTCTTTTTAATTTTTTGCAGTTCTTATATCACAACTTTCAAAGTGGCACCTCATTTTCTTGGGCATTAGAAATTCATGGCATTAGACGGAGATGTGGGGGACAGGCTGGGGAGCAATGCCTCCCCAGATCAGAGTGATATAGGTTACAGTCTAGAATATTAGGTATGAAGAAAGTAAGAAAGCATAATTCTGTAAAATAATATGCAAATCAACTTTTATGTAAACGTTATGTTTCTAAGTATAGGCATCATTATATGATTTATCTTTTCATAGTATGGGTAAGAAAGAATTGGGACCAGCCTGAAACATTTTCTAGAGAGTTCATTCAGTCCATTGCATGTGACAATGAGTTCGTGAGATAGCCGTTCCTTTTTTAAATGTATAGAAAGTAAATTTTATTAATAGGCCTAATAATGAAAAACCTGTTAATACTACGAATAATAGTGTAAGAATTGGTGCATCTGCTATTACTGCAGGTACTACTCAACCTGTAACTAGTGACCATACAAGTGATGTGATAAATGTTGAAATGGACAAATACGAAGCATCCTACACAATCAGAAATGGCATAGCTCTGTAGGATCTTGGAATTTTGTTAAAAATCGGCAATATCTATTTCATATAATTCACAATTTGCTGTACTTAGCTAAGCAATGTATAGGGTTCAGAAGATATAATGAATGTTTATTTTTTCATTGTGTAGGTATACGATGTACTGTCCACTGCTGTAAAGTAACTGTAACTGTGAAACAAGTGGGTCTGAGTTCAAATCTCAGTTGGGGCAAGTCTTCCGATTGGAGCTTTTTCCGAGGTTTTCCCTCAAATAACTGAAGCAGAATTGCTGGGTAACTTTCGGCAATGGATCTCGGACTCATTTTGTCATCATTCATTCAAATGTCATTGCCAATACTATATATTTAGCCGGGGTTAAGTTCACAGTGCAGCATATTGTATTTGTATAAGAGTGTGGCTGTTTATTCAGTGACAAAATACTCATAGAACAGAAGTGGTAGGTACAATTTCTAATGAAAATATGTATAAGAAATCATATGTCTGGTATATTCAACCAATGTGCAATAATACGCTGTTCATCACCTGTGCTCAGGATACATTTTGTGTGTCATATTACATGCCACTTTCATGCTTCACTTCGATAGAGGCCTATCCTGCAACAATATCCCATAATTTTATCAACTATACTCCTTTTAATGAACTTAGGTCATGAAGGTCGCAACTCTTTAGCTGTCCAGAAAACATGAATGATTCAAGCTTAAACAATGTTTTAGAGTCGTATTTTCAGATAAGTCAAATGGATACAAGCAATTAAGTAAATGGATTATTCCGTCTATAAACTTATCTACAGAAGTGACAGGTTAATAACCCATTACATTATTAAAATACATATGATTTAATTGATAACAAATGTTTTCTACAATACTATGGTCATCCTCAGGTTACTTCATTATTTTAAGTTTAACCTCTGAAGAACATAGTGTTTTATGCTGTAACCTTATATACTATACTTACGTGATTTTGTGTTGATATTTATGCATTCAATAACCTGAGGATGACCGTAGTATGGTCGAAAACGTTTGTTATTAATTAAATCATATGTATTTTAATAGTGTAATGAATTATTAACCTATCACTTCCTTAGATAAGTTTATAGATGGAATAATCCATTTACTTAATTGCTTAAACAACAATGCCCAGTTGTAATGTTAAGACTCAGTCGCTGTTAGTTGTGTCAAGTCAAATATTACATGAGCCCGGAAAAAATGTTATAGCCTTCGTGAGATGTATGAACTAAACCTCGTGAAAAGCAGTATAGCACCACTGATATTTACCTTGTACCTGTGGTATCACTTATTTTACCCAATATAAAACTGTGATTCCCTTTTACGAAAGAAACTATTATAAAATATGAATCTATGCAGTAGATTATAAAACTGTACCTTCCTGATTCCATCAACAACCACTATTTTAGTTTTAGATACAAGAACAATGAACAATGACAATGTAATCAATAACAGAACCATACAATAAGCATAATCTAAATCACAGTGAACCAGAATCTATGTTCGAAATGTAAGTGATGAGATCACTTTCGTCTTCAGATTCCTCATAAGAGGAAATGACATTCATTATTATTTAAAATAAAGAGTTAATTTTATTAAATAATGTACTCCTCTCAAATTATGAGACCCAGAATTTCTTTAAAAATTAAAGAATAACATGTATGTTATTGTTCTATGTTCTCCATTCTTCAGTCTTCTTTATATATCATTCTTTAATAAATTATTTTCTCGTGTCTATTTCCAGATGTATTTCCAGAGTAACTTAACATATTTGCTTACCTGAAGTGTGATTGCTGAGAACACACAAGATTCGAAACCTGCTGAATCGAAAGTGGTGCCAAATACGCTGCTGCTGTTGGCAGGTTCAGCTGGAGTTTTGTTTGTTTCGTCACCCTTTGGATCCTCTGATAAATTTGGTAGTGGTGTGGTATCAGGTTGAGCTGCTGGAGAAGAGGAAGCGCCAAGAGTGCGGGCCAGATCTTCTGTCGTGGTAGATTCAGCATCAGTATCACTCCCTGCAACCTCTACTCTTGCAGTCATGTCTGTGGATGTTCCTCCCACATCCACAAGATCTGATGTCACATTCGCAGATGTACCAAAGATCTGCTCATTAAGCGTTCGCTCAATCTCCCGGATATTCTCCTAAAGCATAAAATATGTTCGTTATTTTTAAACAGCCTAATATTTACTTATGTCATTTACAACTGATCTTTCAAAGGTCAGTAAATAGTATTCAGTGCTCTGGTCTGTGATGATTATTATATTTGCCGACTTACAAAACTCAATTTTTTTCTCCAAAACATTTGCCTCAAAAATGGAATGTGTCTTTACTTGTATACCGAAAGCTAAAATTCAAGTGAAATTTTTGTAAGTCAAAATCTTTTACTCTGCACTTGTAGTTATGTTTGACGAGATGTATTATTTTTTTAAAGAACATCTTGCACACCAAAACACAGAAACTCATTTTCTTACATCCCAAAATTCTTTCACAATATCCTCAGTGGTTGTCAGAACTTCACAAGTCTGGATAATTCTAAATCAGCTTCTTTCATGTCTAGTACATAATACAATTTGAAAACATGAAACATTCCCAATTAATTTAACTGACTTTTACTAATGCATTAATATGTTTGTTTCTGGTTTATCAGTGATTCTACAACCTCGTTTCTACACACTCCACAACATACTACTGCAAAATAATTTTCGTGCAGAAATGTTGTTTATTTCAATCATATTACATAGTTCTTTCATTTCAGTTATTTTCTGAGCATAAGCACACACACACTATACCTTACATTACTACCACTACCTTTGAGTCACAGAATACAACTATGTATATTGTTCAGTTTACTAAATGTACAGAGGAATTGTTTCTGAGACAAACACATAGCATCAATATCATTCCAAAGTTTATTAGGTGTCCTGTTGATCTTTTTTCAATCAATTTGTAAATGAAATTCAAGATATTACTTTCACTTATTTAACGAAACACGAAACGAAAATAAAAGAAAGGTTATTTTAAATTGAAACAGAGAAACAAATAATGAAATACTCCTATGAAAAATGGAGCACCATCTCTGTCCACCACAAACTCCATTTAGACCCATCAGGATTTGAAATGGAAGCTTCTGTAAGAGAAACCGATGCTCCAACTGTTTGGCACATATTTTAAGATTGTATTTATTTGAAACCATTCACAAGTTTATTCTCTGTACATTTTCTTCGTAGTTTAACTGGGTTTCTGTGATAAAGTAAAGATTTTTTAAATTCCTTTCATCATTCTTTGGTAACATAACGTACGCATGATTTGAATAAAATAAAAAATACAATTAATAAATACATATGACACAATTTATATGAATGATAATATTACTTAACATACAGATATGATTAGAAAATTTAATTTTAGGTTACTTAAATGTACAAATAATGTGAAAATGATTACAATCCTACTCTAAGTTTACTTGTTAGATTTAATTGTGTTCCAAAATATGTGAACTTAATGTGATACTGTCATATCTCCTACCTGCAATGCCAAACGATGTGCAATATCTTTTCTATAACATTTTTTTTTTTTCAAATTGGAATGTTACCTGTGTTAAGGCAGCTTGTCCTGCCAGGCTTGGCAATGTAATGGTTCCTGTTGCATCTGCGTGTAAAGTGTGGGTTATTACTCCAGGAGCAGTAGAAGAATCAGTGCCTTCATTTAGGTGACCTACAAAATTAAGAATAATAAATATAAATAACTATGCAGAGAAAAGGAAATTATACAAGAACTGCTAAAGATCAAGGCTACTAATTTCAAAGAAGACCAAGGAAAAGCCCAAGCTCAAGAGATGCTAACAGAGCCCTCTCTTGCCCTTAGTAAGAAGTTAACCAGCACCGTGACGGAGATCCCAATGTAATCTTGGGACAAACACGTCTCCCTTCTCCTCAACAAGAGTAATCTAACCACCGCGAGTCATACGATGTAGAGCTGATAAGTATAGCGGACATAAGAGTGACCCTCCTCAAGGCAAAGGACAAGAAAGCAACTGTACCGAATGGAATTTGTAATTAAAATCTAAGAGACATAGCAGATCAATTGACTTTCTTCTGGACTGAATTATTCAACACATGCAATCTATTTTAATATGTGTAATATTCTATTTATGTGTTTTTATGTTATTGTATCCATGTATTGCAATGTGTTGTTTTTATCGTGATTCTGTTTATTTTTTATAGTGTATTCATATTTCTCAAGCAAATTCATATCAAAAGTTCACCATTCATTAACTATCCTACCTTATAAGGTGTCTCGATTTTGGGGCTTGAAAATCTGATCACCTTAGCACGGATGTGTTTGAAATGCATCCTGTTCCAAGATAAAATTTACTGTTAATTGAACGGTATTTTTGTTTAATTGTTATTCATTTGTTGTGAATACATCTGCTGAATGTTTAATTTTTATGTATTCCTCCCCCTTTTCAAAAATGGGTGTGTGGCTTATTCGAGGGTGTAGAGTATTCGAGAAAATAAGGTATTTCAGATACATACTAGGTGCAAGCGTATGAACGAGTGTGCTCTGTGCAAATGCTGACTCCTCTTGGTCCTGCTGCTGGGTAGACGACGTGACTTGGAATGGCTGATCAGAAAATGCTTGAGTGAAATCTGGACCCAAGCCATCAGGAGGGAAATTTGTGCTTTCTGTTACCACAGCCGGGCCTTGCCCTTCCATAGGCAAGCTGGTGAGGATGTTACTGCCTTCTCCTTCTTTGTTTGTTTGCTGTGCAACCTGCTGATATCATTATAAGGTTATTCGCAATGTAATACACTCAATTTGTTACCTATTGCGCTATTTTGTTACCAGACTTAATGGTTTACTCAGATGTTAAAAGAAACCCAGTGGTAGAAGTACCTGTAAGTGGAGAAATCTAGCGAATTTTCGTTTAGAAAAATACTCTAAGATTATTTGTTTTAAGTGTGAGGATTATGTTATGAATTTATCATTTTTAACATTCCAATTTCAAAGAAGACTGGGTTTATAATGTCTAAAAAATTATTCAAATTTCAATATTTAATTTGATTAATGAAATTTTATTCTGCTTAATTTTGTTGCTTTTATTGATTCAATTATTTTAACCTACGTAACTATATAAGATAATTTCCGGATTTATGAAGAAGTTTGTATATAGATACAGACAGCTTCAGCTTAGCTGAGAGTTCACGTTTTCAGAAACTATTCTAGGAAACTAAAGCCCGGTTCAGACAGTGCTTGCATACTTCCAAAACTTTCACTGTAGGCCTATTATCAAATTTGGTTTAGTATTCTAGGCTAAGTCATTTCAAGTTAAATATATTTTTTGTACTACAAAAGAAAGCCTTAAGATTAATGACAGGTATGCATAAAAGAAAATTCTGTAAAAAGATTTTCCAAAACTTAGAAATCTTGACCTTACCTTATGAGTAAATTCTTCCACCAGATGATGTTTTATGTTAAAATTCAAGATACCTTCAGTACCAGTCTTAATCAGAACATTCATATCTTAATACACGATACAGATTAGTTCATAATCTCACCTACTCTCTGTTTGTATGAGCTGTTACAAAAAAGGAGTTCACTATTCATGTATTATAGTCTTCAATGTCTTATTGGTGTCACTTATGAGGTTCAAACCTGTCTTTGAACTGACTAAACAACAAAGCAATGTCTGATTGTATTAAAGCTTTGAAGGGCCAAGAGAAAAAGTTTCATACAAAATTAATAACATTTCTTCATATTCATACTTTCTATTCAACTGATGAACTGTTTATGCTTGTAAATTAAAGTAAACTACATATGATGTATTAATATATTTACATATAGTTTTTTCTTACTCCACATCTTAAAGCTATAATGTTGTTACAAGATCTTTGGAATACAATAAATGAAATAAAATTAAATAGATCCATGATACACAAGAATAATAATTAAGAAGATTAATGGAGAAATAATGAAATTTTGGTAAGAGATAAAGGAATAAGTTAAAATCCCCGCTTGAAATGTCTTTGTGCATCACAAATTCCACATAGATACACTGGCATTTTAACCTGATCTCAAGGAAACAAGGCCAAAATATTTCACATAAATAAATAACATTTGAATATGCTTTATGAGGGTCATATAATATAAACCAACCTGGAGAGCCAGTTCATGTTTATGTGTCTTCATATGTTTCCGACAGTTGACAGATGTTTTGAATGTTTTATGACAGTAGGGACACATGTATGGCCGCAAGTCACTGTGGGTGCCCATGTGACGTTTCAAACTTCCATTTGTAGAGAACATATTGCTACATTCAGGACACTTGTATGCCTTCACACCCTCATGTGTACGTTGATGAGCTTTTAGCACACCATTCGATATGAAGCGCCTGTTGAAGTAACATTACTTTAGTTATCATGGTAAAACGTTTAAATCCTATAAACAGAGAAAGATTACAGTTTGCAAGTTCAACTTTCTTGAAATGACTAGACCTTTTAAGTGGTCAGATTTCAAATGCAACTTCTCTTGGAAGATAAATATTACTGCGAATTCAATGCAGGTTAATTTAATATCAACAACCAATGGATATTTACAAAACAATTGAAAATAAAAATTATGAAAACATTAAAAAATTAGAGAATAACATAACAACATTGATGATGATGACGATAATAATAATAATAATAATAATAATAATAATAATAGTAATAATAATAATAATAATAATAATAATAATAATAATAATAATAATAATAATAATAATAATACCGTATTTATCTGAGTAATAGATTCCATCACATAATGCATGCAGCTCAATTTTTTACAGTAGGCTAATATGTAGGGGGGGAAAAAATGCATAATGTACGCATTACATTTTCAAATGCTATTGATAGTTTGTATGATGATGTTATTTGGAAACAGGATGACGACGATCTAAGTGATTGTGCGGTAGAAGATGATGGAAGTGATCATAGTTGAGGATGACAATGACACTGAAACTAGTGAATAAGGTAAGAATAGTGGTAGTGTTACTTTCATAAAGTATACCTAGTTTTTTATTTATTTGTATTCAGTTTTAGATTATACTGGGCTACATTTTTTATTAATTTCTTATGTTAAACACATAACATTATTCCTGTTTGTAAACGTTCAATATATTGATGCTCTTGAAGTTGTACAGTCAATCATTTTCAATATTACTTGAATGTCCGATGTCAAAACCAGCTGCGATTATCACGTGGGATGTCAGGTAATTACGATTTTTTCCCCATAAAATTGTTTCTTCACATATAATATTCATCCTGGATTTTTAATAAAAAAAATATGGAAAAAAGTGCATCTATTACACGAGTAATAATAATAATAATAATAATAATAATAATAATAATAATAATAATAATAATAATAATAATAATAATAATAATAATAGTTTTCATTTTAACACACAAAAATTGTTATTATAACCATATTTTTAAATGGTACAAATTGTTCAAAATGTAAAATCAAGATGAATAATAATTAAAATAATTTCAGGAGATTGTTGATTATAAACATCTTTTTTGTATGAGACTGAAGTGATGGGTATAGGTTATAAATTTTGAAGGACATGAATCTTCTTACCTGCTATCTCTCTTTGTTTGTAATAAATTACTCCTTCTACACCGCATTTGTTCTATTTATATTCAGCTGTATATTGAGTAGCTTGTTTTCATTTCTGTGGGCATGGTGATTATTGATTACTAAATACTGTTTATCCAAAAAAAAAAAAAATTGAATAAACTTACCTGTCACAAATATTACATTTGTAAGGACGTTCACCGGTGTGCATGCGTATGTGTTGCTTCAGATGACTGGACTTACGGAATGCTGCATTGCACACATTGCACTTGTAAGGTCGATCTAAGCTTACAGTATTGCCAGGAAGAAATACTGTGCTGTTGCGAGAGACAGCTTGCACAAAACCTGAAATGAGTTTAAAATGTAATACAGTGTGTTTATATAAATAACCTACTGGCACAATAAGATACTGTACCAGTGAATTTTAAAGGCCGTCACACAATAAGATACTGTACCATACTGTACCAGTGAAATGTCATTAATTTTAAAGGCCGTCACACAATAAGATACTGTACCAGTGAAATGTCATTAATTTTAAAGACCGTCACACAATAAGATACTGTACCAGTGAAATGTCATTAATTTTAAAGGCCGTCACACAATAAGATACTGTACCAGTGAAATGTCATTAATTTTGAAGGCCGTCACACAATAAGATACTATACTGTACCAGTGAAATGTCATTAATTTTAAAGACCGTCACACAATAAGATACTGTACCAGTGAAATGTCATTCATTTTAAAGGCCGTCACACAATACCAGTGAAATGTCATTAATTTTAAAGGCCATCACACAATAAGATACTATACTGTACCAGTGAAATATCATTAATTTTAAGGGCCGTCACACAATAAGATACTGTACCAGTGAAATGTCATTAATTTTAAAGGCCGTCACACAATAAGATACTATACCAGTGAAATGTCATTAATTTTAAAGACCGGCACACAATAAGATACTGTACCAGTGAAATGTCATTAATTTTAAAGGCCGTCACAACTGAGTAGTTTAGTGGAGAAGAGAAATGGAAGAAGAAGAATGAGACATAGAAGGAAAGGAGAGAAGTAGAAAGAGAAGGGAAAGGATGCAATAGATAAGGAAAAGAGAAAGGGAAGGATAGTTAAGAGGATAGAGAAGAAATATGAGAAAGGGAGAGAGCAAAAGATACATAGAAAATACAGGAGTAGAGAGGGGAATAAGGAAGCTCGTTGAGTAGAAAAGAATACGGCACAGTAGTGAAGGGTAGGGTAGAAAGGGAAGGAATGAGAAGAGAAAAATGGAAGTGAAGAGAAAAAGTGAGAAGGGAGAAGGAGAAAAGAAAGGCGAAAGGAGAGGAGAGGCGAGACGAGAGGAATGGAGAGGATAGGAGAGGAGATGAGAGGAGAGATGGGAGAGGAGAAGGTGAGAAGAGAGTAGAGGGGTGGGGAGGGGAGGGGAGGGGAGGGGAGAGGAGAGAGGGGAGGAGAGGGGAGAGAGAAGAGGAAAAGAAGGGAAGGAGAGAAGAGACATAACAAAACAGACGACAGGAAGGGGGGAAAGGGAGAGGGAGAGAAAGGAGAGGGACAGAGCACTATACAACAGTGGAACTGAGAGATACCAACTTTCATTATGCCTTCTATTGGTTAATATCGTTTTGTATGGTGAAAAAACCATGAAGCTGCAAAAAGAGAAAAAATTAAGTAGACAGCAAAATTGACGACTGAAACCCATTTAAAATACTAATTTACATGTATATAAACAGGCACGGAAACACTTAAAAGATTTTCAATGTATTCGAAAGACTGAGCAAAGGTGGAATAGAAACCACTTACGGTATTTTATTTTAGCCTCTCGGATTTATTGATGCTACACATTCATTGATCTTAAAGAGGAATTTAGACATTTCACTTGCTCTTTGGAATCCCAGAATGGGTGCTTGGATTCAAAAGAGACAGGGGTTTTCAAGTGTTTCGTGGAAAACATCTCTATAGACTTCTTATAATGTCTGGAAAACCCCTATATCTAATGTACATTTATAAAATATCGAACAAAAAAAAAAAAAAATTAAATCAAATTAAGGAAATTAGACTCACAGTATTCTGCTGTGTGCTGAAATTTACCACCTCAAACATTTTGGAACTGGGGGGTGAAATAGATCGCCTCTACATGGTGCCCCCTGGATTTAAACCAAACGATCTACACTGAAAGTATAATGCATCCCAGTACACTACTGGGATGTAAAATGGCATATGGAAGATCTCCAACAAGCCATGCATTAGCAACCAACCAACCAACCAACCAACCAACCAACACTTTGTAACTACATATAGGTCCTATCTTCAAGGCAAATTGACGTGATTTGGAGGATCACCTATAGTAGCCTATGTCGTTTGGAGTAACATGACGAGCCCAACAGAATAGATGAGCCTGAAGCATAGTAGTTTCATTGATGATGTATGAATTCAAAATGTGTACAAATACATACCACACTATTTCCAAGAAATGTAACTTTCACCTACAAAAGATTTATATCGGTATATATTATACATTTTTATTTAAACATCACCTACCATTACTTGTAATAATGATTGGTTCCTGCAGTGCAACTTCTGGTAGAAGCGGATCTGTAGTCTTCTGTTTTGCTGCTTTTCGTTTTGCAGCTTTTTCTTCTGAAGTTCCATTCGCTTCTTTGGCATGTGATAACATGTGAGTTTTTTGGTGGCCAGTGGTACGAAAAGTCTTATCACAGTATTGACATGCAAAAGGCTTAGTGCCCGTGTGCATTCTGGTGAAAATAGAAAAAAAGTTCTGTGATATTAAAACACATAAATATAAACATGTTAAAAAAACAGCTAATATCAAAATAGGAACAAATAATAATGAATTTTTTAATTGCTTCAGGATACTATGGATGGATAAACCAATAAAAGAGGTTTGGATCACAGAAAATGAGGAAGAATCTATCATAACAAAAACAGAAACTCCTTCCCTGTTATCGACAGCTGCACTCATAATGGGTTATTAATCGATTCTCGTCACCACAGAGTTAAATATGAACTTAAAGACTACTAGAACATAAGAAATTCCATTGCTATGCAGTGTGAACAATGATGGAACCCGGAGATTTAGTGACATAGTAGTCTTCTGTGAAAATGATTCCAAAACTTATATCATTTATATGGATGAATGATAAACAGTTAAGTACTCGAAATTAGTTTTAAAAACCATAGATCCGACCATAAGATATGAGAGTAATGATCCAGAACATTGCAAATTAGTTCATAATGAAAAATGGGCTATATGCGAAAATTGTAAAAGTTACTACAATACTAAATTTTCTCATAAATATAGCAATAGAAGTTTCGAAATTCATACTTAGGAAACATTGATATTAGGAATATAGAATAATAAGGCAGTATAACCAATGATGGAGAATAGAAAAAAATGCTATATTATTTCTTTAAAAAATAAATGAATAAATAAATAAATAAATAATAAAAAGTAAATGAGGTATAACTTACCTAATATGAACTTTGAGGCTGCTTGCAGATGAAAATTTCTTCAAGCACATATGACAGACATGATCCCTGATACCAGTATGCGTTCGTATGTGGGCAGTGAGAGTGGATTTGACAGCAAAAGTTCGAAAGCAATGAGTGCACTGCAACAACAGTAAGAGAGAATTATATACGTACATATTAGTTTTAAACCACACCAAATACAGTAAAACTTGTGCAAAATGAAACATAATAGGGCAGAAAGTTGTCCAGTGTGAACACTTTTTTTAGTCCTGGCGGGTAGAATAGGCAATATAGTGTTATTTATTTTTTATAATGTGGAATCTACCTCTGATTGAGGTTATGGCTGATATGTACAGTCTCAGAAATAATTTGATGGCGCACAGATATTTTATAAATCCCAAAAAGGAGGCACTGGGCACGATCAGAGGACAAGCGACCAGGTTCACAAGCGAACCACTAGTTGAGGTAATAACATTCGTTCTGTTTCGTTGTATGTCGTCCCTAAGTAGCTAGAACAAGTACAGGGAAAAGAATTTAGTGTAAATAAATAGTGCAATGAAGACTGTAAGCGAAAAAAAAAGCAAAAGAAAGAAGGAAAAAAAAAAAAAGAGAGAGAAACAAGATGATTTATAGCACCACTTCTAGCGACTTGATTCTTTTCAGTTCAATTTTGCATCCTAATGTACAGTTTCAAAGAGTTTACAATATTGGCGTGACTTGTAACAACTGTTGTGATAAATATGTAAGAATAATGTAATTTTGTAATTAAAAATCGAAAAAAATATATATATATATGTATGAAGCAACTATGGAATTCACAACAAATTTTTAGCTTCAGAATACTAGCTACTTAAAGGAATGATACTTTTGAATAGTTCCTTCTCTATTTGTAATACTCTTTTATCATTAAAATAAAGAAAAAAGATAGGACCCATGTTTATAACACATTTTTTGCTCAAAATGTTTTCGAAAATATGCTCCATAAGTAGCAGTAACTTCTCGTGAATAATCCTGTATAATAATATTAGGAGTATATAATAATTTATTTATTTCAGGAAATATTTTTGATACCAACTCTACCTGTCATTTGTTAGTTCATTAAAAAAAAAAAAACAAACAAACAAACATCGTCTGTGTTCGCGTAAATTGCCATTGTGTTTTTTTAATTTGAAAAAAAAAAAAAAGAAAAAAGAAAACTTGTTACAGAATGTATTATACAGTGCATATTTTAACTTCCTCCCTTACATAGGTGCAGCTCCTCTGTGCACTGCCACGTCCACTCTATATCTGTGAGCAGTGGAAGTTAAAATGTATGTACTGTATTTCATTTCCATTATTACAGATGAACTGACTGGTGGATACACAGTATGAACAAAATCCATCCAGTAGTTAGGAGAAATTTCTGTACCCTACATACACAGACGACATACCCAAAATTACTTTTTCGGTATAAAGGATATTGAAAAGTCTACTTTCGCGAAAATATCGAAATCGACTTTTTAAAAGTATCAATATAATTTCTCTTTATACTTACCCGTACTTTGCATACTAAGAAAGTAAGAAAAGGAGTACTTAATATACGTGATAGTTGTGCCTTTGCATGCATGATCTGCAGTTGCAGGAATAACACTTCAACTTCAATTTACCTTATTGTTGGGAAGTAAAATATTACCTTATAGGGACGTTCATGAGTATGTATTCTAATATGTCTAACGAGATCTGAAGGTTTCTTGAATTCCTTACTACAGTAAGAGCACTGGTGCCATCGAACTGTTCCCACACGACGTTGTCGAATGATGTACCTCCTGCATACAAAAGAAAGTTAGAATAATATATGCAATTATAATACAGAGTGATCCATATAAACCTTTAACATTTTAATTAGTTCCAATTTCCTTCTGGAAGCCAGTATAAACTTGAAATTGAGTTTAAGGGGAGACTCCGAAGTTTTCCAAAAAATAAAAATTATTTGCTATTTCACTTCTTTAGAATGTACATTTTCACACTCCAAATGGATTTAGTTCAATTCTGATTACAAATATGTTTTTTTTTTTTTTTTTTAATTAAGGCTGTATGGGGCGTGCATTGAAAGAGCTGTCAAAATTAATTTTTCATCAAAGAATTTTTTTTTTCGATTACAAATCTAGTAACTTTTTTTTTTATAATATTAGCTTCCTGAAGCTACTAGATGAATGTAGCAGAAGAGAATTTTAATAGATATGATTGTGTTACATAAATATTAATTTTACTTTCAAATCCATTTTTCCGGAAGTTTATTTTTCTTGATTCAACACCAACTTTTTTTATGCCAAATATTAATCAATCTGGATGAAATTTTTACTGCATGTATTTATGAGGTAATTGCATGTCTCTATGCATTCATTTTGCAAGAACTGCTACTAGTTTATTTTATTAATATTTTTTTCTGGAATTATAGAAAAAATAACATTTTCAAATTTTCGAAAAAAATTTTGAAAGTGAATGAATGAGATATTTCATAAAATGAATGCATAGAAATGTTTCTCTATGTCTTGTGAATGTAACAAAAATAAAAGAAGCTTAAAAATTGAGAAGATCTACTAAAAACTTCGGTTTTAAAATATTTCTGGGGGAAAAAAAATCAAAAGCCAAAACATTTAAGAGTTAAGCGTTGTTGTCAATGGTTTCATGCTCTTCTTAATGCAAGCCCAGATATTCTCTCCATAATTTGGTTTATGGATGAGGCGAGGTTCCACAAGTCAGGCTACATCAACATGCAAAACAGCAGATATTGGGCTGCTAATATCATCCACGAAGCAGAATTGCATTCTGAAAAGGTTGGAGTCTGGTGCGCGGTGTCAGTCACAAGAATAATTGTTGGCCTCATGTTTTTACATTGATATGGTAGACACTGCGGTTTATGGATACATCTTCAATACATTTGTGGAGCAACTGGACAACATCGAATTGACAGAAGGCAACATGGCACATCATGCCATAGTCTAATGATTCCATGAAATTTACAACCAACTTCTTCGGTGACCACCTAATCTCAAAAAATATGTGGTCCCCCAGATCACCTGATCTAAGCTCCCCAGATTTCTTCTTGTGGGGCTACCTTAAGGTCAGAATATACAAGAATAGACCGCTGTCATTTGTTGAACTCCATTAGGAATGAAATCAGCAACATTGACGAGGATACACTTTGGAGAACATCACGGAATATGATGTGATACGTACAGTTGTGTATGGATGCAGATGGAAGATATTTTCAATATTTACTCTGAGGAATCGCCTACAGTTACTCTGTAATTCAGAACAGAGTGCACATGTTTGCTATTATTATTGGTTCAAAAGTTATAAGTCATTAACACTGTAATGGTTTATATGGATCGCTCTGTATAATATAAATATGTGTATACTTATAAATAATAACAAGCAATGTAAAAACCTTATTCTGTTAAATCCCAGCACAGGGTAACTGCCTATCCATAAATGGTAGAGAATGAAAATAAAAGGATAACAGAGCATAAAATAGAATAGTTATATTCCTTAACTGGCTATAGTATAAAAGCAAAATATTTATTTCGTAGAGGGAGCACACTGACTTCAGTTTTACGTAAAAGTTACTTCATAACACTATTTCTTAATACACACAGTCATGATCATCATGTCTTTTCTTGAAACTAAATCTAGTGATAATAATAACTGAATAATAAACGAACTTTTAAATTCATAATGTACATATTTTCGTAGCTATTAAATAGCCATAAGTTTCCGTACATCTTGTTAAGAATTCCAACATTTTACTGGAAACATGGTAGGCCTACTGTTTAGAATAGAAGTTAACAATGTAAAACAAAGTATAACAGGGCCAAATTATGCAACACTCAAAGAGTGTCAACCTACTGGAAGGTGAAGTTACATTTGCTTCCAGTTCGGACATTGTACCTACCTTCTTAGCAATTCTTTCAGGTAGCCATATTACTTCAGTGCTGTATGACTGATAATGAAGAGATTCCACACAGGATTAACTTATTAATTTTATTTTGTTATGCTATCCTACATTTAAAATTATTATCACTGTAATTTAATCACGAACTTGTTTCCCATATGTTCCAAATGATAGAAGATAAAGGATATTGCTTCTTTCTTTAATGCAGTATTGTATAGAAAGTGATACTATTTCAACATTATTCAGTTATCGAAAATCACCGAAATTTCACTGATTAGCAATAAGCAGTCATCACTATTAAGTGAAGATGATGGTACATCCACTTTCGTTTTATGGTAAAGCCAATTCGAAAATAGTCGCTCTCTAATAACACAGATACTTCTATGAACAGAGAAAACCTGGGGCTGTCGAGTGGTTGAAGGTTCCAATATCATGTTCCTTCACCCTGTAACAGAGAAACGTGCCTTTGAATGTAAAAACAGGGTATGGATGATGTTGAGATAGTATCATTAACAGTAAGGCACTGAATTAAAGAGCGAAGAAAAACCACTCTCTATCAAGTTTTTAATGTATGAGAAACAAGTCCATAAGTAAATTGTAGTAATATAATGAACGCACAATTTGATGCCAAAACGGAAGAAAGAAAAATTAAAGAAAGAAGAAAGGAAAAACAAGATAAAATAAACGGGTCTCGAACTCTGAAACGTTCTATCATCAGTCTCATGTCTACATCATGAGGTACAGTAACTATCTGATGTAAAGTGAGAGGAAGGTAAGTCAATATATTGGATAAAAAGGCAGCAGAATGCTTACTTTTATTGCCAGTAAGTTTATAACCTTTGAGTGTTACATAATTTGACTTGCTATATTTGATTTTACATCATTAACTTCCATTTGAAACACTAGCATGAAAATTGGTGATCCTTAAAGTGGCTCCTGGACTTTGCTAATCTAGCAGTGTGGAAAATTCCATTTCCATTCAAACCAAGAAATGGATTCGGAACACCTCAAAATCTGTGCTTCAGTGGCTGGTCATGATAATATCTTTGAAAAATATTGGAGTGCAAGAGGTCAAAGGACTTTATTGTCAAACGCCTGGCATTAGAAAACAACAACAACAACAATAATTCAATTTCCATATGTGAGCACATGTCAGATTAAATTCAACTCCACCAATGAAAGAATGATACATGAGGATAATGACTGATGAAGTTGTATTAAAAAAAAAGTTAATAGATTTTACATTCTCATTAAAGGACAAAGTTTTACTTAAAATCTGTGATGCGACAGCTCATGGGAGGCCAATGTCGACCAGCTGATGCTAACCACCCCTACAGAGACATCAACACAGACATGGAAATTCTACATATCCAACCAAAAAGCCAGAAACTAAACACCCTAGAACAATACGAAATATACAGACACACAAAAACACATCCAAATGAAATTCTCACACACAACTCAATTTCAGAACACACACACTCTTTACTCCACATTACACTACACAAACACCCCCACAAGAAACAAAACAAAAGGCGCCAAGACGAGCATAACCAGTTCTGAAGATGGTCAATAGCAGACCGAAACATGTTAACAAGGTAATATAAAGTTTAACACGTGAAAGACACACAATATGTTTTTCTAAGTGATATAGTGTTAAAAGTTGTGTAATCAAGATGTATAAATTCATAACTTATCAGAAATCTCAGATTTGACAGCACTTATCAATGACTCCCTCCTCACAAAAATGCTATCATGCAAATGATATTTTGCCAGATGAACAATACATTCTTGTGTATAATTCTCATGAATGAAACACAAGTTAAAATACAACTTACGTCAAATGTTTATGAACGTAACTTTCAAAATTATAGAACATAAATGTTAGAATATATTTTAGGTTCTTTTGCTGAATACTTTGTTGTCTACTATTACAAATTCAACATTATTCCTATAATATTTATAAATATCTAACACCTTACCCCACTTCCCTCTTACAATTTATCAACCCCTATAAAAACAAAAATGTCCACTGAGAGACAGTATCGCCCACAATGGGAAACACTGCCTCAGACCAAGGAGCTATGGTGCATGAATCAGATTTATTTTGCATGTTGCAAATGTAGGCTACAGAACCTTCTGATTTACTTCCCTTCTGAAGTAGGCCGTGCTAAGAATTTTACCTCTTTTACAAATTCATTGTCCTCAGTTGGGTTTGAAACGACGAACCTTGAGTCTTAGTTCCACAAGAGTAGTAACCAGCTACTACAGAGAACAACTGTCTGGAATATGCTGAATTTAAAATTAATTAAATGCCCTATCATTCAAACAGCTAACTTTGCTATTCTGTGCCAAATATACGAGAATTTTTAAGAACCACAATATTTATTTGAAGAAATTATATATTTCAAAAGAGTCATGTGCAATTGCAGAATTAGGTGAAAATATATCTACTTTCAGAACAGATATTTCACAATAGAGACATAAGAGACATATATACCTCACAGTTCCATCCAGACCCCTGTCAGCAAGTGTAATATAAGTAGTTGTACTGTTCTCTTTATGCTCACGAACCGTTCCATTCTCATTCTGGCTTCCCTCATCCAATTTGTTCTCCTGCTTCGTCAAAGCATTACTCAGCCCTGTAGGTAAACAATAATTGTAAAGTTTCATTCTGGATATTAAAATGAAATCAGTATTCAAATACATAAAAATTAAGTGAAATGCTTTACAACACGTGCTAAGTTCACATCTACCGTCAGGAAATTATCAAGAATTTTAAATTCCAAATTCTGTAGTCATGTTCAAGTTTTTGAAGTCTGACTATAGTGTCTAAAATTAATTCAACAAATTTTAGTAATCACAGAATCATACTCATCCCTGCAGGGTATGCTTCTTTAAAATATACTATAGATTATATTTGAGATTATTTTCTAGATCAATTCTCAATATATTAACACAAATTTCTTGAAAACAGTTCCAGAGGAAAAGATTAACAAAGCAAACACATCTGAAATAAATTAAAACAAAATATGACAAAAAACGACTGGACATGGACAGAGATTCTTTACAGAGCCTCCAACTATTACTGATTTCCCCCACTATTATAGCATTACAGCCAAAGCGAAAATTCATATTATGGAAAAGCAAAATTATCATGGAACAATATTATTATACCGGGTGTTTCAGACTACTCGTATCAGCCTTTTTTCTCGAAAACTATATGATACTGGTTGTTCATAAAAAAATTTTGAGAACCAAAACCTATGTAAAGAATCAATTGGTGGTAATACCATTTCCCATAACAAACCGGAAGTAGGAGTATCTGTGGTCAACTTCGAAATTTCAAATGAGAACATGGGTCATTGAAGGTACCATTGGAAACTACTTTTAAAAAGAAACAACTTTTACTGAAACTTTCTTTTTTCTAACTTTTATTGTTTACTCACAAAGCAACAAAAATTGTATTTTCTAAGAAATGTTGTATGTTGTTTATCTACGTACACTCTTCATAGTAAGTGTTCAAAATGTCCGCCACCCTATGCAAAACAATGTTCTGATCTCCTCCTAACATCCGTGATTGCACGGAAATCTTCAGCACAGCTGAGAGACACACATGGTGTGGCTTGTCTAATTCTTTGCTTCATGTCTTCTCTAGTTGTTGGACGCACTTGGTAGATCATGTTTTTAATTCTCCCCCACAAGGAGGATTGTCTGTGACTTAGGATTGCCTCATAATACAGTGTTTAGAATTCTCAAAGACAACAAATTTCATTCATACCATATTTATTTCCAACAGGAACGTGGGAGACATGACTTCCAGACTTGTGTTGATTTCTAGAACTGGTTCCCAAATATTGGACCGTGATTTCGAGCTCAGAATTCTATGGACTGATGAGGCAACTTTCAAAAGTAATGGTCAGGTGAATTTCTACAATTCCCATTACTGGTCTCCGGTTAATCCACACTGGCTACGTGAAGTGGATTACCAGCACATGTGGAGCCTCAACACATGGTGTGACCTCCTTGGACACCGAGTCATAGGACCATACTTTTTTGAGGAGAACTTGAATGGTAGAACGCATGCTTCTTCCAAAACATTTTGCACCAGTTGCTTCATGATATTCCTCTTGTGCTTCGGTTAACGATGTAGCTTCAGCAGGGCAGCTGTCTGGCTCACTTTTCACGTAGGACTCTGTGTGTTATTAACCGGTTATTCCCCTATGGTGCATTGGACGAGGAGGACTAGTAGCCTGGCCTGCCTGATCTCCTGACTTCGCTCCAAATGACTTCTTCTTGTGGGGGAAAATTAAAGACATGTTCTATCAGGTGCATCCAACAACTAGAGAAGATATGAAACAAAGAATTAGAGAAGCCTGTAAGTCTCTCAGTTGTGCTGAAGGTCTCTGTGCAATCACGGATGTTAGGAGGAGACCAGAATATTGTTTTGCACAGGGTGGCGACATTTTGAATACTTACTATGAACAGTGTGAAGTGTGTACGTACATAAACAATATACAACATTTCTCAGAAAATACCATTTTTGTTGCTTTGTGAGTAAACAATAAAAGTTAGAAAAAAATGTTTCAGTAAAAGTTGTTTCTTTTTAAGAGTAGTTTCCAATGGCACCTTCAATGACCCATGTTCTCATTTGAAATTGCAAAGTTGACTACAGGTACACCTACTTCCGTTTGTGGCTGCAAAAGGGTATCTGTCGGATACAGGGGGGAGAGCCATTAATCCTTCCCATTGAAGGCTTTAAGGAACCAACCTGGACAAATACCCAATGTCCCATCCCTACCTTCCCGTGGTGCAGCTGTTAGTAAGTATAATTTTACAAGCTGAACTAAAGGGAGGGGCTACTCATCCATTAGCACTGGTCAGCTTGATGAGTTAATGACTGAATTTGGTATAATTTTCCTCTAATCAATACCTAATTCCCTCTTTACCCTTTCCTATCCAGTCCTCTGACTGAACTCTTACTTTCTTCGACCCTGATGGCATTAGAGCATTCGAGGCCTAGGGGTTCATTTCCCTTTCCTTCCTCCTCTTTCTACTTTTCTGTTCCTAGTGCTGACCTGCTATGGCACTAAAATCGTCCTCCAGTGGCTTAAGGAGGGAAAGCTGGTGATCAACAAGATCTTCCAGCTAGGTCCAATGGACCCGTCGACCAACAGCAGGTGTGGTCCTCCAGACATTCTGGGGGTTGTGTGTGAATGAAGTAGCCACCAAAACGTTAAAATATGGTGTTCACTTAAATCGGCTACAACTTGCCATTTCTCAAATGCCTGGCATTAGAAAACAACAACAACAACAACTTCCGTTTGTTGTGGGAAATGGTACTACCACCAATCGATTCTTTACATAGGTTTTGGTTCTCAAAATTTTTTTATGAACAACCAGTATTATATAGTTTTCGAGAAAAAAGGCTGATACGGATGGTCTGAAATACCCGGTATATTCCTCCCAAAGGAGGGGAAAAAATATGTCAAACTTATTTGCTTCTATGTGCACCATCTGACAACTATATTAGACAAAGTTTTAGAATATAAAAGCCTTAAGACATTCGGCCAATAAATGTTATAAACAAAATTTGTCCATCTTGCTTCTACTATCAACTGCAGACAGCCAAACACAGTACAAGATCGAATTCTTTTGTTTTGTTCGCAAGCATTTCACACCAGCAATGGTTGCTGTAGCTGTGCTAAGATCAGTGATGTAATAAATAGAAGTCCACACCTGTGGAGTAACGGTTAGCGCATCTGACCGCGAAACCAGGTGGCCCGGGTTCGATTCCCGATCGGGGCAAGTTACCTGGTTGAGGTTTTTTCCGGGGTTTTCCCTCAATCCAATATGAGCAAATGCTGGGTAACTTTCGGTGCTGGACCCCGGACTCATTTCACCGGCATTATCACCTTCATCACATTCAGATGCTAAATAGCCTTAGATGTTGATAAAGCATCGTAAAATAACCTACTAAAATAAAATAAATAAATAGAAGTGACAATTTGATCCACTTAGTTGTCATAATACATATTTGACGCATTTTACTGAAAAAAGACTTATTCAAATGAAAATTATAGGACTACGAAGTTGTTTCAAATTTGTTGAGTTTACCTGTAGGAGCAGGATTATCTTTCCCTGAGAGACCACTATTGACTAGTGCCTGTTGTAGGATATCTGAATCACTTGGCTGATCAGATGTTTTATTTTTGTCTCCTGCTACATCTGCTTCTAGTTCTGCCAACTGTGACAATACAGCTCGAACATTCATTATATGTGATGTGTCACTTGTGTCAGGCTCAACCTTAAAAGACCAAAGTACATAGTGTAAATATGGTGTCAAATAATTATGCTTGTTCTATGTATAAAGTCTGATATGTAAGTTCTTAAAATTAACTATTCAGAACGTTTTGAGTTAAACTAAGAGATTAAGGGTATGCACTACTGAGTTCTAGTGAAACATTTCAATTTTTACCATTTTCCAATCTTCCCACTTTTTTCTATAGAAGTATTTATGTAAAGTTTCATTTCATTATTCGAATTGTAGGTGACCTAAATATTAATTCTTTTGAAAGGACATAAGCTAATCTTGTCAAGTAGTTAGTTACCTTTAAATGCAGCTTCCTGGATATATATATATATATATATATATATATGTTTTTTTTATTTTTCAATCTAGAAAATCAATATCGCCAAAAAATTAAGTAAGATAATGCAAAAACATTTTTATCACACATTTTAAACATGGAAATTTGTATGTTTTATGTCACTTGAAAAATACAGCCAATATAATTTTTACAGTGGCATATGCAAAATTCTGTCGAAGGAGAGGTGGTCAATATCAAAATTGTTTACAATTTGCATTATTGGTATTTTAAATGTTTATTATTATTATTATTATTATTATTATTATTACTCGTATGTTACGGTATATTTATTAACATTATTATATGTTATATATTTATATTAAAAAAATGAAATGTCAAATGCACAGAACATTAAACAAACATTTTACAATAAAGTCAGAACTCAAACTAACAAATAGATGAATACCGCTCTTAAATGCGTTTAAAATCGACAATGCACCATATTTAACATCTGCACTGCAGAAGTGTCAAACCAACCTTTTCAATATGTTTCACAACAAGTTAAATTTCATACTGTGTCAGCTTCATTTTATTACAACTTCGGTACTAGAAGATAGGTCTCTCTGTAATAAAGATAGCATTATTATAATTCGAACGTGCTGGAGCACTAAGCACAGGGATTTTACTGAAGGAGGGATAGGAGGACTATGCCTTATGTCGATGTAGATTTTGTTACCCTGACAGTGAAAAATTCGAGAAAGGAAAACGATTATGGATAAAAAAATATTAAAATCTAAATAGGCCATTTTTTTTTTAAGTTTAAGAGCGGAGAGGTTCAAACCCGGTAACTCCTCCTTGCGTAAGCCCCTGAATTTTTATGTATGACCTTACGAAAAAAAAATTTTAAATTCAACAACAAGCAAGAAGGCAAATGCAAGAACTCCAATATGCCAAGTATTAGCAACCAACCAAACAACCATATTTTTTTTTATTCCAAACCACAAATGATAACAAAAAACAAATATACAATTCCATTGCTCAATTATTCAGCTACATGTTAAGCCATGAAACTAGAAAAAAAAAAAATCTTCATTCATTGATATGTAATCTGATTTATTCGTAAGACATGCATTTTTCTATTTTATTTTTTATGGGTCAAATTTACAAACCAAAAAATTTGAAAATTCCAACACCATATAATCTTAATGAAAGGAATTAGTGATTAAAATTTCACTAAAATCAGATAAAAATTGTGGAAATTTTTAAAACTCAGTAGCTCATATCCTTGAAGATAATCATTACTATGACAAAATGAATAAAATAGTATAAAACCAATTAAGCAGTAAAATGACATTTGAAAACGAAATCAAGGTAAATCACTTTCCTACATTCGTTTATGATTTATATATTTAAGAAAACAATAAAAAAATTATACTTAAACAGGAAATCTTAGGAACTGTAGCAATAATTGTAAGTATCTGAGCTGAAATATACCATGTGGTCACAAAAAGGTGTTTACAAAAGAATTACAAAACTAATAAAAATCTTAAGAATACTGAACAGCATTTTGAGACCCAATTTGATTCAAAATCTAACAGAAAAAGAGTAAACAATATGCCAGTCCTTCCTAATCTGCTGTATGGTAATAAAGTTTTGACTATCAAACATAAATATAAAAGCAGACTAAAAACAAATAAAATTACAGTTCAGAAAATGAGTACAATGCACACTTTCGGACCATAAGAGAAATCGCGAATTTTTTCAAAGAATTTAAAGCTGAAACCAGTTATTGACAAATCTAAAACTACAAAATTAATTTAACATAAATATTACAAGAATGAATAAAAACTGAACATTTTTCACACAACTACCTCTTTGTCACTTGATAGAGGGCAGTGTCTCTGGCCATTTATTGTGGTATACAGGTGGCTAGTCTGTCACAGATTATGGTTGATGACATATGAAGTGTGATGATTAAGGGTTATAGGATTGGGTCATGGTCCTTTGTAATTGTTACTATCCCAGCATTTGCCTGGAGAAACTTGGAAAATCAAAACAAAGAAAAAAATTCCAAGTCAGATTAGACAGTCTTTAAAATAATAATACTGTAGTATAGTATAAACCGAAATGTTACATGAGAAAATGTAGATCTTAGAAAAGACTACTAAATGGGGAGTAATTCGTGACAGATAATGGATGTAATGATGATGGTGTTAGTACGGGTATACTAGTGGTGGTGGTAAATGGAAGAAAGACAATGAGGATGATTACGATGACAATGCTACATAGAAAACTAAAAATGTTTCTTATAAACCACTCTCTTTGTTGTGTTGTTACAATATTTTAATTACTATGCCGAGAGAACATAACTTTTGAGTTAAACATAAAGACCTTAGGTCACATTTCATATTACAAAATAATAAACGAGAGTTTCAATTATATCTAATTTTTTATCTAATTGCTGTCTCATTGAAGCTCCTGCATGAATTATGAATGGTTAACTAAAAATAATATTCATTCATTGATAGTGATCTGCCCAAAGAGGTCTTTCACTGCAAACTAAGCATTCTCCAATTTCTCCTATTTTCCGCATTCCTCTACAAGCAAACATTCTGATGGGGGCAGATAAAAAGTTAAATTGTTTTCTTCCACCATGTTAATAATGTCAAAAGAAGTGTTTATACAAATTTTGGCCACTCGAAAACAATTACGAGGGCCGTAAAAAAATAAGTTCACCAGGGACCGTTAACAGAAAAAAACACACTTTCATTGGACAAATTTATTCGAACAGACACAGCAATTGTTGAGCTATTTTTCAACATATTTTTCATCGCAACTGAGACATTTCTCATCATGGGATCGACAGAGAGAGGTGCAGATGCAGTCAAACGCTGGTTCCGATCTGAGGCGGCTGACTTCTACGACACAAAAATTTATCCTATGGTATGACAAATGTCTCAATTCCAGTGGGGGATATGTTGACAAATAGCACAACAATTGCTGTATCTGTTTCAATAAATTATTTCCATGCAATTGTGCTTTTTCCTATACACGACCCCAGGGAATATCACTTTGTGGACAGCCTCGTAATTGCGGTCGAGTGGCCAAAATTTGTATAAGCACTTCTTTTGACATTATTAACATGGTGGAAGAAAAAAAAATTAACTTTTTTATCTGCCCCCATCAGAATGTTTGCTTGTTAGTCTTCACATATGATCCATGTATTTTAATGATGTCTATCATCTGATATCTTCTTCTGCCTCGAACTTTTCTTCCATTCACCAATAGGCAGTTTCTATTTAGGCAGTGGACAGCCAATTTATTTTTCTCTTCCTGATCACTTTCAGCATTATTCTTTCTTCGCCTACTCTTTCTAGCACAGCTTCCTTTCTCATTCTGTGTGTCCAGTTCACATGCTACGTTTTCTCCATAATCATATTTCAAATGCTTCTAGTAGTCTCTCTTCACTCGGATATAATGTCAAAGTTTCTGCTCCATACAATGCCAGACTCCACACAAAGCACTTCATTAGTCTCTTCCTTAGTTCTTTTTCCAGAGGT
The DNA here is from genome assembly GCF_040183065.1 of Periplaneta americana. Lineage (NCBI taxonomy): Eukaryota > Metazoa > Arthropoda > Insecta > Blattodea > Blattidae > Periplaneta > Periplaneta americana. Next base: position 94,870,366 of record NC_091128.1, read on the forward strand.
CCACAGAAAATGCTACTTTTTCTATTAAAAGATTTCTTTGCCATTACTATCCTCCTTTTGACTTCCTGGCAACAGTTCATGTTACTGCTTATAGTACAGCACACACTTATAATAACAAAGCTTATGTTAACAGAATAGTCTCTTTGCTTTATCTTAACTACAAATATAAAATTAGCTGAGTAGGCAACATGCAGTTCGTGCAAATAAAATTAACATACCTTTTGTTGTGAACATTCCCCACAATGCATTCGGCTCATATGTGCATTAAGACTACCTAATTTCTTGAAAACACACGGGCATTCCATGCACTTATACACCTGCTCTCCTGAACTGGGAATAGTATGAACTCTTACTATATGAGCACGCAGGTTACCTGAAAAGATTACAATACAAGTAAGACAAGCAATGAATACATTAATTAGAACAGCACACTGTTAGCTCAATGGCTAGAATCTCTGTTTTCCACGATGGATATCTAGCTTCATATAGAATTTTTAGTGAACAAAGATATTGTTTTGTACAAAGTTTTGAGTGCTCCACTCCCATTTCTCCTGATAGTAATTCACAAAGACCACATTAATCATCATCGTCATTATCATCATCATCTACAACATAGTTCAAGCCACCGGCGTAGCTCAGTCAGCTAAGGTGCTTGCCTGTCGATTCGGAGTTGCATTCGGACACGGGTTCGATTCCCGCTTGGGCTGATTACCTGGTCAGGTTTTTTCCGAGGTTTTCCCCAACCATAAGGTAATCTATACCGAATTCTCGGCCACACTTCGCTATCATCAATCCCATCGATGCTAAATAACCTCATACTTGATACAAAGTCATTAAATAACCAAGTAAAATAAATAAAAAAACATAGTTCAACCTTCCATGGTGTACCATAGGTAATGTACAACACAGTGAAGTGATCTATAGATTCAATACTTTTTTTATTGTTTTCTTATATATATATATATATATATATATAATTCATAAACGAATGTAGGAAACTAATTTACTTTGATTTCGTTTTCAAATGTAATTTTATTGCTTAACTGGTTTTATTCTATTTTACTCATTTTGTCATAGTAATGATTATCTTCAAGGGTACGAGCTACTGAGTTTTAAAAATTTCCACAATTTTTATCTGATTTCAATGAAATTTTAATCACTAATTCCTTTCATTGAGATCATATGGTGTTGGAATTTTCAGATCTTTTGGTTCGTAAATTTGGCCCATAAAAAAATTAAATATAAAAATGCATATCTTACGAATAAATCAGATTACGCATCAATGAATGAAGATTTTTTCTAGTTCCATGCTCAACATGTATAGCTGAATAATTGAGTAATGGAATCGTTTATTTCTTTTTTTGTTATCATTTGTGGTTTAAAATAAAAAAATTATGGTTGGTTGGTTGCTAATGCTCGTATTGGAGCTATTCCATTTACTTTCTTGCTTGTTATTGAATTTTTTTAAAGTTTTTCTTAAGATCATGCATAAAAATAATTATACTGGCTGTATTTTTCGAGTGACATAAAAAATAAACATTTCCATGGAAAACGATGTTTAAAATGTGTGATAAAAATGTTACTGTATTGCATTTATCTTTACCATATTTGGGGGATATTGATTTCTTAGATTGAAAAATGTAAAATATATATATATATATATATATATATATATATATATATATATACATATATATCCAGGAAGCTGCTTTTGAAGGTAACTACCTGACATGTTTAGCTTATGTCCTTTTAAAAGAATTGTGCATCTGTAACTGTGTGTAATTTGTGTTTAAAATGTCAGAAATAACATATACGTATATTGAAACATTTGGCAGTGATTATTTTACACAAAAGGGAGAACACATCATAAGTAAATTGTGTAATATAACATTATGTTGGGACAGAATACAATTTATAAAGAATAATAATTTTAAAACCAAATTACACACTTTCCATCTTCTGATCTTGGCCAAGAATAGACATGCTATCAACCTCTAATGTCTAATGTACTTACTTACTAACAAGCAATGTGACTTTTATTTAGATCTTTATGAAATGATAATTGCTGCAAATATCCCATTAAAAGTGAATAATTCCAAATTTAAAGCATTCATGGAAACATATATAAAAAAACAATTACCTTCCGTAACAATATTGCGACATTATTTAGACAAGTGATATGAAAAAACTGTTACAATAACATCAGACAGTATGTAGGGAGCAACAAGATCTGGCTTTTAGTAGATAAATCTCAGGATTCTGCTGGCAGTTTTGTGACCAATGTGTTGTCGGAATTTTCTTGCCTGACAAACCAGTGGAGAACTTTCTATTGACAAGTGATATGTTAGATGAAGTAATTCACTTTATTATTGTCGATGTGTTTCTAAACACCATGGCTCTTTTGTAGTCGACTGGTGTAAAGCATATAAGCATGAAAATGTACTTCTCTTCGTGGCGAATGTTGCAACATTTATGATAAAAGCAGTCAAAACACAATAATTCAATTATACACATGGATGCCAAAGGGTGGTTGAAGAAATACGCGCATCTCTAAGTCATGTAGATAGATTTAGGTATATCAAATTGTAAGAAAATATTCTTAAAGGTTCCATCATGAATTAATACTTTTAAGGACATAGCACCAAGTGTTCCTCTACCCTCATGGCCCATTGTAACTCGATGGGGGAAACTTGGCTTGACGCAGGTCTTTACTATACTAGATATTACAATACCATTCTTAATGTAATTAACATCTTGAATGAGACTTACAGTGCTTGGGTCAGAAATGTAAAATCTCTATATTTGAAATAGTATGTGAAAAAAACAATTGGATTGCAGAATTTTGAGGACGTGTCCAAGGCACTGCAATGTTTATGAACCTCAGGTGTAGATCTGACTGAAGCTCTAAAAGTAGTTGATAAGATGGCTGAAGGATTGAATCAAGCACCAATGTCACCGGTCACTGAATGTGTAAAGAAAAGTTTAATGCTGTTCTGTGTAAAAATACTGGATATTCAATATTATGTAAAATAAACGAAGTGTTAGTAGGTAAATGGACAGTCGAAAGAGCTGGAGTGTATAATTTGGACAATAATGATTTTATGTATTTTTGATTTGCTCCTATCACATTGTGTGATGTAAAACGTATGTTTTCATAATACAATGTGTAGGTCACAACAGACGGAGATTTACCTTTGAGGCACTGCACATGTATACTGTTGTGCACTGTAACACACCTAAAACAAATATGGAAGACGAGGACATGGAGCAGTCATCATAAGCGTAAGCGTAGTATGACCATAATTATAGTCTGTACCTTTCTATACCTCTATTCCAATTTGTTGTGACGTACCTATCATCCCCCTCTTCCTAAGATCAACCTTGACGCGAGTCCCATACAATGTCTCTATAGCATCATTGCAGTTATTCTATCAGGCACTAACTTTTAAACTCTGCTGATTACAGCTATTACTCAGAATCAATCTGCATTTTCTAACCACAATACTGAAAATTAAATCTTGTTGGATTCCAAGTATGTATGGTACTTGCTGGATTTTGTCTTTAAAAAGAAACAATGTCTTACCTTTTTGGCTGAAAGAAGCTGCACAAAAATCACAGCGAAATGGTTTTATGCCATTATGTTTTGACATATGAATTTGTAAAGAGCCTTTCTGATTAAAAGCTCTTGCGCATATGTGGCACTGAAAACAAAGATAATATACATACAAAATAGACGAAGTCAGCATTAGTATAATAAGATGAAGGATCAGTGGAACCTGGGTTTTCAGTGCTACGTGCTGATGCTTTATCCACTAAGCCACATGGGATTTCAACTCTGATGCCGGATTGAATCCTCTCAGTTTTCCCTTTAGTGGCCAACCCTCATGCCCTGTGTCACAGATATGTGACAGTGGCACAATGTCCAACACATTAATGTGCAGAAGTGCACTCATTACAAGTGACTAAGTGGCCGGGATCCGACGGAATGAGCGCCATCTTAATCACTAAGTGATTATATATGCTTATCATATTATAGCGATGTACCGAAGTACATATGATATTTCCATGCAGGAATTCTGCGTTATCATATGATAAAGGATTGGTGGAGCAGAGAAAAATTTTCTCCAGCACCGGGATTCGAACCCAGGTTTTCAACACTACGTGCTGACGCTCTAGCCACTAAGCCACACTGGATTCCAATTGTGATGCCGGATTGAATCCTCTCAGTTTCTTTTCTCCGTTCCAACGATCCTTCATCATATGATAAAGCAGAATTCCTGCATGGAAATATCACATGTACTTTGGTACATTGCTATAATATGATAAGCATATATAATCACTTAGTGATTAAATATGTGTTCATTCCGTTGGGTCCTGGCCACTTAGTCACTCGTAATGAGTGCACCTCTGCACATTAGTGTGTTGGACATTGTGTGGTCACACATCTGTGACACAGTGCATGAGGGTTGGCCACTAAAGGGAAAACTAAGAGGTGGAGCTTAAAACTGAGAGGATTCAATCCGGCATTGAATTGGAATCCAGTGTGGTTTAGTGGATAACCCGGGTTCGAATCCCAGTGCTGGAGAGAATTTTTCTCCGCTCCACCGATCCTTCATCATATGATAACACAGAATTCCTGCATGGAAATATCATATGTACTTCGGTACATCACTATAATATTAGTATAATAAGCTTTTAAAAATGGAAAGGGAGAGTAAAGGAATAGGAGGAAAAGGAAAGATATAAGTGTAGAAATAGCAGAAGAAAGAGAACTATTAAAATTAGGAATCATAAAAAGAGCAGATGGAAGGTGAAAAACCAGAACGAGAAGCAGAAGAAGAAGAAGAAGAAGAAGAGTACACAGTCAGTACAAGATATACATATGACTTCACAATATGTCCTAAGTACAGTTATAATTAATATATGATACGTTTCAAATTCTAAACAAATTTACTTTCATTTTAAAGATTTTGTAAAATTAAAAACAAAACAGTACAAAATTACAGGTAATATGGATTTCATATAAAATTATGAATATCTTGAAGATGAATAAAGCTGAAAACTATAAATACCGTGGAACCGTCTAGAGTCGACCTGGGGGTCTAGATTCGACCACTGCGTAGACTTTCTAATTTCACGTGTTTATTCCAATAGAATTGCCTACTAGCCGCCACTGCTTGCTTCCAGCTGACTGATAACACTTCCCCTTTCAATCTCGCAAGGTAGTGCCAAACGTATTTTGCCTCCTTGATTATGTAAAATTCATTGTTGCCAATAACAAAAATAGTAACAAAAAAATACTCTGTCTAACTTTTAACAATTTAGACTTGTTTAACTGTAATGCAAGACAAAATAACTGTATTTCTGTAATCTGAATTTTAAGCTTAACAACATATTACAACAAAAAATATTTTTCCATATTATTGAGAGATGTCACAAGTTGAAGTTGCATTCCAGTACAAAGTCGACCATGGAGGCCTGTGGAATTAATCCATTCCAGCCACAAAGAGTCCTTAATAAACTACCACAATCAGGTATGACAGAGTCTCCAGAATATCAGTCCACACCGGCACTGGTGGGAGAAGCGGTCATCAAAGTGCTCCAGGGCATGAGATATGAAAAATAATTAGCTGCCAAGAAAAGGAAAAGGAAAATTGAAATTGACCCAGGAAAAAGTAGTGCGAGTATCAGTAGGCCTACTGAAGGCGGAACATCTCAGTCAAATGAAGAAATCTCTCATCCTGTCTTAACTGAGGAGACCAGAAAAAGAGAAGCCAAGAAAACCACCAAGAAAAGAAAACAGAGAGGATACCAGGAGTCCAGTGATAGTGATGGAGACGGACGACATTCCACTAAGGATTCGTCAGATGAGTGGGTTGAAGAGGAAGATAACAATGATAATGACAATTTCGATGACCCTAAATCAGGGGATCAGCTTTTAGTGAAGTTCCCAACTAAAAAGACAATTAAATTTTATGTCGGTTGCATTGAGGAACTAGTTCCAGGAGAAGGACTTGAACTTTGTTTTGTTAGAAATTGTGATGGATTCCAGTTCAAATATCCTGAGGTGGAGGATGTGAGTCTTATTGACTATGTTCAGGTAGAAAGGAAACTAAGTGCTCCTGTTCCTATGGAGGAAAAGGAATTCGTAAAATTTGGTGTTGATTTTCAGGGTTATGATATTAATTAGGAGACGGAAACTGTATTTTCTGTATTTTTCAGGGTTATTTTATTAATTAGTACATTAATAATGTGATAATGTGTGTCGTTTGACGTAATTTTATTCTGCTAATTAATTAAATATTTCCAATTAAATTTATGAGCCTTAACCTATTTAATGTATGCACATTAAATTAACTGTATTAAAGTTCGCATTTTTCTATCCCAAATAAAATAAAAATAAAAAATAGAAAAGTAAATAATAATAAAAGCATCCAAAAGGAGGTCGATATCGACCGGAATGACAGCAAACTTTCATTTACATGTATTTTTAATATGGTGGTCGACTTAACACCATGTACAGGGTTGAGTCGACCGGCGTTTAAAATTTGTTTTCCTCAGTGACCGTGGAAGTTCATAAAATGAAAATAACAGAAAACAATCCTTGAGTTGTGTGCTATAACATAACATTTTCAGGGAATTGTAGATCGCATTGTCTGTGAAGTAGCGTTAAAAATATGAAAAAAAGTAGTCGACTCTAGACGGTTTGACGGTAATTATATTTAATTAAACAATCTGTCCTGCTATGATATAATTAAAAGAAGTAAATATCTCTTTTATACAGTAATTAATAAAAATAATTAAAATAATATGCTGAAGGTCAGACTTACACATACCTTGTAGGGTCTTTCCCCCGTATGTATTCTTTTATGTCGAATCAGTTGGCTTGGCTTCTGGAAGCACTTATGGCAAATATCACATTTATGAATGAAAGTGCTTCGGTCTATATTACGTTTATGACTCTTGTGAGATAGCGAAGCTTTTACCTGTATCAGACAATTAAGATACATGGCAATTAAAAATAAGGGCTAAATTATGTGTTCATACAGTTTCATTTATATATCATATTTGGATACCTTTTAGCTAATTACGATCTTTTTATTCGTCTCTCCATGGTCTAATTTATAAAATATATCCAAGAATGTGTCATAATTATAGAATTTTACACGGAATACAGTGAGTTCACTTTAGAAAACAAAGTAGTGATATTAAAAATAACCAAACGATTAATGCAATAAATAAACAAGCCACAAAGAAAACAAGGAAATAAGTAAATAAGTTAATAAATAAACAAAGCAAAAAACAAAAAATGAAGCAAAAATAAAGAAATTAAAAATAAAATAAAATGAATAACATTAATAAATTGTATTAAGTAAATATAACAAACATTTTCCTCCATTTACATAAAAGTATGAACACAAAATTATAGTAATTATATTATTTTACAATATTTTACCTCTAAGACATAAGACGACATATTTTAAATAAAATAAACATAGTTCTCAAATGGAATTTAAAAACTGATATGACAAAAAACATTATTTCTGAGTAATGGCTATCAAGTATTACGAGTATTGCTTCCATTCTCTCTATAATACATCCTCAATTTTCCCCAATACATCCTCATTTTAATATCGACAGAATCAATCAGCACGAGTTTTCAGAACTCACTAGTTTTCCCGAAACTTATTTGAAGTATTGTAGTTTGTTTTTTAATAAAATTAATATTAATAAGAGAGATAAAATACTTCACAACTTTGTAAGATTCATGAGCACAGAAATGAAGTTAAACAGAGATTATGATCAGCTTTACAAAGGTTTTGAATTACTGTAGGCGAAATTGATTAGAGAGGAAAGAGACATTTATTTCATTACTTCATTCACTTAGTAAGTTTTATTAAGTTACCAAAAGTATTCATATTTAATGTAAATTTTGTGGACATTCTTGCACTTTATTTACTGAAAATCATCCGAATGAGAAAATATGTATACATCTTAAGCATGAGGACCTCATTTTAATAGACAAAATGACCTAATTTTAATGAACCGAAATACAGTAATCCTACATTCTATCGCTAGTAACACCGCAACTACATAAATTTTCACTTAAATAGCAACATAGGTGGATATTAATTGTGTTTTAAACAAATAAGACACCATCATAATTGCATAGTTACTTGCACAAAGAAATCCATACAGTCATTACACTTCAAAGATGGAAGTATTCATGGATGCAAATTTTATCAGCAACTAATAGTTTCCTTATTCACCTTATAATGTTCCTTCATATGTTCACGCAAAGCAGAAGCTCGGGAGAATTGCCATTTACACTGTCGACACTGTGGATTTGCAGGCTTCACCCATTCATTTTGATGTTCCTTTTTATGATCCTCGAGTTGGAGCTGCAATTGTAATACCGGTACCACATGCACATGTTTATATAAGACTTAGTGCATGAAAAATGGTCAAATTGTGGAAGCAACAACAATGGTAAATATAGGATAATTTAGAAATCTTAAAGTGCACAAAGGAAAGGAAATGCATTATTTATATATACCTCCTTGAGAGCACTGTTTCCTAATCTTTTTTTAAATGAGGACCATTTAAAATCAAACAAAGTACAATGTCTTCCTGAAGGAAAAAATGGTTGGAGCATGGTGCCGACCACACCACCTTATTCTAGTGCTAAACATAGAGTTCTACCTCCATGCTCCCCAAGCACCTTCAAGGTGTGTAAAGGGAATAGGTAGCTTTACTTGGAAAAAATAATAAAATATTCTCTGAGCCACCAAACTATAGGATTTTAATAATACTTTAATAATATCTTACTAAAACATGCATAAATGATTTGAGCTATTTATTTTATTAAAAATTATAATTCATTTTAAATTGTAACATGTTATTCAAATAAATTAATATTTTATACACATATTTTTAAGGCTAGTAAATACTGATTCTTGAACCTGATGACATGACATACACATATTTAAGTAACATTAAAATATTAATTATTTTGCAACTTGGTCTCTCATTAAAATATTTCTCAGTAACATGAGAACTTCTTAAAAGCATGAAACTCCTTTTTTTGTATTTTAGGATATCATTTCAATAATAACCATACATTGTGATTAATTCGATCTGACTAGAGAAAAAACATACCAATGTACTGAATTCATCTCCACACTCAGAGCAGAATAAACTTTCCTCTTTTTCATGAAGCATCACATGCGCTTTCAGACTTGCAATTCGAGAGAACTTCTTGTTGCATTCAGGACAACGAGGATCATCTACATTATGTGTTGCCTTATGCAGAATCAAATTCGCCTGAAAAAAAAAAAATGTACGTGTGTGTATGTGTGTGCACGTCTAATGCTCAATATTTAACAGTGAAGTCATTCTCCTTCTTGCTTCCCAATATTTAGATGTAAGGTCCACAAAATTTTCCAGAGGTTCATAGATTCTTAGATGTTCCATGTCCATGGCATCTTCTTTATTGCACAATAAACATTTAACAGAGTCCAATAAGCCAATTTGATGTTAATGTTATAATATACTTTTTAGGCAATGATAACAGATTGTAAGAGAAATAACTATTGTCTGCAGAATTACAGATCACACCATATCTCTAAATGAAAATTGATAATAAATATAAGTGAAACTGAATGCAACATATTATAAAAACTACAGATTACCTCTACAAGTTTTAGACCAGTAAAACCTTTCACACATGACATTTTTCTTTCCCAAAACAAACTACCACACAAGGTTCTAATATTCATGCATGGTGAATAATAATAATAATAATAATAATAATAATAATAATAATAATAATAATAATAATAATAATAATAATAATAATAATGTGGTAAATCAATGTGAAACTTTGAAAACTCCTTTCTTCACCCCAGGATGAATCAAAAGTCTGGAACCACCTTATTATTTGTCTGATAGCATAGGCGCCAACTTCTTTGAAATTTTTTTGGGATGGGGGAGGGGGGAGGCAAGACTCCACCACACAAAAGTCTGAGAGTCCACCACTGTGGAGTAACGCTGTAGCATATCTGTGAAATGAGCAGGCCCCGGTTCAAATCCTGGTTGGGACAAGTTACCTGGCTGAAGTTTTTCAGAGGTTTTCCCTCAACCCATTAAGAGCAAATGCTAAGTAACTTTTGGAGCTGGACCTGAACTCATTTCACTGGCATTATCACCTCCATTTCACTCAGATGCTAGATAACCGTAGCAACTGATAAAGTGTTGTGAACTAAACCAATTAAAAGTCCGAGAAAACTTTAATTGCTGTTTCTAAAAATTGTCATTATGCATTTTTCAGAAAATAATATCGTCCGATTTTTCATATAGTACCAGTACCCATAGAAATTGTTTAACCCAAATGGTTGAAAACTACAGTCCTTATGCACTACCATTTCCATTTCACTGTTTAGCTCATCCTGAGTTGATCCTTGCAGCTATGATGAACATGAGCTATTAGTTTTACTGCCACTACTGCAACCAAATTTATAATTCTATTTCCATTTATTGCAGTTTTATTCTGTACAGTTTTCTTTATTAAAAATTATCCATTATCAATAATAGTTACATCATAATCATTGGTCACTTAGAGCTCACTCCAGTTACGATGATCATCACAAAAAATGATCACTGAAACTGCATGTTGATAATGGTTATTTTAAAATTTCGAAACAAATTTAATTCTTTATGAAAAAATGTTCAACATTAATAATAATTGTTTAACTGATATTAGGCAAAAATACAGTCGGATACAATGTTCATTAGAACTGTTAATTTCGTATTATTATCTGATCATTACTGTTCAATAGCAATAGTTAAAAATGTGAACCTAAGTGAAAACATGTGCGTCACAAAGAAATGGAGTCTCCATTGCATCATGTCCTTGACCTATCTCAAATGCACGAGGAAAGAAGGAGAGGGGGAATTGTGAACTGTGTTGCTAACATGGCAGCTATGGATTTGAAATAATTATTTTTGGCTTATGTCCTAGTTCATCTTTTAAACAAATTAATTTTTTTTTAACACAAGGAATCTCTCTTCGAAGTATCTGGGGAGGGGGAACGAGACCCCCTATTAATTTTATTGAGGGGACACGCGACATTCCTGGCTCTATAAGTTGTGGGGGCAGAAAGTGCCTTGCCCCTCCAACGTCGGTGCCTATGTTTGAAACTATATATGTATATTATATGTTAGGTGAATATACATGTATCCATTTATTATAACACCAATAAATCAACCATTCGCACAAATAATTATAACACTTCACCATCGAAAGTCGCCACATTGGATACAGCTTTTAAATTTCAAATGAAAAGGTGGCTGTGTGACCACTATAAATTGTGTAAAATTTTGAAATAAAACAAACAGCAAAATCGGTTTTAAAATATCTCAATTCTTGTAGAAAAAAAATATTGCACATTAAATTTTGCATAAAATTGTTACCGCATTAGCATGTGCTAATGTCACTCCTGAGATGCTTTCAGCTTGTTCTTTTTGAGTGGGGGGAAAAATGTCAATGTCCGTGCATTATCGAAAATGGACAACATGTTGAGCACACAAAATTTTACACAGTTTAGAGTGATCACACGACCCCTTTTCCAATTTCAAATTTCAAAGTTATATCCAATATGGTGACTTTGAAGATGGAGATTAATTGTTGCAATTATTTGTGTAAATGGTTGATTCATTGCTGTTACAGTAAATGGGAACATCTATTCACCTAACATAAATTATCAGACATAATAAAGTGACTCTAAATGTTTGCTTCAGCCTGTAATTAAGTTTTTATAACCTATTTTTCTTATATCTAAAACTAATAATACTTACAAATAATCAGGAATATATCACAGATCTGAATATAAAATACGATATCTTATTCATTATGAGGTTAAGACACAAAGCTGATCATTCGATTGTAAAAATTATAATCATGACAAAAGACGTTCATCTTTAAGAAAAGCGGTAATAGTGAACCTTGAAGTAACATTTGATGAGTAAAATTTATTTAAAGAAAAATTTACATTTGTTTAAATTACAGACCATGTAAGTATTACTCTGTTTTAACCACCCACCACATTCATATTTTCGAATAGTTAAATGCAAAATTGAGAAACACATGAGCATATAAGAGAACGGTGAAGAGGTTGCGAGGAAGGGAGGGTGGGAGGGAGGGAAGAGAAGGGAAAGGGGAAGAAAAGAAGTCAAGGGAAGGGGAAAAAACTGAAGCAGGGCAGTAAGATTGATGGTTGCACTTATATGGTGCTTTAAAGAAAACTTGAGCATATACACATGCACTTTCTATATAATTAACATTCCTCACCTCCACATTAAAAGACAATGAACACAAGTTACATAGGAATGGCTTATCATCTGAATGGCACTTCATATGTCTCTTGCATTGTGATGATTTTGTAAACTCCTTACCACATATGTCACATAAAAATGGTCCCTGCAACATAAAGTAATAATACCTGAATGTCAGGAAATCTGCTGATGGGCATTTTGTAATTTGTGTGATAAAGAATGAGAGTACAATGTCGTATTATTCACTGGAAATGCTTCGAATGAAACAAAAATATTAATGAAAACTTCAGAATGAGAGTACAAATGTCGTATCATTCACTGGAAATATATTGAATGAAACAAAAATATTCATGAAGACTTCAGCAATTTGGCATATAATGAACCATTTCAAAAGGGCGGAAAAATTATAAGAAGCCAACAAAACGTAACACTCCATTAAAAGGAAAGTAATTGTTGTTGTATCTCATAGGTAATTTTTAAACTTGGTAATATAGCCTACCTTCCCAATAGGTGGATCCACATCCGTATCATCTTTCCTTGGATGTCCAGGACCTCTCCTCGAAGAATGTTGTTTCTTAGATAAAGGAGGAGCAGAAACAGGAGGAGGAGGTGGAGGAGGAGGGGGTGGAGGAGGAGGTGGTGGGGGAGGTGGAGGCGGAGGTGGAATAGTTGTAGCCAAGCTGAATGTGAGGCACCCAGATTTGATAACTTCTCCATCATACGTTGGATCAGAGAGAATATCTCCGCTACCAACAGCACCAAGATTTGATAAGTCAATGGCTGAAATATCAAGCCCTAGTCCTGGGACAACTGAGTTTTTATTTGAAGTCTTATCTGCATTCCCTACATCAAGCACAATCTTCCCATTTTCATCTTCTGACAGACTATCTGTGCTAAATACTACTTGACTAGAACCCCCTGAGAGAAGTGCCAGCTGCAAAAAAAATTATATTATGACAAAGCATTAAAATATTTTTCATTATTCCACTACTAGAATTATAAATCAAATAAGCTACATTAATATAGAAATAGGAAAAATTATTTACAGAAATTTTATACATATATGAAGAGTCCACTGCAAGAATGATGGATGTCACTTTCTTGTCGAAAATGAACCAAGACTGTCAATGCATAGCTTAAGACATATAGAATGTCCATAGAGAGTTATATGGCATTAACACTGATAGCCATTGTCCAGTAATGATCGGAAAATCACAGTTAAGCTTTGAGAGCTAACCATTTCAAACTTTCAATTGCTTCCCCTGCAAAATGTATTCCAAATGACATCCATCATTCTTGCAGTGGACTCTTCATATATTATGGTGTATATTTCTCTCAACATATTCGGTCCTGTTGACCTTTCACATTTCTGTGTTTTATATATTTACACAATGAGAATCTTTTGAAACTATTGGTTTGCTAGTCAGTCACTTACTGACATGACCCCATCACATCCTCCAGCATATCCTCCTGTGAATTCATAGCACCCACAACACTTCACCAGTATTCTCCTACACTCCCCTCTTTAAAATTAAGTCATACTACGTATTAAGTAAATAAATTTATTATACATCTTGATTACACAACTAGGTCGAAACATGTAAACCAGGTACGATAGAATTTAACACAAGAAAGTCATATAATTCATATTCTAAATTTATTAATTAGCTGGTACTCACCCTTGTCACAGAACATTTAATCGACAATAATGACCTCAAAAACATTGATGATATATAAAAAAATGTAGAAACTTAATAACAATAATACACTTAATACAGCTAAAGAATTTTACAGCGCTAAATATAACAAGGGAGTAATTTAATAAATGAAGAAATAGCAAATGCAAATAAACCATTATATAAAATCATTAAGTCAAATATAGTTCCCAGATCCAACACTAGTGCACTAATGGTGAATATGTTATTTGACCGTGTCATTCATGTAACACAGTTGGAGCCAGGACTACACAGTGAAAACATCATAATATGCTGGACTAACTGATGTGTAAGTACAGTGTTTAAAAATCAATAAATATATCTGGATATGCACGCTTTAAGTTTATAAGAATTTAAAGTCAATAACAAAATTATTTTCTTTCTATCTCATGTGGGTGCCAGGACTTCGAGGAATTGCAGCCAATTAAGATGCTGACAAATTAACAAAAATAGTGCTGGGACCTGAGCCTGTACTGGGTATTTCTCAAAGAAATATCTGACAAGCATTCTTGGACCAGGCAACTCAGAAACATAAAATATTGGAAGTCAATTTTAAAATTCAAACACTTTATGCTCTTCATTAAAGGCACATTTAAGAGCAGAACAAGGGAACTATTAAATTTAAATAGGACTCAACTCAGAGCAATGACTGGAATGCTGACAGGACAACGCCATTTAAACAAACATCTCCCTCCATTTATTAGGGGTCGTATCTAAACCCTTATGTAACAAAAGAGGAATCAGCATCACCCATCTTCTGTGTGTAGCCTTAGCTGGTCTCATGCTTAAGATTCTAAAAATTCCTTTCCCTATTTCTCAGGATTAGCACAGCATTCCTGGTCTGAAGATACTGAACCTCATAGAGCAATCAGGACTTCTCTAGAAATGTGGTATAAAATAGGATTAGAACAATAGATTGAAAATGGTCGCAGTTCTAGTGTCATTCAACACCCATCCTTATTAAAACTCAAACATACTCAAATTATTTTCTTATACTCTATTATTATTATTTTACAGATACAATATGATACATTGATCCAATTAAAATGCTGTGATCCAATTTGGATTTTGAAGTTAACATCAACGTTGGAAAATTATCTAGGACCAAAATAGCCAATAACGTATTTTATGTAAACCAAACAATATTTGACATATGTATTATAATTATAACTTTTTATTTTTGTATTATTAATTTTATATTGCATATTCTACATAACATAATTTATATTGTTCAAGTAATCTGTAAATTGCAAATGACTTGATGATGCTCTATAATATGTAGAAGGATGAAAACGTTAGTCAACTAGAAATCACAAATCAATGATAATTAATATGACGCAACTATACCAAAATACAAAATAAATAATAAAACTTCTCATAGAAGGTACTGCAACTGTTGCCCAATTTGTGTGACATTCAATCTCCATCAACTCAAGAAACTATCATTCACATGTGTTAGTTCTTCTGCACTAATGAACCTGTTTTATTTTATTTCACTTATAATATGAGGACTAGTTGCATACACTTCACTTTACTTTTACTTTGGACTGTTAGAAAATTTACATCTAAATTTTTGCCTTGTTCTACTGCACAATTTCTTGCACTTTATTACGTCTTCAGAATGTATATACAATGACGCAGTAAATATCCAACCATTGCATGACACAAAACACTATTGCACTGCTCCGAATAAAGCATGACTTACAACTGATCTGACCACACTTCGAGAAAGCTTGTAATTACACTGGTGAAGTGTTGTGGCTTTGTGAGTTCACGGAAGGAGATGCTGGCAGATATAAGAGGGTAAGAAGCTAAGCTGCTGACTTGTGAACTGGTAGTTTTTGAAGATTCTCACTGTATATATATATATATATATATATATATATATATATATATATATATATATATATATATATATATGTCACTATAATATAAAGATGACTGTCAATTTTTTTATCCTTAAATATATGAAAAATTAGACCATTTTTTTCATTTGCTTGAACACCTTTGTTAGATATAACCCTCCAGGACTAGTGTGGCATACAGTTGTAATTCACTGCTGTTTATCACGTTATCACATCTCTGCTTTCAATGCTGATAGCGTGAAATTTTCAGTACCTTCCTGTTACAGTTTAGTCCTGATGTCTGGAATGTTTAGATGTAATTATGACTTTTTTCTTTGTAGCAATATATATGTTTTTAGAGTAGATTACAAATGTAATCTGTGCGCGTTCTAACACCAGTGTTTTTAACAAGAGAGAATACAAGAGCATATTGTCGATTTCTTTATTTCTAATTTGATTTACTCCTATAAGCCGTTCATAAGACATTTTTACACGTCATTTTCTATTGTTGCAGTGGTTATTTTATCCTGCAATATAAGTTATTACGTGGACATCTTACAGAACAATGACTTTTCATATGAAACAGACATGTATTTGAACCCAATAGTGACTTAAATTTTAGGAGTAGGAGATCATAACCCTAGAGAGTAGCTTATAATAACATTAATAACTAACAATTAAGTCTATATAATAATAACAATAGAGTTTTTAATTACATTCTTTGCATCATAATACCACTCATATTATATTGACATTAATGATTTAAATATTCAATTTCAAACAGAGTTACACTGTTATATCACAAACAGTATAAGAGAATCAGTATTGTTACCATTATACTGGGTGAACAGTGTAGAGCAGAACAGGTTTCACGGCCTCGTGCAGCCTTGAGTTCCCCACCTCCGCGCACATAGCCGGCCGGCTGTGAAACCTGTTCTGCTCTATACTGTTCACCCAGTATTATATATATTGTAAAATTACATATTCATACGTGCAAAAGAATTGATTATTTAAAAAAAGAGATGGATTACAAATGTAATCTGCGGGCGTGCTGGTGTCACAAATTATGGCGCGAGCACTGAAGGGATAATGGAAGTAATTCAACCCGTATGTTCATTGCGAGAATTGACTAGAGCTATGGTTTGTTTACGGCGATCATTGCCGGACGCACATCGCCAGCGATTATAAACGCTGGAGATGATCATCAGGAAGTGGTTTCCTTATCAGTGTACATTGCTGTCAATTCTCATTTGTTTTGCTGCCATAACTCGATTCAATATTTCTACATGGCCTTCTCTAAATATCGATTATTGAACATGTAGGCTATGTGGCAATGTGTGTCCTGAATTTGCTTCAGAAGCAACCTCCAGCGATCTGCGTCGCATCTAATGATCTATGTTGATGATCATCGCTGTAAAGAAACCATGTGCATTCATTTTAACTGCTAGCAACTCCAGGCGACAATTGCCAGCGATGTGCGCCCAGTGATGATCACCGTAAACAAACCGCAGCTTAATAGTATTGTAAAATCTATGATAGTCTTCCCTATCTGTGGACTCTGATGTTATAATTATAGCTATTATAAAATATATTTGAGTAATAACGCAATAGTTTAGGAAAAGTATTCATAAAAGATATACAGGGTGATTATTTAGGCCTGATACCAGTTCAGCGCATAAGGAGAGGGCAAGTTAGTGGAGGGAAGAGTAGCATGTGATTGTTCTCACCCAACTTACTGTGCAGCAGGACGCCCTATACCATACAGAGATCTGACCACACTGAATATCATTTCAAAGTGAATGTATTCTAACAATGGACTCATCAAGACTACTGCACATCAAGCTGAGCAGGATCAGGTCTAAAGACAAGCACTGTAGAAATAAATAAGACTAAAAATAAACTGTATTAAATTAATTACCTGACTAGCATCCAGATACAGTGTACTGGTTGCTAGATTTTTAAGAATTAAATTATGAACAGCTGATCCTGACTCCAAAATTGAACCTTCTTGTAGAAAGTGAAGAGGAAGTGTTACATAAGCAGTGGGACCGTCATCCAATCCATCTGAAGCAAAGAGAATGTGTGAAAGAACTGACACTTATAGAAAGACTATTCTACTTTTAAGGAAATGTAAATAATATCAACCTCTCCTCAAATTGAGCGTATAACTAGATCTCTACAATAGATACACAAATATAACTTCGACAGTGCAGTTCAGTTGCCATATTCCATGAATTTCTACTACCACAAAGGAATATATATATATATATATATATATATATATATATATATATATATTTGATGTTAACATTTACATCATGACCGGAAAATCCCTAGATACAGTCAAGATCAGAATACAGATTATGTTAATTAATGACTTAACAAGTTACACCGAAATTGTATTAGTCATTTGACATTACCTGTTAGTCATGACATTACCTGTAGGTGCATACATGTTGGTACCATCAGAAAATACAAGTCCTGTGTTACCAAGGGCATTTTCTGTGGCAAGAGAAACAACTTGTGTATCTGAAGCATCAGCTTTTCCACAGTTATCTTCATCCATATTCTGAAACAGAAAAGCTGTAATAAAATGTGGGACGAGGTAAGTAGTAAGACAACTAACTTAAAATTGTACACTTTTCATTACACATTTTACATAACTAATAAAAGTACTAATTTATCTAAAATCTAAAGCTGTGTCAGTAAAATGTCTGTGATCACTTTACAGAACCCTTTCTGCTTGTAAATTCACATGTATTCCATCGTTACACCATACATAAATGACTTCGACTGAAGATAGTCCATACACACAGTTATCTTTCTTCAAACCCATTGTAGTGGGAGGGCACTCCTGGAGAACTCCTATGGCCTGGAATAAACTGTAGAAAAGAATCTGAGGTCTTCCAGACAAACATCATTCAACACGTATCCAGTAATTAAAAAATTTTTGATTTTGAAAATGTAATACCTGTTTCAAATAAAATGCCATGTTACAAATTCTGACACAGAATTACGTCTATCTGACCATACCTCAGAGGTGATATTTCGGAATTGGATGTAACAAAAATGTGTAATATAGAAACATCGTTGTCACCAAGTTGGACAAAGTCGAACTGTGAATGCTCATAACTCGAGAAATGCATGTTGTACATGGGTAGGGAGAGGGCCATTCAACAGAAAATTACATAATGTATGGTGTTGTGACATTTTATTCTGAGTATTTCTCCCTGTAGACAACTCCCAAGCACATGTGGTAAAGTTTCATACTCACTGCAGTATCTGCAGTTGGTTGTGTCTGTAGAGTCACCAGAGAGAGAACATATTGATGCCACCATCACAATCATTCTTAGCATATCTCTTCACTCAGAGCTTGATAATCATTTAATGTATACTTAAAGGAAATATAGAAGTATTTAAAAAAAAATTACGGATTTATATAAGAGCATAAAGGAATTTACGAAAGAATATCAGGCAATGGTAAACACAATCAAGAATGAGAATGGTAATTTGCTTGCAGACTCTCATTCCATCCTGAACAGATGGAAAAACTATTTTGGGCAACTACTAAATGTACATAGGCCAAATAGAAATGATTGGGATGATATTCAAATACAAACTGCTGAGCCATTTATACCGGAACCCACACTTTCTGAAGTTGAAATTGCGATAGGAAAGCTGAAAAGTAGAAGTCTCCAGGCATTAATCAAGTTCCAGCAGAATTAATACAAGAGGGTGGAAATGCATAATCTAGAGAAATTTATAAGCTTGTACTTGCTATTTGGGAAGAGGAAATTGTACCAGAACAAGAAGGGAGAAAAGACTAGCTGTAGTAACTTTCGAATAATATCACTTTTATTGACATCGTACAAAATTTTATCCAATATTCTTTCGAAAACATTAACTCCATATATAGATGAAATTATTAGGAATCATCAATGTGGTTTTATGAGTAATAGATCCAATATTGATCAGATTCTTTGTATTTAACAGATATTGGAGAAAAATATGTGTACATAGCAGGGGCGAATGCTAGTCACGAAAGTTAGGCTTGCTCTTTTATTCATAGGGGAAGATGGGAGGATATAATAATTCATAATTAATGAAAATAATCAGACTCACATAAATAATTTATTTTATAATTATGAAATCATTATGAGTCATGGATCATATTCGCTTATCAGATGCAGAAGTTCGATATAATATAACAAACATGACCAACAAAACAGTTTATTTAGTTTTTTCGACCCTGCCAACCAATGCATATTGTTGTATTGAGCTGCACTGAACAAGCGCACATATTCCCTATGTCTGTCTTCTCTTGAATAGTCCTTAGGGAAAATTGATTTGATAATAAGGTTTCAATAAACACAATTCCGAACTCATTGAAATACTTCAAATTAATGTTTAAGAATTAATAATACATGCATTCTGCTCATACAATTACATTGCACTCGCAAATCACAGCACATTCCCGCTGTCAATACTGCTCTGTGTCGTTGGTGTAGCTCTCGGACCAGAGCTTCAAACAACACATAACAGAAGCATGTGCGCCTAGGACAGACTAAGGAGGAAGGCACTTGCGCGCGCATCATATTCTCGCTATTTCTACGTCTTTCCTGTAGCTCCGAGAAACGAGCAAGCGTTGCGATACTTACGGTGTGCAACCTGCGGATGGTATTATGCCTATACAATATTCCAAAAATCAAAATAAATTTTAATGTACGTAATCCCATTTTGAGAAATACACATTCTACGAAAATATTGGACTTGTGCAGCAAGCATAGCATGCCCTGAGAAATCGCCCCTGGTACATAGTTGTTCACAGATTTCAAAAAGGCATAGGGCTCTGTCAAGGGAGAAGTTTTACATAATATTCTTAATGAATTTGGTATTCCCAAGAAACTATTTCGATTAATTAAAATGTGTCTGAGTGAAAAGTACAGTTTGTAAAGGTAAGTTACTGTCTGACGCTTTTCCAA
Organism: Periplaneta americana; assembly: GCF_040183065.1. Taxonomy (NCBI): domain Eukaryota; kingdom Metazoa; phylum Arthropoda; class Insecta; order Blattodea; family Blattidae; genus Periplaneta; species Periplaneta americana. Next base: position 94,891,240 of record NC_091128.1, read on the forward strand.
TTCACTGAGAGCTCAGTTAAGCAAATGCACTACCACCTTTACTTTTCAACTTTGCTCTAGAATATGCCATTAGGAAAGTCCAAGAAAACAGAAAGGGTTTGGAATTGAATGGGTTACATCAGCTGCTTGATAACTATCTACAAAACACTTATAAGACCTGTACTAGCATATGCTGCTGAGACATGGTCCCTAACAAAAAAGGACGCTGGAAATTTGGATGCCTTTGAGAGGAAGATACTCCGTAAAATAATTGGCCCAGTATTCGAGAGAGGAAGATGGAGAAGGCGATATAATAATGAGTTGTATTCCATCTATAAAGATCCGCCTATTAGAAGAATAGTAAAAGCAGCAAGATTAAGGTGGGCTGGGCACGTGGCACGGATGAATGACGTAGAAATTCCTAAAAGGATATTAAATGGAAATCCTGGGGGTCAAAGAAGCCGTGGACGACCAAGAATAAGATGGCTGGATGGAGTTGAGGAAGACATATGTAAGATGGGATATAGGAATTGGAAAGCAATTTCGCAGGATCGAGACAACTGGCGGAAAATCGTGGAAGAGGCCAAGGTTCACAATGAGCTGTAGCGCCAAGAAAGAAGAGAAGAAGAAGACATCAGCTGCTTGTTTATGCGGATGACGTGAATATGTTAGGAGAAAACCCACAAACTACTAGGAAAAAAAACGGGAATTTTACTTGAAGCAAGTAATGTGATGTGGTCTCGTGACCAGAACATAATACAAAATGAAAATATAAAAATTGGAAATTTATCCTTTGAAAAGGTGGAAAAATTCAAATACCTTGGAGCAACAGTAGTAAATATAAATGACACCCGAGAGAAAATTAAATGCAAAATAAATATGGGTTGAGGTTTTTCAACCAGTCTGCTTTCAAAAAATTTATAAAATAGTTATATTACCGGTTGTTCTGTATGGTTGTGAAACTTGGAGTCTCACTTTGAGAGAGGAACAGAGATTAAGGGTGTTCGAGGATAAGGTGCTTAGGAAAATATTTGTGGCTGAAGTTACAGGAGAATGGAGAAAGTTACACAATGCAAAACTGCATGCATTATGTTCATCACCTAACATAATTAGGAACATTAAATCCAGAAGTCTGAGATGTGCAGAACATGTAACACATGTGGGTGAATCCATAAATGTGTATAAAGTGTTAGTTGGGAGACTTGAGGAGGCCGAGACGTAGATTAAAGAATATTAAAATGGAATTGAGGGAGGTGGAATATGATACTAGGGGCTGGATTAATCTTGCTCAGGAACTGATGGTGGGATTATGTAAGGGTGGCAATGAACCTACAGGTTTTTTAAAATCCATTTGTAAGTAAGATTATAAAAAATACATTTTATTTGCAAAATGAGTAAATAAATTAAGATTTCTTGAAATCAAGTTCAAAATTAAAACTAACAACAATACTATTGGGAGATCTCCCTTCTCCTTTCTTCCTCACCATTATTGTGGTCATCATTATCATCATCTTCATAATCACTATTATCATCACCATTATCACCCACTAAAGAACCATCTTCCACTCTTCCATCCGAAGTGTCCTTGTAGGAGAGAATATGCATTTCCCGCCACATCACAATTATAGGTATTACAGCAGCATGAACTTAATCAATTACAAGCAATAAATGAAAACAACAATGTTGTGTGTTAGTAGGTAGTCTCTTCCAACACATGTGATCCTGTAGTGTGTGCGAAAATGCTGCGAGGTTGTGAATTTCCCTGTAATTGTTAATTTGTGCAATTATTCAACAATGAATGGAAGTGAAAATATTATATTTTGGACAATTTAGGAAACTCAGTTTACAAGAACAGATTATTGCTATGCAAAAGGGAATACCAATCTCAAAACTACCTGGTCTTACATGTATGCATGTAGGCTAATTTATAGCATTTTTATTTCAAGAAAGTGTCATTTTGTACTGTTGACTTCTTTCCTCCTCTTAAAAAATATGCAGGAGCCGCCACTTATGTCTTCATTTAACTATCAAGATGTATCTATTTAGTTATGTGTCAATCCATCTGGAGAAGTCTAAGAATATTTATGTATATCCCTATGGGGAAATGTTGTACTTTTGACAATTAAATTTTCTGATGTGGCAAAGTAAACTAACCTAACACCATTATCATTAGTAATTACATGTAGACTCTCTTTTCCAATAGTTGGTTTAAAAATATCCTCCCATCCTACTTTAGCATTGAAATCCCCCCAACAAATTTTTATGTGATATCTAGATAACTGATCAAAAGTGTGTTCCAATTCCTCATAGAAGCTATCCTTTATATGGTCATCTTTCTCTTTTGTAGGGGGTGTGAGCATTTATAACTATGATATCGCATCATCTATGTATGCTTAAGTACTAAATATGATAACCTGTCACTAATAAATTCGACCTTTTTTACTGCTGATTTTATTCTTTTATGAACGAAGAATCCTGTTCCTAATTGTTGATTACTGTTTCCTTTCCCATAATGCAACAAGTAATCCCCTATTTGTGATACGCCCTAACCTCCTGTACTCGCAAAAAGTTTATTCTATATCTAGCTAGTTCTTTTGCTACTAATGTTAGCTCTTCTATTCTATATAGACTTGTAACATTCCAAGTACCACATCTCATAACCTTATTTCTTTGCTATGGTCATGTCAGAGAATTCCGAGGCTTATTTTGAGGTTTCGTAACAAGCTGTTTTTTACAATGATGGATTGTTAGCCCTTCGCCCAACCCCCAAGCTGGAGGACCACCCCTTATCGGCTGTCCACGACTGCTTATTCAATATATTCGCAGCTACCCTCCATATCTGGAGGCCGTCTCCTCTATCCGCAACCTCAGGACACGCCATGTTGTGGTGATAGGGACCCACAATACACAGAATGATAAGTTATGCTTCCAATCATTTGACACATACTTCTAACAAGACAGACACTACACTGAATTCATTTTCTCTAAAAATATAGATGATCAGTTCTGATACTAGAGTGCTCACATATTATTTGTTACGAAAAATATATGCCACTATATCTATTTAATTCTTAGTAAATGAACACTAAATAGATGATATATTAATATACCACTTAAAACACTGTAGTTTGTACAAGGGGAAGCCACTGGAATGATTTCATTGGGGGTAACTAGATACTTCTTTTCTGAGATTTCAGGTTCGAAACTCGCTTGGGCAGATTACCTGGTTAGGTTTTTCCTCACTTACTTAATTTTGAAGGAAACATCAAATAATACCATGGTGAATGAACAGATTATGCTTACCAAATATAATTTTGTTACCACTAACATTGAGTTGATACAGCTACATCAAAAAAGTCTATTAGAATAGGAGATGAGAATCTGATTTCTTTACATTTTATATAGACAGAATTTTAAATGTTTATGCATTACGGTTCAAATAAAATTACACAAAACTTCCCTACAGAAAAGAAATAAGAATTATACAGAGTAATTCGGTTTTCATGCATTTATAGTTTTCTGCCCAAGGACAGCTCCTAACTGTAAATGTAGCATTCTCCAATATTCCCTTTTCCACCTTCCTCTTTGTCGCAGCATACAATCCATGTATCTATCTTAATGTTGTCTAGCATCTGATACTTTTTCTGTCACGAACTTTTCTCCTGTTCACCATTCCTTCCAGTGCATTCTTCAATAGGCAGTTTCTTCTTAGTGACTCAGCTAATTTATTTATCTCTTCCTGATCCATCGAATGGTAGGTGTTGATTTAGGTACCTCCACATCTCCATATGTCAATGTGGAGGGGCTCCATCTTGCTGGAAAATGAACTCATCTGAGAGTTGTGGCATTAGACAATTTTCTTAAATCAACACCTGCCATGTCAATGGATTGGTTATGCAACAGACGCAGACAGCATCTTCTAAACATGGTCATCCCGTTCACTGGGATTTTAGTGTGTGATTTCTTTCTGTGGGGTTTCGTCAAGGACAATGTTTACGTACATCCACTTCCAGCGACATTGGCCAAATTGAGAAGGTGCATTAACACAGCAATCAGGAATGTCACACAAGACATGCTTGAGAGAATTTGGCAAGAATGGAATCACCACCTGGATGTCTGTCATATTACACATGGGGCTCACATCGAGTGCATCTAAGGTCAGTATAAAACTTCCAACTTCCCTCTTTCAAATGGTGGTAAGATCATGTATTTATATTCAATATTGATGAAAATATAGCCTTTTGACATCGTCCATTAATTTGCAACCACAGTGTAGTTTGTGTTTTAGCAAGCTCAACGTGAGTTAGATTTGTAAAATAAAATAAATGATAATGAATCTGAAGGAAGATGATTGACAGGACAGATACTAGAAGGGAAAAATTTGAACGAAACGTCCAAATGCACAAGAATGGGTGGCACAGAGAAGAATGTGAAAAAATGAATTTGAAGGAAAACAACTGATAGGACAGACAACCTTGGGGGAGGGGGATCAATAACTATATCAGAGAAGAGGATACTTATTATGCACATTTAGTAGGAAGACTGGAAAATTGAGTAAACATTGGACAGTGATCCATATATTCATTGATTACAGAAAGGGCATGTAGAAGATCCTGCAATACGAATTCTGCGCAATGTTTATTGAGGCAATCATAGCCTGTGAGTAATCTGAATATTGTTACCGCAAATTTTCGTGGAAGTTCAAATATTAAATTAGATGTACCAATACTGCATAATATATCTCATTTCTTTCATTATTTTGCTTTAGGAGCATTAAGTTATAATTGTTTATGAAATTGTTATATTTCGAACTTATCATTTTAATAGTGGAAAGACATAGATATAGATAATTTTACTACCTATCTTGGCCCAGCAATCAACTGTCTCATTACCTCTTACTCCACAAGGTGCAGGGATCCTCTAATATATCAATCATTTAATTTGACTAGTTGTCTTAAAATTTTACGGCACTCTAGAATACTGAGGTTTTTGCTGTTACATTAGCCAATACAACAAGAATATGAATTTGATACTCTCGCAGCCTTCTCAAACTTATTAATTCAATACAGAAAATTCTGTCTGCTTAAAAGAATAGCCAAGATTTCACCATCAAAATTGGTTGACTGTTAACCAATGGTTAGGGATTGCTCACGCTATTGGCTTTTGTTTCCTAGTAGAGTTCCAGAAGATCTCTTCTTTCCTGCTTTCTTCTATCTAGGTGTCTGCAGTGTAATAGGTGGTCCTTGTTCATGATATCTTTACCGTGGCAAATGGTGCATTGGTTTGTTGTGATGATTCTATTTTGTGGAGATGCTCATTGAGGCAATCATGACTGGTTGCCAATCTGAATAAGACTGTGAATGATTTTCGTGATTCTGATTTTGTATAGTTTTCAATGTTACTGTAAGTCTTCCCATTCACCTCAGTCTTCTTCTTCTTCTTCTATTGTCTTCTTGATATATGAGTATTTTGTTTTAATTCCCTCAGTCTCTTTTCTATTGTCATTTTCGTGGTGGTTTTTGTATTATTGTGGTGCCTTTTTTTTTCTGCCAAAAGATTTGCTTGTCCGTTTCGATACAGTCCGACATGAGATGGGATCCTTGTATTATCACTGTTTTTTCTTGTGATGTTAATATCTTATACATGCTTCTTATTTCTTCCATAATTTCTGTCTTCTTGTTGTAATTGTTTAATGCTTCTATAGTTGATTTGGAATCCACCAGTACCTCTGATTGAGATTCTGTCTGATATGTGCATCTATCAGGTAGGCCTAGTACTAATACATCTCAATTGACGATGTGTCAGAGGAAGAACAATTACTGTCCATACACATCTGATTAGTATCTATTCAGCGATGTATGCAATAGAGGGGGAAAGGAACTGGCCACCTACTCCTGGCTTAGTTGCCTCATGAGTGATGCCTTATTGGTGTCACTTATGAGATTCAAACCTGTCTTCGGACATTGGCTAAACAACATTATCACTATTTTCTTTATTATGGATGGCTGATATACAGTGGATGATGCTTCAGAGCTGTCACAATTACTATCAGCTTTGCTTCAAATATTGTAGATCTTGGGCCAAGTGCTAGGTATTGTGCGAATATTTACTATAGATCCCTGTTCCTCCCTTTGGATTTTTTTAGTAGGTTATTTTACGATGCTTTATCAATGTCTTAGGTTATTTAGCATCTGAATGAGATGAAGGTGATAATGGCAGTGAAATGAGTCCAGGGTCCAGCACCGATAGTTACCCAGCATTTGCTCACATAGGGTTGAGGGAAAACCCCGGAAAAAATCTCAACCAGGTAACTTGCTCCAACTGGGAATCAAACCCGGGCCACCTGGTTTCGTGGCCAGACATGCTAACCATTACCCTACAAGTGTGGACCCCTTCCTTTGGATTTATTACAGAACCATATGTATATATTCTAAGCCAATCTTCATCTGGATACCTCCTGTTGATAGTATTCAGTGATTCTCGGAGTAGTAACTTTGTTATATCCATCAATTTTGATCTCTCTTCTGTTAGTGTGGTGTTTGTTTTTATATCTATATGTCTAATGGAATTGTGGGAGGGAAACTTTGAATCTTTCCTCTATGATCTTGTTTTTTCAGTAATTCAACTGGCTCTGAAATATTTTTGTTTCTTCAGTTCATTTTCAGTCTTTCTTTTGGAATCGTGTGTGGTTTCTTTTATTGATGTCTAACTTTTCATATAATTGCAGTCTGAAAATTGTGCTTATTTTCTAGTAGAATAGTGTTTGTAGCTGCTTGTAGTGCTATGACTGGTGTAGACTTTACTGTTCCTGTTATTATTCTTAAAATGTTGTTTTGGCATACCTCTAAATCTTTGTTCTTTCTGCTACTTGTGGATATGATTTCTCCTCCGTATTTAAGTATTGCCCTAATATAAGTTTGTAAGTTGTATTTAATACTTCCATGTGGCATCCCCATTTACATCCCGCCAATTGTTTAGAATATTCGACTTTTTGAGCTTTTTTTGTCAATGCTGGTTGAGTTTAGTGTCTATTGATTCCCATGTATTTCATACAGCTGTTTTTTGTAATTTGGTTAACACTGATGTTAATAATGGGGTCTTCTATTTTGTTTCAGCAAAAATATTTGGTAAACTGTTTTATATGTGTTAACGTTCATGTTGTTTTCCACTGCCCACGTGTTTAGTTGTTCTATTGCTGGAAGGATTTTGGCTTCTATTTTCCTTATGATCTAGCTCATTGTTTTCTTATCTGCAAATATTTCAACTTTCGTGTCATTGGTATACTTTGTTGTTTGGAGGTTATATATATATATATAATAGTAGTCTTTGAATCTAATCCTCTGTAAAAGGAAAAAAAAAGTAACATATTGCACTTGTAGCAGCACCAATATCTCGATGATTTGCTGAACAGAATCAGTCTGTAAAATATGTAGGCACTCAGTGATGGGATAATTTAAAATTATAATTTCTGATAACGGTTTTAAAATGTCAGGAGGAGTACCCGTTAAATAATAGTATTGTATTCAATACTAAATAACTCTAACAGACTGTGTTCTATTAATAATAAAATTTCCTTTAATTGAGGAATTTGTAATTTCTATTTGATGCTTTGGACCAGAGTTAGAAAGCTCTATTGGGTTTTCAGGACACCTCTGATTTTCTTTTGTCCCAGATGCTATGGGGTAAACTTATTGTTTTCTCCTACTGTGTGGTGACTGCTGCTTCAATTTCAAAATTTATATTTAGATTGTTTCAATATTTTTATAAAAATGGATTTAACTGTAGGGTTTTTTTTTTTTTTAGTTCATAATTATATTCTCTCTCGCCCTTCACTCTGTATAATTTCGGTAGTTGCCTAAGAGGGTCAAGAATAACCCTATCACTGTTGTTAATGTTAGAATCCCTTCCTCACCTCCAACTGCAAGCATGATGATTCATTTTCATTTGAGCTCAAGCATCCACTCAGCAAGTAATGCAGCAAAACTGTAGACCATTTTGCCATCTTCAGAATTTCCTGTGATGGACCATGGGAGATAGATTTAAGTTACGCCAGGATGATAATGGAAAAATGGTGGAATTCTAAATAGAGTCTTTATTCATAAAAAATTCTACTTGGATTGTCTGAGCTTGGACAGTTTTCAGCAATGTGCTGCTTATTTTACATACTGCAATCTCCTTCATTTCCCATCATCATTACTATACAGAAACATTCACGTGGTTGCTGGTAACATGCCACTAATGGGGCATTTAAAGTTCCGTAAGATGTCTTGCTGCTAATAATTCCAAAGCAAACCAATATCCAAACTAGAGACATGCACTGAAAACAAATGGATCCTGAAACCATATGTACAGTATGTGGCATATACAGAGTGATTCATGAGGATTTACTGTCACTTACGGAGCTTATTTCCAAAGACATTCTGAGCAAAAAATGTCATATAAACATGTGTCCTAATCTCAATATTTTCAGAGTTACACTAATTTTAAGTTGTTAGTAAAATACCTTTTTTCTTTAGTTTTAAGGGTAAAAGAATATTACAGACAGAGAATCATTGATTCAGAAGTATCAGTTCTTTAATCGGCTAGTGTTCTGAAGCTAAAAATGTGTTATTAATTGCTTTCTACAGATTTTCTTTTTCATTTTTTAACTAAAAATCACATTATTTTTACGCACATATCACAAAAATCATTACAAATCACACAACTTTAGGAACTTGATTCTTTACAGTTTAATTGAAGGGCTCAGAGCCAAAGGTGACCAACTCACAATTTTGTATTGTTCATTATTAAGCCTTTTTTCAAAACTATACATTGTTGTTATAGATTCATGATATTTTTTTTTTATTTATTCAATGAATACCAATTAAAATAAATTGTGAAACCAATCATTTTTGTCAGGATTCTCTTAATATCAACTCTTATTTACTCATTTTGTAATTGTGGGTTAGTCGCCTTTGGCTCTGAGCCCTTCAATTATGTATCCTAATGTACAGTCTTGAAGAATTTATAAGAATGGCGTGATTTGTAACAATTGTGTGATAAATGCGTAAGAAATGTGTAATTTTGTAGTTAAAAATTAAAAAAAAAAAAAAAAAAAATCTGTGCGAAGCAACTATGGAATTCACAACACATTTTTAGGTTGAGAATACTAGTTAATTAAAGAAATGATACTCCTGAATAGTTAATTAATTCTCTATTTGTAATATTCTTTTACCCTTAAAACTAAAGAATAATGGTATTTCACAAACAACTTCAAATTAATGTAACTCTGAAAATATTGAGATTAGGACACAATTGTGTATGACATTTTTTGCTCAGAATATCTCTGGAAATAAACTCCGTAAGTGACGGTAAATCCTCGTGAATCACCCTGTATAATTTACTGACATTATGACTGGTCATAGCGCATGTGTTGTGGGGAGATTCAACTGCCCTCTCACACGAGAACAAAATGAATTGGCAGTAAAATGACAGTGATTTAGGCCTATAGTCTCGCAAAAACAATGCGCCAGTAAGAGGTAATAAAGAAATGTTATGTTAATCTTGAGCGACCAGGTAGCTCAGTTGGTAGAGCAGCTGGCTACAGACTGGAAGGTCCGGGGTTCAATCCCAAGTGGTGATGGGATTTTCCTCATTGCCCAACTTCCAGAACGTCCCCGAGGTTCACTCAGCCTCCTATAAAATTGAGTACCGGGTCTTTCCCGGGGGTAAAAGGTGGTCAGAGCGTGGTGCTCATTCTAGTGCCGAGGTCATGGAAAGCATGGGGCTCTACCTCCATGCCCCACCAAGTGCCTTCATGACGTGTGACGGGGATATCTTTACCTTTATGTTAATCTTACCTTTTATCGAATCATATGTTGAAAATGATCACTTTTCTAGATTCAAGAATCACATTCCGTAGAAAATTATGAAACACCTTTGGAACTCTCAATCTGTGATTTCACTGTTTAAATGTTCGTGACTTTATCTGTGGGGGAATTTAAAACATAAAATATATGTGAACAATCCACAGACTTTAAGAGCTAGAGAATGAAATCAGGTGAGTGCTGAGTGAAATTACAGAGTCGCAGGTGTTTCAAAATTTTCTACACTGATGTGATTCTTGCATCCAGAAATGTGGTATCATTTTCAACCTATGCTTTGATGAAAGGTAGGATCAACATAACATTTCCTCATTACCTTTTACCAGCATTATTTGTACGAGATTATAGGCCTAAATCCTAGTTGATTCCTTTCTCTCCATGTGAGAGAGCGGTAAGATCTCCCCATTAAACATGCAAACCAGGACCAATAACACTGGTAAGTTGTATATTCCATGCAGTGTACTTTGACAATTAAGAGACTGTTTTTCAAATGCTGGATTTTAATTAGTATTTCTGCTTCCCAGTATACGAATATACAGTGCAGAAAGATTCGAAAGTCAGAACAATGTAAATCACTCAAAATTTGTCGAAAATAAAGTTTTCATAAAAATACAAATTTCATTTCATTCATAATTTAATATTTTAATGTACTGGAAAGCAGATGGAATCTGTATATACTTTGTTACAACTTTGCTTTTTACTTGTGAAGTTGTATGCTGACTGTTCTACACCCTGTGAAAAGTGACTGTAGGGCATTTCAGCACCATTTCCCAATGTACAAAAAGAAACTGCGTAGGTCACTGAAAGAGGGACTAAATGTATAATGTGCACTAATTCTTTATACTGCCAAATCAGCAGAATAGGAAAGTCTAGATGACCATATCTGAAGGATTTACAAACCAATCAACTGTTCATTTATTGTACCTAATCCATGGTGCGGCAACTCATGAAATGCAAAGGCTGACCAACTGACTGCTATATTCACATGCCTCAGAAGAACAATTGTCTAACCAGAATAGGGTAACATGAGGTCAGCAAGATGAACCGCCAGACGTTAGGCCCATTCTATACGAGTTATTAAGATGCCGCTGTTTGTCCACTAATAACCACATCTTAAAACATTCCATTCCTATTAAGATGAAGACTTTCAATTTCGTCTACACGAGCATTTTCAGCAATACTGGTATCTCTGCTGGCATTTCAATAGCTATTGGCAGATGGAACACCTTCAAAGGCATTACAACTGATAGTTGTACATATGCTAATTAACCTAAACGAGGCAAAAACAGGCAGTTGCAGCATCCCCATGTGTCTGTGTGCAGTGTATGTTCTTTATTTTCTCATCTGTGTATCAATAGAATGTGTTATTTTCGTTGTGTGTGACACAGAGAACTTTCTTTTTTATGATATATGATTGCTTTAATGTAAAATACAGGGTGATCTGTTTGGGTATGGATAAAATAAAAACACAGTAAAAAATTTACTACTGAACTTTATTTGTTGAAACTTCGTGCGTACAACACTGAAAGATGGGAGACCTCAGAGCTCAACATGATCCCGATTGCGCACCCTGCACAACTCATAACAGTGATGCAATTCAGTCCATGTCCGTTGTAACATAAGAGGGATGATTTGTTGAAAAGCTTGAGTAATTTTTACTCTCAGATCATCAATGTTCCTGGGTTTCTGTGAATAAACAATGTATTTAACAAAACTTTACACGAAAAAGTCAGGAGTTAGATCTGGGGAGTTTGGGGACCAAGCAAAGAGATACCTGCTTCTTGTACTGGATTTCGCCTGCAACCTCCTGTATGTTTTTTTTTAACACAGAACTGTTCGATACCACAACATTATGGAATCATATTTAGATACATTACGCACACCATACCCACGTCGAAATTCCCTTTGAACTCTTTTAACACACTCCAATTTAGTATACCAAAGAACACATTGTGCCCACTGTTGATTTGTAGTAGCCATTTTAATCACACTATTCTCATTTGTCCTTTCAGATTATGCATTATTGATTGTCATATATATGGAAACTCCCATCTTTTAATCATAATATAACCAGCAAGAAATTTTTTCTACCATCATAATAGCTTTATAATAATAAATTAATATTATCCATACCCAAACAGATCAGACTGTATATTCCCACTTATTTTTCTTTCTACTTCCCTGTCTAGCTTTATCTTAATTATTACAAAATCTAGTGAAAGTGAGGACATTCGATTTCAGTGTTTGAAGGAAAGAAATTGTCATTGTTTTCTAATGCCAGGCATTTGACAATAAGGTCATTTGACCTCTTGTACTCCAGTATTTTTCAAAGATATTATCATGGCCAGCCAATGAACCACAGATTTTGGGGTGTTCCGAATCCATTTCTTGGTTTGAGTTGCACAATGGGTAGTTAGGGGACTGATATATTCCAATTCTATGCAGGTGTTTGGCCAAACAGTAGAAACGAAATTGTTTGAATGCAATAGGAACATATTGTGTTCTTGATATTATTAAATATCGCTTTTTACTACTTACCTGTCACAACAAGTACTTCAGCTGGAGTAATACTCTTCCTCATGATGGTATAACATTTTGGAATATTTTCATTCACAAAATCAAACAATTCATTAAATGAATAAATTGACATTCTATAGAACTGAAAGAACTTTTGATACATTCTCTATTTACCCATCAGTGTCCATTTTGAAAGTAACTGCTCATGTAGAACTAGCCCAGGGTTTTGGTCGCTGTTTAATAGTTGCATTTTGAGGGTCATGTATAGTCTATAAAATTTAAGGGTGGTCTGAAGGGAACAAACAGTGGCAAATTAACAACTTATGTAGATTGGATCTTACAGCTAGCATATGAAACAGCATTTTGGTACTTACTGTAGCTTTCATATTCTTCATGATGTTGAGTGGACACTCGTCCCATACACTGACTGAATTAATGAGAAAATTTATTTCCCTATAAGTACACAAAATCACCACTCATTCTGAATTGCTAGCCTGTGATCTGAACACACTAAACCACATGGCTAAGGTGTAAGCCCCTTATGCTTGACACATTTACTAATAGTTTGTCTGCTACAACATTTACAGTTTCAATTGTCCTCATATAGGACTTCTTTGAGACTTTTAGTTTTGGGGCAATTCTCTGCTTTAGAGCTTCCACAGAGAAGTTATGTTTTTGAAATTATATTGTGCTATAACAAATTCGTATAATCACGCATTTTGCAAAATTATATCGTTGTTGTTCCTACAATAACTCCTATGTGCAAAATGTAAGTTTTCAGTAGGAAGAAAAAACACATTTATTCATCCTATGGCAGCTGTACATAGGAGACTGTAAATTCTTACATTTTCGAAACAAAGAAATATAATTACATATAGGAGATTTTATTATTTGCAGTATCACTAATTAAGTTATTTAATAGAGCTAAAATCTGAAAATTGATAAATATGTCACAAAGGAGTTATTGCAGGAACGACGACAATATTTAATTCTTCCAATATTTTTTAATATAATAGAATATCATCCTCTGAGGTTCTGATATGTACATCTATTATCAGGCAGTACAACTCACTTGACAATGTGTGTCAGAGGGAGAACAATTGTTTTATACATCTGAAGTCTGATTAGTGTAATATGTAGCTAATTGGTGATGTATGCAACAGAGGGGGAAAGAAACTTGCCACCCTACCCCATTATCTCCTGGCCTAGTTGCCTCATAAGTGGAGCCTTATTGGTAACACTTGTGAGATTCAGACAGTTGATTAAACAACAGAATATCAATGATGACTGTACGTAATGTGCTTAGGCACTGTAACATATTAGCGATTTTGTTCAAATAGGCCTATAATTTATTTTCTGATTAAAAAAAACATATATTTTACCAATTTATATTACAAAAAGTAAATTATTTAATGCTATATTATCTGATTAGTTTTATGAACCTTAATCCTTTCTAGCACATGAAAACCAAACAAATTTAGTTTTATGCTTATACCTGTATCATTACCTTATTTCTCACTTACTGGGTTGATAAACTGAATCATGTTTTCTTACCCACGGGTTGCCACTGTATAATATAGGTATGTAATTTAGTAAATTTGTCAAAGTGCATTTCGGTAAAATTATATGTTAAAAAGCAAGCCTATTACTGTCATCCAAGAAATATTAAAACAGCTTATTTCCTTTCAAAATTGATTAATTATTAATGAAAACCTGAACATAAAATCATATTCATAATTGAAACATGATTGTTAACAGATAATTAAATAGATGATTACCCCATAATTTAAGAGAGTATTTCAAAAGTTTTCCATAATAGCACTAAGTTTATGTGAAAAACTTAACAGTTAGCTTCAGTTCACAGAAAGACTCAGCAATCAAGTAACATCGTATAAAACTCAGTGATTGTGATTTAATGTCATTTAAGAAGGGTGAATCGGCATGAACAGTCCCTGCAAAGACACTCCATGCACAGCAATGGATTCAACAAAGATGCAACATGCTTATGCTGTTTTAGAAAAAGCTTGCAACATATTTTTACTATGATTACAATGAACAGTGAATTTTGACGCAAACTGCTGTGGAAATGAAACATCTCTGCCAAATGGATACTTCATATGTGTTAGGTGTTCATGCAACATCCACCAAACATTTTTTAACTTTGGACAAAAAGGAGAGGTGAGGGATACATTTTGGCTATGCTGAATCATGTATTCATTCTTTTAATCGACAACTGAAGCACAAAAATATGGAATGGTGTTATCCTGGATTACCATGAAAGACGATTTGCAAAGTGTGCTCAAATTATGTGCACAAGATTTCGCCAGTGCAGAACTGATACTGGATCATGCAGTTCCTCTCAGTACCACTGTCTATGCCACCTCTCCTCTCTTCCTCTTTTACTTTAATATAAAGTTCGTCCAGCCATTCACTGAAAGCAACAATAGCTTTTTGAAAGCAACACCATTCTCGTGCAAGACAATTTAATCTTATATCAGCATCAGCATTTGCAGCCCCGTGGAACTGGCAGCTTCTCCCAAAACCCTCATACTTGCCTGTAATTATTTATGTTCCATCATCACCATCATCATTTTATGTTATGGTTCTGTAAGAATTGTTATGACCCACAAGAAATTTTCCACCCAGATTATTTATGTTTACAAAGGTTAAAAGAGACTCTTCATAGGTGAATAATTCAAATAAATACTCCTATGGTGCAGTTTCTATGAAGTCCGAACACAACAGATTGCAAAAGTGCAGTTGATCACTTACCACACTGCTAGGAGAAAATATATTAACTCCGATAATATGAAATGTATTGATTCCAATGATTATGATAAGTAAAGAACATTATATCTTCAGTTTTCCAGCACAAACTATTTATTTTAATTTTTCTCATCTATTACCCCATATATGCCGGCTCAATCAGCAAGGTCAGCTCACATTCATCAATGCCATCTTTTTCAATGGGCATTCCTTTCATATCCACTGTCACAGCAGCACAGGTACATAGGGTAAGAGGGAAAACAGTCCTCTTGGGTAGCTAAATTTTAAGTTACAGTCACTTGGAAGTTCGACAGCAAGGGTGATACTACTCGGAAGGGAGACAGATACTCGGCAGGGAGAAGCAAGCTGGTCACTTCGAATGTTCCGGATTGGAAACATAAGTATGGGGTATTGTTGCTTGAAATACTTCTAGTGGTAATGTATAGACATTCGTACTATAATTTGATAGGAACACTACTCCTCTGGTTCATCTATTTAATACCTAAAGTATTGTAATATTGTAGGTTATAGGCCTATATCTTTTCTTGATCACAAGCCAATAGTAGATTTTGTATTGTATGGGCAAAGTTAAATGTACCTTCAGGGAAGTTCTGTGCAGATCGGCCATTATCACGTTTTGTTATTTATATTCAGTTTCCTCAATTATAGTGTGTCTAATAATTACTATTATATTATACAGAGTGAACCAGAACTCTACCGACAAACTTTCGCGTGTTGTTCAGGGATGCTGGTTTAGTGTTTTGATATAAGGAACCTATGGTCTCCGGACACTTATTACTGAGTAATGTGTTGTTAATGTGTTAACTTGTAGCATGTCATTTGGATGGTGATAAGACGAGTCTGATAGATTACAAAGAAAAATTAAAAATGAATCAACTAAGTTCTGAAGTAGGTATTGTAATATCATGAACTGTAATACAAATAAAACAAAAATTACAGGAATAATGAAACAAACCTTAGAACAAAACGCGTACTTGTTTGTTAAACACTTCTCTGTACAGTACACTGTGTATTCTTTACTTTGTTTAAAGCAGTTGTTCAAAATGTCGACTGCCATGATCTCTACAAACTGTACAGCGATGTACTATGGATTGTTGCATACGATCTAGCATCCCTGGCGATTGGCACACCTCTTGGAGTCTCGTAAACGAGGCTCTTCACATGACCCCAGAAGAAGAAGTCTAGTACAGTGAAGTGTTTAACAAACAAGTATGCGTTTTGTTCTAAGGTTTGTTCCATTACTCATGTAATTTTTGTATTGTTTGTATTACAGTTTACAATATTACAGTCAATACCTACTTCAGAACTTAGTTGATTAATTTTTAATTTTTCCTTGTAATCTATCAGAACCCATCTTATCACCCTCCAAACGACATGCTACAAGTAAACACATTAACAACACATTACTCAGTAATAAGTCACTGGAGACCATAGGTCTTATATCAAAACACTCAGCTAACATCACTGAACAACCTGTGAAAGTTTGTCAAAGTTTTGGTTCACCCTGTATATTATATTTATACTTGATTGTATTTTCTATTTAATTATATACTAAATCATATCCAGCCTTGGTTTACTGAATTTCTGCTCGCTTCCACTGCACCATGTTGGTCAAATCCCTATTCACCTTCAACATCTCAGTAAACGTATGCAATATGCTGTGTGTGATACATTTCACTATACAGTACCCTCAAACAGGATATTTTTTAAATGAGCTATCCACATTTTAGTGTGAGACTTTTGAGTTTTTGCACCATATCACAGATGCAGAAATATTGATCTCATAGTTCCGTCACGGAAGACAGGGCCTATCTATGGGTCTGTTACCAAGAGCTTATCTTCAAGATTTGATGACAAACATTGTGGAATGGATTTATACACAACATAACATTGACGGAGGGTGGAGTTATCAGAAGAATAATCATCATTGACTATCAGAATCATAATGGTCGTTCTAAGACTCACAAAATTATGCAGAAAAGAATTTAAAAAAAGAGCTGTATTTGTCATCAATCACAAGTCTTACTGGAATCTATCATTGGCCCAATCCACATCCAGTCCTGAAGAAAAGCTCTTGGCAAAGAATGCAACAGATAAAATTCTCTTCCTTTTTCACTCCTGATGAGAAGAAAAAGCTCCTGAACATTGAATATTTCTTCATCTATGCAAAACTCTAACACAACATTAAACAGTTTCATACCACGGTGATCTAGTGGCTAAAGTTTGGAAATATAATCATGTGGACCTGTCAGCTTCCAACGATTTTCTAATTTTCAATTTGTTTATTTAATTTCTTATTTCCTATTTAGGGCCATCAAAAATATATGGCCCAAAGCATATACTTCAGTCATATGCTACTAATGTTAATGCGGCACTGAAAATACTGATTCACATCTCCCACTTCCTATCCGGTTTTCCAGTACAGAAAAGTTGACAATACCAGAAAGAGGATTTCTCCCTGAAAATCTCTGAAAGTATTTTGTTCAGCCTAAGTATTAAAAAGAAAGGTAAAACTGTAGCCTGCCATGATGGCCTTTTTTTGTTCTTCTTAAAATGGCCATATTTAATCGTTTTCCAGAAACGAAAATAGGCCTAACTAAACAATGACAGAGAATACAGCTTAGCCTACATTTCTTAAACCTCACGAAAGATTGCAAACTCAAAATTTAAAAACTGGCTAAAAATGGATAATTTCTACGAAAAAAAAAATAAATAAAAGGTACCAGTAAAAATGTATTTACGAATTTGGCTTCTATTTGAGCCCTATGCACTGTTAAGCAAAAGAAAAATTAAATGCTAACAACAACTTCGCACCGGAAGAAAGGTGGGAAGTTGCTGTGAAAGTGGAGGACAAACAGAAAAGTGTGGGCAGGCAGGATTGCTCCATCGAGGTGGAAGAAAGGAGGTAGGCAGTAGGGAAGGGCAGTACATCTCATTTCTGTGCATTTCCTTAGTGATCACAGTGAAAAAGCGAGTTTTCGCAAGGTCAAATCAGTGACAGGTTAGGTTAATTTAGGCTTTTGGTATGCTGTGACTCACAATTGTCTAAGAACGCGCTTTTCTTCTAAGCCATACCAAAAGCCTAAACTAACCTAACCTGTCACTGATTCGACCATGTACGAAAACTCGCTTTTCTCTGTGATCAATGAGGAAATTCTCGGAAATGTGATGTGATGCCTCTCCCTGCCGTCTACCCCTTCCATCTTGATCGAGCGATCCCTCCTACCTGCACCCCTCTGCCAGTCACCACTTTCACAGAAACTTTCGACACTTATTTTTGATGTGAAATTAAGGAATACACTCAATTTCTCTTTCTCGACTAGAACCCAAGGATGTAAATATAATTGCACCTCAACTTGGTAACACAACAGAAAAAAAAATACCACAAATGTAGCACAATTTATATACTTATATTTCTTTAAGCCTACATATCTACCAAAAAACGTACATGCAAGGCATACTAAAAGCCTGAACAAACGAAATCAAACCTACCACTGATCTTCGAGCTTACAAAAACTCGCTTTCTACCTAATGCATCTATCCACCAAAAAACATATGCAAGCCATACTAAAGCCTGAACAAACCAAACCTAACCTGTCATATCCTCGATCTTACAAAAACTCACTTTCTACCTACTGTATCTACCCTTCTACCAAAAAGAGTGCATGTAAAGCATTCCAAGACCCTGAACAAACCAAACCTAATCTGTAATCTGTCACTGATCCTCGACCTTAAGAAAACTCGCTCTTACCATAGTTCCACAATTTATTGAAAAATACGCCATGTCTTAAAAAAATCAGTTATTCAATATTCAACAATAGCCCCTTTGAAAATGTCAAAACCGTCCACTTTTTATCAATTACATATTCTCAAACCTGACATTAAAATTGTTGACAACAGGCACACAAATCACGCAGTTTCAGACACTGTCTCTTCCGTGAGTGTTAGCCACACTCAATGATAATAATAATAAAATTATGATCTCATCTAACTCTTCGGAATATAATCAAACAGACTTTCTAGTGCTTGACAGTCACTTCTGAATTATAAATAAATGCTCTCAAACCGATGTAACTTCGAAAATACGACGTTTATATTATTTTACTGGCATTGTCACAAGGGGTAACATAATTACCAACAAATATGAAATGACTTAATTGGTCTGAATATTATAATCTATTCGTGAGAAAGTGTTTTCAGTGTCATTCTGTGATGAGTTTGAATACTGTAATAATGAACATCAAAATGTTTTCATTTGGTTGTATATGAGATGACTGATTTGTCATTGTAATGCAAAATCACAATGCAGTAGGCCTAATCATGAAGTAAGCATCTGCCAGGCCATCTCTCAACAACAGATGTCCAGGAAACATATACCCGTGTTACCAAATATATAACATATTGTTGTTGTTTAGTCAACTTTCCGAAGACAGGTCTGAATCCCACTAGTGATAACAAGAAAGCACCACTTATGAGGCAACTAGGCCAGGGGATAATGGGGTAGGGTGGCCAGTTCCCTTCCCCCTCCATTGCATACATCGCCCACTATAGTTACATATTACACTAGTCAGACTTCAGATGCCTACAAACAATTGTTCTTTCTCTGACACATATTGTCAAGTGAGGTGTACTGCCTGATAATAGATGTGCATATCAGCCAGAACCTCAATCAGAGGACTATAACTTATATATATATAATTAAATTTTCAACGCATTCTTATGATTGACTTAGGTTACTGTCAGCCTCTTTACACTCTGATGGAAAAGTGTGTACTCCTGGACTTGTATTGGAGGAAGACTGCCGATGCTTACTACATAATTACCTACAACACTTTAAAGATAACGGTATGATAGAAGCTTTTCTTTATTTCTCAGAAGAACTATAGAATTCTAAATTACATTTTAGAAACATACAATTGAAATTCCGGAGATAACTCCTGAATGTCTGTGAATTACCATTTGTTTGGTAGCAGCCTACAAAGTTGAACATTACAGGAGAGGGATAGAGAATTGAATGTACCTACCTATACGAGTAACACTAAGCTTGCTGGCCTGGAAGTAAACCGTTCCAGATTAAAAACCCATATAAGTTCATGTTAGAGTAGGTCTAACAGCCTAATTCCAATAACCTTAAGCCATTAATGTTCACATTACATTTTCAATTGGTAGTAAAGATAACTAGAAACGACACATTGTGTGAGTACAGAAGTAAACCTATACAATTTTTTTAAGTATAACCTAGCCTACTTAACAGCCAACCAACTGGTCCCTAGCCCTTCATTGTGGTGTTTTGTCAACGCTATACTGGGGTGACCAGATTTTTTCTTGAAAAAAAAAAAAGAGTAGGCCTATACTATATGCTTCGGTAAAGGAAAATTAATGGGTTGCCCTCCTGTGTGTGAAGAAACAGTTGAGCATGCACGTTTGTGATACACCAGACTGCAAAACCAATGGATTGGTTGTATTGAGAAGGATTATCACGGGCTGCTATCATGGCCTCTACACTAAGGTTACCAGATGCCGAATTTTGCTATTTGTCCCCAAACAAAATTCGTCCCCAGAATGTCCCCAAAATTAATCATTTTTCCCCAGATATCTCTGGATTTTAAGTGATAATTGTTGTAATTTTATGAAAATTCTGTTGAATACTTCATTCACAAGATAGAATTATGTGGAACATATACTGCTGAGCTATCAATCAGAAAGGTAAAAATCTGTAGAGACAGCCATTATTTTTCTTCCAATATACGAGTAGATGGACTTGATATGGATGAAATAAGTTATTTCATGAAATTTCTTGTTTGAAGAAATATGTGAATTAGAGAAAATAGCAAATTGGAATGAAGAAAATGCTGATTTTTGCTCAAAGTGGAGTGAATTTTTTTTTAATTTTCTCTAAAAAATATTTTCTATGCACAATTCCGTAAGTTAACTGAAATATCTCCGTGATTTTCTCGAAGCAATGCTTCAGTGAAGAGAATTTTTCTTCTATTTGTATGAACATGATGTGAAGATCGAAGAAATCCAGAGAATAGAAACTGTTAAAGCCATGGTTGGTATCTTAATCTACTTCAATATGACCTGTCACAAATTTGCTGCAAAATTGAGATCTAGGGAACTGCTTAAAAAAAATTCACTGTTCTGAAAGCACCAGTAGTTTAAGTAGTAGTTATGTAGAATGAGTATGTTTAGTGTATATGTAGAATGGTTATTTTAATTCCCTAGTGTAAAAACAATATAGGCCTAAGTGAATGGCAAACTAATAGAAATATTAAAAGCAGTTTTTTCATATATCGATATTTGTCCCTGGGAAAAAAAAATTGGTAACTTTATGCTCTCCCGACTTAGCCCCCTGTGACTTTTTTATATGGGGGTATACGAATGATTCAGTGTTTGCATCATCACCAGCTGATCTGCCAGAATTCCGGGCTCACATCATTAACACCTTTGTTGAAATTGACAAACATGCTACATCGAGTGTGGGACTAACTTTATTACAGAGCTGATGTGTGCAGAATCACTAGAGGGGCATCTGCCATCTCAGCATGATCCCAGCCCAAAACATGACTGACCCTCTACGGAATGCATGCATTTCTTGAACATGCTGCAGCTTGGCATGAGATCCCTTACGCCTCCAGACCCTTGTGCGATAACTGTCGGGGTGCAAGGCGATCCTGGTTTCGTCCATGAACAGCACAAAATGCCACTCTGCAAGTCCCCATTTACAGTGTGCTTGGGTCCACCTCTGACGAGCAGCTCTGTGGCAGTCAATAAGGGGGACACGACAGAGGGGCCTCTTTGCATGTAAGACTGTCGCATTCAAACGATTCCTGAAGGTCTGGATGGAAACTTGCACCCCTGAATCTCATCGCAATTCAGCCTTGAACTCTGTGGCACTTATCATAACAACACGGTCTTGAGCTGCTGTTGTGAGTGAGGACGATCTGTCCACAGACGATTGGACATGGAATGTGTCTGCTGATACCTCTTTCATACTCGCGACACGTCACTTTGGTTGACTCCAAGACGGTTTGCCATAGCTGTCTGAGTTAGGCTTTGCTGGATCAGTGCGACAATGTGTGTCTGGTTAAACAGTGTGATGGATCGCCTAGACATGTTTATGTGACTGACAACTTGCACCAAGACCACACCTGTGGAGTAACGGTTAGTATGTCTGGCCGTGAAACTAGGTGGCCCAAGTTCAAATCCTGGTTGGGGAAAGTTACCTGGTTGAGGTTTTTTCCAGGGTTTTTCCTCAACCCAATATGAGCAAATTCTGGGTAACTATCGGTGCTGGACTCCAGACTCATTTCACTCGCATTATCATCTTCATCTCATTCAGACGCTAAATAATCCGAGATGTTGATACAGCATCGTAAAATAACCTATTAAAAAAAAAGACTTGCACTGAATGTGTACAAGCTGTTACATGAACTGTCTACTATTCCTCTGTAGACAGAAGAAAATTGGGGAAGCAATTGGTCGCAAAACAGTGGATGAGCTAAATTATTTTCCTACTATTTTGCATTATGCAGAACATTTTTTGATGTGTATATAAGGAATGTTCTACCGCAAAGTCCAAGTAAAAAAAAAAGGCTGTAATAAAAAACTGATGTCAGAAACACTACGAAATGAGTATAGTACAGGTACTTAAAATGACGTCATGGAAGAAATGTGTCTGATGAGATAGGCTATTTAAAGTTCAGACTTTCTACTATTAAGATGATATTAGTCTCCAGGCACATGAGAACATGGATTTCGAAAGTGTTAAGGACTTAACAAAGGTGTTAGATATTTTAGAAACTACATATGATGACAGTAAAGGAAGCATCTTCTATGTTCATCAATGAAAATCCACACTTTAACATGAAGCTGGGTGAAATGCCCAAAATATGTCTTGACATCCTCATAAATGCTACACAATGTATGTGTTTGTTGCCATCATTCTAATTTTCAATTCACTTTTGATGCTCTAGCAAAAGTAGTTCCTGGCTTTCCATGTAGGAGCAAAGAGCTTTCAAAGAAAGTATGTTTCAGAAAGGTGTA
Organism: Periplaneta americana; assembly: GCF_040183065.1. Taxonomy (NCBI): domain Eukaryota; kingdom Metazoa; phylum Arthropoda; class Insecta; order Blattodea; family Blattidae; genus Periplaneta; species Periplaneta americana. The sequence goes on from NC_091128.1 coordinate 94,914,432, forward strand.
TGACTGGAGTTTGTGTAAAGGATGCAAAGAGAATATTACCGGTACTGATTTAATATCTAAGGAGTGACTTAAATACAGTAATGTGGAACGGTAGGCCTAAACTGATGTCTAATGATCGACTTACTGAGAATGCAGTGTTTTATCTTCAGGATCAGCTGTCAAATCCTAAAACTAATTGCTTTGCCAAGTGAGTGCAGGAAAATATTCTGAAGATAAGAAAGGTAACCTGGGCGCTGGAGACTTGATCCTACAGTTTGATTATTCAGGAAACTAATCTGCGGTGAGTCAGGAGGAAATTCAGTGAGAAAGTGACCGTTTTCACGTGTGTTGCTTGATTAGAAGATGTAACTATGTCCTATATAGTGGTAAGCAATGATTTATCCCATGATTAATATTCAGTATTCTTCGGAGGGCAGTGATAGGGAAGCAGATATGGAAATGCCAATAAAGACGAAGAAAAGTTAGGCCTAAATAATGGAAAAAATGTACTTATTGATTCAGTTTGTTGGCGAAAGTAAGGCCTATAGAAAGCATCAAAATGTTGTAATATCTTAAGAATGTTTAGAGGATGAAGAAGTGAAATTAATGTTTATGATTGCTACTAACAGTCCTGGTAGAAGTGTTCAAAATTAATGAACAAGATGTGTCCCTTGTATATTTCAAATCAAATTCTAGGTAGCCTTCCTGAACCCCAACTTATTCAGTTTGCAAGAAGGATTTCCCATGAATTTCAGTTAGAAAAATCAAAGAACAATAATAAAATTGAGAATAATAAAGGAGTTGACATTAACTCTGATAAATAAAATATGGTATGGTTTTAAGTAAAAGTATTAATTATATAAAGCCTTCTCTTCCACTCAACCAGTATTAGAACAATAGTAACACAATAGCGGAAGAAACAGGAACAACGTACAATTAGGCCTAATAATAATAATAATAATAATGACAAAATGAAAAGTTCAGATACATTTAATTTTAATGATTCTCTTTTATAACGTATTTGTGGTAATTAATTACTTCTGTGCCAAATTCGACGTGTTGGTCAATATGACTGACATCATCGAGGATCAGTGACAGGTTAGGTTTGGTTTGGTTTATTCACGTTTTTAATATATCTACCAAAAAATGTATAATATGAAAGGCGAACAAAAAACCTGAACAAATCGAAACTAACCTGTCACCAATCTTCAATGACCAATATTCAATTTGGCACAGAAGTTAATAATTACAGTCTTCGTTAATGCTCTTTTCACAGTCAACCTCTTTAAACTTACATACCCGTATCTGACACTTCATCTCTCCAACTGATTTTTAACATTCTACGCTAGTTTCATAAAATTATATTTTTCGATTGGTAGTTATAAGCATCTCGTACTAAATGACAATACCAATGACTCGGGTTGACCTCTGAATTTAAGAAATTTCGTCATTTTTTCTCGCCTGCACTTGTACTGCCTAGTCTAAGAAGCTGAAGATGAAACGCTATTTATCCATAAGCTTACAATTAAAAATCCGGATACAAAGTGCGAATTGACTATCAAATCAAGAACACATAATATGAATACATTTATGTTCCCAGAATTTCATTCAAGCCTAACATGGTATATACTAGACAACAATGATTAAAAAATTAGCAAGCTAATCACTATGGTCATAATTTTTCATTTAAAACACCCTCTACAAAAGTGCAAGTATCCCCATTTCTTGTCAAACACCTTCTACAAAAGTGCAAGTATCCCCATTTCTTGTCAAACAGTTGTGATGTTATACAACAGCTAGAGACCTTGCTAACCTAACAAAATAGCTAATCCATTACGGCACAGTCTAGTCACTTCCACACATTAACAGCACAAATACAATAATTAATGCAAAATGAATACAACAAATTTCATATTGTGACTAATGGACGAGTTAAATACCCCTTTTGACTTATTTGAATCACTTAAATGTAGTTGCGTCACAGACGATGTCAGCTATTTTTTATATGTAAAATTCACTGAATAAACCAAATTTTTAGCGAGCTGAAGATGTAATAGGCTATATCTGTTGCGAATATACTTCATAATCAGCAATATATTTTAACATGCTGCAAACAGAATCCCATTTACAAAATAATGCATATTAAATACACACAACATATACAGTAAATGTATACGAACTTGCACATATTTCACTGGATTATTTTGCCTTTTAATATCACGAAAGCATGAAAAGCAACTGCATATTATCGGAATAAACATGTTCAAGCAAAACCGCCAAATGTGTACGTCTTCGGGTTACTTCATTCATATTTCATTTGACTCCCAAAGCCTACGGCCTACTTTACAGTATCATTCCGCCCTGAGAGAACAAACACATAGGGCCCACATGTCAAAATACATACCTCAAAATTATGCACATAAATGTTGGTATAAGTTTATGGAGATTACTTTTATATAACTCTATTAGGCCAAATGCCTCGTTTTACACGCAATATAACACAAATTCACAGTATTTAAAGTTGACGCAGGATCACCAAAAACATCATGGCGGAACAAGAAAATCAAACCGATATCCTGTCATACATAAGAGTAGTTTCTATAACCGTGTATAGATGGCAAGACCAGTAGAACAGACTACATGTGCCATCTGAAGTAATACATATAAACTAAGAACAAAACAATTTTTTTAACAATATTAGAAATGACAGTACCAGAGTATTCTTGCAGAATATGTTCATGCTTTTGTTTTATTTATTTATCATAACCTTATTGTTGTCGTCATCATTTTCATCTTCATTCCATTCAGGAGGTGGCCCAGGGGGAATCTTTCCACCCCCCTGATTCCTGGATGGCATCACTGGAGATTTCAGACTCTTTTTAACTAACAAAAAATATAGTTTAAACAATATTATATTTCATTTCGACATGACTTTTCTGAATTTTTGGCCTTTATTGTTATGGCCCTCTCCTACTTAGCAGAATTGAATTGCAGAGAATTATTTTTTCTTTACAATGTCTGTGCTTGAGGTTGCGCGTTTGATCCCGGCCCAGGTAGATGGTATTTAAGTGTGCTTAAATGCGACAGGCTCATGCCAGTAGATTTGCTAGCATGTAAAAGAACTCCTGCGGGACAAAATTCTGGCACACCGGCGATGCTGATATAACCTCGGCAGTTGCCTGCATTGTTAAATAAACCATAATTTAAATTTTTCTTTACAATGTGTATCTAAATGGCTGAAGCAGAAAATGGTGCGTCGAATCGAACCCAAGCGAAAAGAATTCATTAGCTAATGTGTACAGGTTATTTTACGACGCTTTATCAACAACTTAGGTTATTTAGCATCTGAATGAGATGGTGATAATGCCGGTGAAATGAGTCCGGGGTACAGCACCGAAAGTTACCCAGGAATTCATTAGCTAGAATATTTGAATTCCTGCATTGAAAAGAGAAGAAACTCCATATACCCCAGATTTGAAAAAAAAAAAATAGAAGAAAACTCTTTAAATTGAAAATGCTGATTCTGACAACTTTATGAACAATAATTTACAAGAATTGTTGTTGTTGTTGTTTAGTCAACTGTCCGAAAACAGGTTTGAACCTCACAAATGACACCATCATACGTGAGGCAACTAAGTCAGAAGATAATGCGGTAGGATGGCCAGTTCTTTTCCCCTTCATTGCATACATTGCTGACTAGTAACATTTATTACACTAATCAGACTTCAGATGTATATAAACAATTGTTCCTCTTCTGACACATATCGTCAAGTAACAGGTACTGTCTGATAGTAGATGTATGTATCAGCCAGAACCTCAATCAGGGATATTACAAGGATTATGGAAATTATGATTTTTGTAGATTATGAAAAAGCATTTGACAATGTTTGCAGAAACAAACTATGGATCATAATGAAACAAAAAGGTATTCCACAACATTTAATATCAGCAATTAAAAGTTTATACGTTCAGAATAAAATTGTAATTGGAACGACATCAGTGGAAAGAAAGAATATAGCTGCAACAATAAACAAAGGAGTAAGACAAGAGTGTCAACTTTCACCGTCACTTTTTAATATTTATATTGACAAAATCATAATGGAATGGCAGATGGATTTAAATGAACATTTTAAAATTTAAAAAAAGTATATTCTTAGATACAATGCTCTTTGCGGACGACCAAGTTTAAATATCCAGTTCTGAAAACGGGGCACAGAAGGCTCTATTTCAATTAAATTATATAAGTAAATGTTTTAGCTTAAATATTTCAATTAACAAAATAAAAGTTTTAGCATTTAGAGGAGCAGATACATTAAGAGCCAAAATTGTCTTGGAAGGAAAAATTATATTGAACAGGAAATTGTTTCAATTACCTTGGGTGCAACATTTCTTATATGAAGAATGAAGATATTCAAAACAAGATTAATAACTTGAGCTATGGTATGCGGTGTCATTAATAGATCTCTAAAAAATATTAGAAAAGAAACGAAAATTAAATTTTATAAGGTAATGGCAGTGTCAATGTTGCTTTATGGGTCTGAATTTTGGATCCTGACTAAAAAAAAGAAAGAAGAATTAAAGCAACAGAGATGAAATTTCTGAGATCTGTTGCAGGTTACACCTTACTGGATAGGAAAAGAATTGAAGATATAAGGAGGAAACTAAGCATTTTTAAATTAATAGACAATAAAACAATATAGAAACGATTGGAACAACATATACAAAGAACGGAAGCAGACCGCATACCAAAACTGATGATGAACTATAACCTAACAGGTAGAAGAAATGTTGGTAGACTGAAAACAAGATGGGCTCAACAATGTTAAAAAAAATGAGACCAGAACGAGCCTTATAAGGCTTAATCAATAATGCTGATGCTGATGATGATGATGATGGAAATTATAAGAAATAACCGTTTTTGTACTCGATATGTATTCTATTACATTTTAAAGATGAACGAGTTTCTTACTTTTTCAAATCAATAAGAAATAGAACTCCCTAAATTACAATATGTATGAAAAATTATTTAATAGTACTAATGAAAATAATAAATTTAATATAACATAACTCAAGTGTTCAAGAGACATCTTCTACCCTTAGAAATGAAGGCCTATGATGTTTTATAAATTTTATTCCTTTATATATTTAAGCCATATTTTGATGAAATTTTATATGATTGTCTGAAAATTGCTCATTGATCAAAGATAAGAAATATTTTCCCAAATAAATCAGTTTTTTGGAATTGTGAATTTGCAAACTAGTAAGGATAGGGAACATTCAACAGTCTGCTGCAGATATTAACAAGCTATTTACAGCGAACGATCAAACAACATTTAGGCCTACTTACTTACTTACTTACTGTCTTTTAAGGAACCCAGAGGCTCATTACCGCCCTCACATAAGCCCGCCATTGGTCCCTATCCTGTGCAAGATTAATCCAGTCTCTATCATCATATCTCACCTCCCTCAAGTCCATTTTAATATTATCTTCCCATCTATGTATCGGCCTCCCCAAAGGCCTTTTTCCCGCCGGCCTCCCAACTAACACTCTATATGTATTTCTGGATTCGCCCATACGTGCTACATGCCCTGCCCATCTCAAACGTCTGGATTTAATGTTCCTAATTATGTCAGGTGAAGAATACAATGCGTCAGTGGCGTAGCGTCAATGTAAGCTAAAAAGCTCAGCTTCCCCAGTTAATAATAATTTCATAATAAACCTGCAGTTTATGGACAAAATTATTTATTGATTTTAATAGAATTTATATTTACGCATTAAATATTGTGATGCGGCAGCTCAGGATGATTTGTGATGCAGCAGTAAACAAAAAGCCTGCACACACCAGCTTCCAAGCAGACTGGTTTCTTCTGTGTAATCCACCCCACAGATTTTCCATCCCTTTCTAACTAAACCACCCTAGTCGCAAGGCTCGCAAGAAGCTAGCTTTAACATTTAAAATAAGTAGTTTCCGAGTTAACCCTTTTCGTCAGTTGTGTTCAGTTGAAGTGTTATAATGTGCATTGTGGCTGATATAATAAATAATGAGGGAAATAACAATTCCTGACACTAATTTACTTGAATTTTTTTAGGACAATTGTATTATCAAGACTGACTTATGAACAAAAGTGTGATTTAAAAAACAAATGACCAACTCCCTTGCTGTCAATGAAGGACACAACCAAAAGACAGACGCATACTTATGTAATTATACTAATATTGTGATTCCTCTATGACAAGGAGTGAGCTAATGTTATACGTATAAGTGTCTATTTGTTAAGACATATGTGTAAACTGTGAAATCATATTTTATTACGTATCATTTGAGGTCATGCCTTATTGTTGTTACTTACGAGGTTCCAACCAATCTTCGACTGCTGACTTGAAATTGACTACTATTTATTTTAAGACTGTATTTTTGTATTGCGTTTTCTCATATTGCATGAAAGACAACTTGAGTTAGCTTCCCCTGCTCAAAATTTCATGCTACGCCACTGCAATGCGTGTAGTTCTGTGCTGTGTAACTTTCTCCATTCTCCTGTAACTTCATCCCTCTTAGCTCCAAATATTTTTCTAATCACCTTATTCTCAAACACCCTTAACCTATGTTCCTCTCTCAAAGTGAGAGTCCAAGTTTCACAACCATATAGAACGACCGGTAATAAAACTGTTTTATAAATTCTAACTTTAAGATTTTTTGACAACAGACTGGATGATAAAAGCTTCTCAACCGAATCATAACAGGCATTTCCCATATTTATTCTGTGTTTAATTTTCTCCCGAGTATCATTTATATTTGTTACTCTTGCTCCCAGGTATTTGAATCATTTAGGCCTACTGCAAAAAAAATGGCAGGGATGTAAATAAAGTAAATAATATGTTATGTATTATATTATTATGTTTTATGATGTGGCATCAGAATTTTTAAAGATATTCTATTTGTGTGAGAAAGTAATTTTTTCGCCTTAAAGGTAACATTTGTATTAACAAGTCCTAGCTCAATGGTTACGATATCTGCACTGCAAGAGGAAGAAATTTTTTTTATAAGGCGTTATGTTAATTTTAAAGAAATTTTTCATTTAAAATATTTTCATTTTGACTTCTGTTAAAGGTAGGTTAAAGATTGAGCTAACGTTTGTTGATCTTGCCAAGAGACAGGGCAATGCAAAGTTTCATGCAATTATCAAAAACATTTTGGAAGATACAATTTAAATAATTTTGAAAAAAAAATGCAGTTTTGAGAAAATGAGTGATGAAATTACATACTTCTGGCTGGTGTTGTGTTTGCAAGGCAGGTTTTTTTTCATGTCCTTAACTTGGTCAATTTTATAGGTAGGCCTAATGTTAATTTTTTTTACAGCTATAAAGCAAAAAGTTCATATTACTAAAAGAAAAATAAAAAATATTCTTTTTTACTCTCAAAGGTTTATGTAAGATGTTAAACGCACAATAGCCTTATCGCTTACTTACTTACTTACTTACAAATGGCTTTTAAGGAACCCGAAGGTTCATTGCCGCCCTCACATAAGCCCGCCATCGGTCCCTATCCTGTGCAAGATTAAGCCAGTCTCTATCATCATATCCCACCTCCCTCAAATCCATTTTAATATTATCCTCCCATCTACGTCTCGGCCTCCCTAAAGGTCTTTTTCCCTCCGGTCTCCCAACTAACACTCTATATGCATTTCTGGATTCGCCCATACGTGCTACATGCCCTGCCCATCTCAAACGTCTGGATTTCAAGTTCCTAATTATGTCAGGTGAAGAATACAATGCGTGCAGTTCTGTGTTGTGTAACTTTCTCCATTCTCCTGTAACTTCATCCCGCTTAGCCCCAAATATTTTCCTAAGCACCTTATTCTCAAACACCCTTAACCTATGTTCCTCTCTCAGAGTGAGAGTCCAAGTTTCACAGCCATATAGAAGAACCGGTAATATAACTGTTTTATAAATTCTAACTTTCAGATTTTTGGAGAGCAGACTGGATGATAAGAGCTTCTCAACCGAATAATAACACGCATTTCCCATATTTATTCTGCGTTTAATTTCCTCCCGAGTGTCATTTATATTTGTTACTGTTGCTCCAAGATATTTGAATTTTTCCACCTCTTCGAAGGATAAATCTCCAATATTTATATTTCCAAGCCTTATCGCTTACCATATGAAAACTCGAAAAAGCTTTTTGGTGCACTAACTCTATTGGATTCTTACAGAAGAAAAAATTTCTAACGAAGCAAGAGTGCTCTTTACTGCTTCTACGCATTGCTATAGATGCACACACTATTAGTTCCATGAGGAACAAGCTCTGCTCGTATTTATTTTTCTAATGATACAAAGAAATTAGGAAAAGTTGAACTACCTCCGTTACTTTTTCAAGCACTTTCTTGGGCATCTCAAAGTTATTAAAAAAAAATCAATTATGTGATATTAATAAGCCAGGAAAGTGTTTTCGATCTATGTTTTGAAATTATGAATTGCATGTTTCAATATCTGTATTCAAAGATTCTTTGGAAAACAATAAATACAGTGTTTTGTGAAAATAAAAGATCCTGCAACAGTTATTGTTCAGTCCAGTAGTATTCAAACTATGGCATGTGTACCATTAGGGGTACGTGGGCTTGTCTCAAGGGGTACAAACCCCACTGACATATATGAAAAATTCTGACATATTTATTTTATTGTAAAGTAAAGTAATTCCACGGTGCTACAGCCCTTTGCAGGGCCAAGACTGACCAGCCGGCTGCTGGCCTCACGTCCACATGCCAAAGCAGAGGTGGACGATCATCCAACCAGAATGGAGGTATCGTGTGGTTAGCACAATGATCCCCCCAGCCGTTATAGCTGGTTTGCGAAACCAGATTTTCGCTACCTATCGTAGCTGCCCAAGTGCATCACGATGCTGGGCAGGCACCAGTCCCATACACTGGCCGAAATTTCATGAGGAAATTTCTTCCCCCATGAGGACTCGAACCAGCGGGTATTCCGTAATGCGAGTCCTAGGAGGGATGCCTTAGACCACTATGCCACAGCGAGGGACGTTTATTTTATTGTACTTTTTGATAATTATAGCAGTTTACATATTTTCTTTTGCAATACCAACTTTTTTCCTTTCTTCAATAACATTTTACATAATTCATTACTATTATTATTGCATCAGTAACTATTGTATATAATCAATCAATCCTTCAATCAATCAGTCAGTCAGTCAATCAATCAATTTTCTCAATGTATCCGGCTGTTTTCCGACAACATAAAGTCCACTATACTGTAGTCCACTGTAGTCTATTCAGTGTTTGTTTTTCATGAGAAATGGGGGGTATTTTGATCGGTGTTCATAGATGCCTGTTGCTAGTAGCCAGAATTGGAGGTGTAGTCAATATATACTGCAGGGCTGTATTTGGTACTGATAATTTTAATTTACTCTTTTTGTGGTTTATGGCTGGACTGTATAGACGAATGTGTTTCAGATCTTCATCATGATTATTACACCACAGACAAGTAGGATTATCAGAAAGATGAAATCGGTGTAGGTACAATTGTGTGACAATGTGACCTGTTCTGGCTCTTGTTAAAAATGTTTGAACATGTCTGGGCAAGCCTTTGTGCATTTCCACATCATTTGGTTTCTTTTGTACGGACTGTAAAATATTTTCTTTGTCAGAAGAGAGTCAATTCATAGGTTTTTAAGATGAGATTTTACTGAAGCAAAGGCACTGGATAGAGATATCACTTGAAAAGGTCTTGGTTGTAAATATGTTGCCTGTTTTGCAATGTTATCGACTTTCTCGTTTCCTGGTATACCATGATGACTAGGTATCCATTAAAATGTTATTTCCTTTTGAAATATTTTTAGTTTAATTAGTTGTTTCTGAATTGGAATAATTCTATGTGGTACATAATGTGAGTTGGTAAGTATGCAAATAGATTTTTCAGAAATTTGAGTAATACACTGAAGAGCAGCAACAATAGCTAGAAATTCAGTGTCAAGACTAAATAATAATAATAATAATAATAATAATAATAATAATAATAATAATAATAATAATAATAATTTATTTCGTTTACATCAGTCATAGTTTTTCGTCATTTCTTATGTAATTATAATGGAGTTTGGAGGTACAAAGATTAAAAAAAAAATTAATTTTGGGGGTACTCATGACATCACTCATGAGGAACTCATGAGGCAACTAAGCCAGAAGATAATGGGGTAGGGTGGCCAGTTTCTTTCCCATACAGTAAATAATGAAATAAAGAAGATATCAGATGGTAGACAACATTAAGATACATGGAGATAACGGGGTATGTTGGCTAGTTTCTTTCCCATAGAGTAAATAATGAAATAAAAAGGATATCAGGTGGTAAACAACATTAAGGTACATGGATCATAAGAGGAAGGCAGAAAAGAGGAGAGATTGGAGAATGCTTGGTTTGCAGTGGAAGATCTGCCCTTGGGCAGAATACGGCTAAATAGCGCGGAATTAATTCCCTTCGTATTCTGCTTATACACCTCAGTGTGTTTAAAGCTCTTGCCTCAGTCATACCAACATAACTTTGGTGACATTACGAAAATTTCACGCTGGTGTACACTCACTCTATGCCTTGCATATACGAATCTGTGACAGGTTAGGTTAGCTTAGCTTAGGCTTTTGTTTATACCTCGCATATATGAGTCTGTGACAAGTTAGGTTAAGTAAGTTTAGACTTTTATTATGCCTTGCATATACGAATCTGTGCAGGATTTTCAAGCGCTGGGCAAAGGCTAATGATTTTTTTGTTTAGTGATGTCCGTACTGGTCTATAATAAGGTACCGCACTCTAATGACAGATGTAGAGACGAAAATACTTTACCAGTACGAAAATTATGTATTTTTTTCATTATTGTTTGTTCTGTTTCACTATTTTTGAGTGCTTATTCCATTTATACAAGTTATGTGTTGTTCACATTACATCGCATCGTGTGTTTTCTATGCCTACATTTCCTTCTTTCACTACAAACCACAACATTTCCACCTTCATTATGATGCACCTCTCATTTCATACATGATTTACTACATTTTCGAATAAATCTCCCTAGGTATATCCCTATAAAATCCTTAACTTTCAAACTCCATTCCCACAAAATAAAATCCCATATAAACTCAACGCTTTTAAATTCGGTCACCAGAACTAACTGTGCGCTAGTTTCACCCATAATTCAATGAATGAATGAATGAATGAATGAACTTGTACCTGCAGGAAGGACCAGTAACGCTTCGCAGGTTTGACGACGGTCCTTGATGCGTATTCTTCTCCCATTTCTTTGGCTATTTTACATTTTTCTTTAGGATAATCGCACTTATTCCTTAAGCCTTTCCTTCTTCTAGGGGACTGTTCCACTTCCGAGACTCACTTTCACTCATATTTTATGCTAAATGATTACAATAATAAATTGAAATAATTGCACAAAATGTTGCAACATAACAACATAAATATTCAATGCATTTTCGTGCCAAATAGAAGGTATTCTCCTTTCATTTGCCTTGTGGTGCTATTTCATAGAAACAAGTGTAACAAGAAAGAGTCTTATAAAATTGAAGATTCTTCTTTTTCCACTCTTCACAAACTTTACCAATGTTGTACCATATGGATATGGATAGGAATATATTCCTTTTTACACCACATCATGTGTTTATGAAAAAAGAACAATTTGTATATCTCAGCTGATTTTCGTCAGAATTGGAGTTTCTTCCTTTTTCAACTCAGCGATTCATTTATTCCACTGCTATAGAATGGAACTTTTTGTTTCGGGTATGATCGTATATTCTCGTAAAACCTTCGCCTTTTTTGGCGGCTTAATAATAAAGTTATTGCTTAAACGGTACGTATACAGAAAATTACGATTTAATAATGAACGAAGAATAATTAATAAATCTTTTTCAGTTATCCATTATTCTATGACAAAAGACAAAAGTATTGCTGTAACATACGTGCACGATTCCATTGAATTTCACTAGAATTGGCGGCAAACTCTTCGTTTCGTTTCCGCTAAGTAGGAGCGGACCTGTACAGTCAGGACGTGTGATGAGTTTTCATTCGCGCAGTTTTCAGTATTTGGTTTGTTTATGAATAATTTTGTTTTGTTTACTAAAACAGATATAGCGTAACAGTAAATGCGAATATATTAGTGTACGATGGCAAAACAACGAACATTGTTTACTTTTCTTATGGAAAGTGCTTAAGTGAATCCGTTGCATTTAACGAAGAAAATTCTCAATTGGCTTTTAGCGAAAGTGAAATCTGTGAACCGGTAATTCCATATTCTGTTACTCACACCGCATGTTGTTAAGAAGGAATTAATGTATACAATGGTTGGACGCGGAATCATATTACATAAAAACTTTGGGAAACTGAATAAGATTGGTTGAATTTCGATCTTACTCGGTGTTGTGCTTTTTGTGAACAGTGTGAAACTTTATACAATTAAAAAGTGACCTTGAAGCTCTTCAAACAACAGGTTCATAGCGGTGCCCATTAACAACTTTAGAAAAGCTACTGGAGGACGCATTCGTCTAGTTTAATCGGTGAGTAATTACTACTTGCATTAAATTTAGATAGTTTATATTACGTGAAAAGGACAATGAACACCGGCTTTTATGTAACAATTTTATACAGAATGACAGTTCATTATTCATAATGTTTCACATAATATTAACATTTTTAACTCAATGCCTATATTAACATTTAGTAGTACTTAAAACAAATATAAACGAATGAAAGCCCTATTCAATTAATTGATCCCATTTTTCTATGTTTCCTTTTACATAAACTGCTCAGTTGTTAAGTAAGAGTTGACATTATTTCGAAACAACTGTATATATTATATATATACGCTCGCCACTAACAGGTATCTGTTATTTTTTTTAAATAACAGATGGACAGACAGATGTGAGTCCTCACATGACAACTCCGAAGCCTCAGAAAGAAGTTCGTGCATGTTGGTGTCACGAGTTTGCGATCGGGCTTCTACCACAGTTGTACTTGGAACTTCAGCGCTACGTTGCAAATTTGAGCGACCACGCAATCAGCTGAAGCGAGCTACCAGCTGTAAAACTTTCGTTGATATTTGACGCGATGGTATAAAAAAATACTAAAATCGATAGAGAATGAAAAACGAAACGTATTAATAGCTGACATTATGTGCACAACGAATGGCGCCAAGAGAGCTATTGAGTACTGACCACTTGGAAACCAACTTCGGCAACTCAATCGTTGTTACTCGTATCCGTTGCTTACGAGATAATCTCGTAAGCAACGCTCGTATCATAGCAACAGTCTCCCCATGCTATGTGATATTCAGTTGTTTTTCCGATCTAGCACTGCTAATATAACTTCATAACAAACGGGTATAGTGACCGGGGCCTACCGAGACATGTCAAACAAAAGATATCGAAATGTTGGTAGTAAAATTCGCAACTATGGTTTTGAAGAATTGACTGCAAGGTTTACGGAGTATATAACGGCGCGTCGGTCTTTTGAATGGACTAAAAGAATGTGCAGATTCAGTAAGATATACAGAATGGAAATGAAAATAACTCGGCAGATTTTCAGAGCGAATAGCTCATGTTTTATGCAACAAAAAAGTATAATAACATATTGGTGGAAAGTTCATAGTTTTCTCAGAAAATAAATATTTTTTTCTGAAATGTTTAACACCTTATTCGGTAACTGTTGCGAGTAGGATCGTGATTTTTGTCCATATCGTTAGAAAATCTAATAAAGAATCATTTACCCCTCTGGCGTACTTCAATAACGTGAATTGTTTTGGTGTAAATTTAATCTAATAACCACTAATTTTTGAAGCCACTGACCGATACGACCAGTTTGTCCGCTTGCAATATTGTAGCGAGAAGAAGAAATAGGAGGTAGTTCACTAAGACAGATAGACCTGAGTTCGTTGACCTTTTACATCTGTATTACGAGAAGAAAAAGGAGTTTGTTAGCGACGATGTTTCACAAACTTAACTAAAGCATTAGCTACGTAATTATCACAGCGTTGGCGTTGTACTTTTGGTCCAAAGAAAGTAGCTCGTTTTTTTACGAAAAAAAAAACTCAGCGGAAAAAATTATTTACCACTTTGATCATAAATTCTTGGTCTCTTGCCACTTAGCTATCCCCTGTTGTACCCACTCCAACCTTGTAAAATCCCTCGTCTCATGTCAATTACCTATCACCTCATCTAACCCACTCTAACCATGTCATATTCCTCGGCCTAATGTCACTTAGCTATCCCCTCATATAACCCACGTAACCTTTAACTTGCAATATTCACGCAAATAGCCCGTACGCCGGCGGAGAGTAAAACGTACTCTAACACGAGAGGTTTTTGTTAATAAGAAAATAGCAGTACCTACTGTATGCAATGCTAAGTCAGTATATTTTAATATATTAATAAAGAACAATATAATGCTATCGAGATTACATTTCAGAATATTAATAAAAAATAACAATGCTAACGAAGGTATAGGCTCTATTTCAAAATATTAATAAACATCGAGAGTGTTCTTAAAACATTAATAAAGAACAAGAGATTGTTACATTCCACGGAGTGACTAAAATCACTGCCTGCTGACTACCCCATAGTTGCATTTCTCTATGCCCACTCCATAATAAAGTAGAGCAGCGGTCGTCAGCACAGAGCACCTGGGGCTAGCATCTCTTACCCGCGGAGAACACAGTGCACCATGGTGCACTCGTAGCTGCTAGCGGGTATGCTCTCTACGTCTTCTTGCTGCACGACGGGGCACACGGGACGGCTCCGCTTACCCTTTGCACATTTCAGCGAGTGCTGACGACCACTGCAGTAGAGCCTCTATTATCCGTGGTAATGAAGGGGATGGCCTGAACGGATGATCGAAAAATCGGATAATCCATACCATGAAAGATTTTGTAATTTTCTCCATGATCTTGTGTTTAACTCGCTAGGTAGCGGATCAGAAGTTCACTAATTTAAGTCTGGTTGTCAACGACGGGTTTTTAAGAGGCAAGGAAACTTCTTGTAATGGCAAAAACATATGTAGAACCTACTAATACTTACTTACTTACTTACTGGCTTTTAAGAAACCCGAAGGTTCATTGCCGCCCTCACATAAGCCCGCCATTGATCCCTATCCTGAGCAAGATTAATCCAGTCTCTACCATCATATCCCACCTCCCTCAAATCCATTTTAATATTATCCTTCCACCTACATCTCGGCCTCCCCAAAGGTCTTTTTCCCTCCGGCCTCCCAACTAACACACTATATGCATTTCTGGATTCGCCCATACGTGCTACAAGCCCTGCCCATCTCAAACGTCTGGATTTAATGTTCCTTATTATGTCAGGTGAAGAATACAATGCGTGCAGCTCTGCGTTGTGTAACTTTCTCCATTCTCCTGTAACTTCATCCCTCTTAGCCCCAAATATTTTCATAAGAACCTTATTCTCAAACACCCTTAATCTCTGTTCCTCTCTGTTTTATAAATTCTAACTTTCAGATTTTTTGACAGCAGACTAGATGACAAAAGCTTCTCAACCGAATAGTAACAGGCATTTCCCATATTTATTCTGCACTCAATTTCCTCCCGAGTGTCATTTATATTTGTTACTGTTGCTACAAGATATTTGAATTTTTCCACCTCTTCGAAGGATAAATCTCCACTTTTTATAGTTCCATTTCGTATAATATTCTGGTCACGAGACATAATCATATACTTTGTCTTTTCGGGATTTACTTCAAACCCTATCGCTTTACTTGCTTCAAGTAGAATTTCCGTGTTTTCCCTAATCGTTTGTGGATTTTCTGCTAACATATTCACGTCACCCGCATAGACAGAAGCTGATATAACCCGTTCAATTCCAAACCCTCTATGTTATCCTGAACTTTCCTAATGGCATATTCTAGAGCGAAGTTAAAAAGTAGAGGTGACAATGCATCTCCCTGCTTTAGCCCGCAGTGAATTGGAAAAGCATAAGATAGAAACAGGCCTATACGGACTCTGCTGTAAGTTTCACTAAGACACATTTTAATTAATCGAACTAGTTTCTTGGGAATACCAAATTCAATAAGAATATTATATAAAACTTCTCTCTTAACCGAGTCGTACGCCTTTTTAAAATCTATGAATAACTGATGTACTTTACCCTTATACTCCCATTTTTTTCTCCAATATCTGTCGAATACAAAAAATCTGATCAATAGTCGATCTATTACGCCTAAAACCACACTGATGATCCCCACTGATCACTGATGATGAACCTACTAATATGATGTACAAAACAGTACTTCACATTAGTTACTTCTTTCTGAAGGAAGAAAAAAAAGAGCGAGAAATATATAACCGGATAATCCGCCAATCGGTTAATAGGGTGACGGATAATCGGGGTTCTACTGTACTGCATTGCATTTCATCGTTGTCATCGAAATGGCATGTCACGGCACGACTTAAAGCTACCTTACCCTTTTTTCCAGTTCAGCGATTGTTTCTTTTGCTGTCGGTCCCACCGCCCACCGATACCTAGTATAAATTAGAGATGGGAAAAGTTGTTATTTTCTCGTAACAGTTCCAACTGTTCCAGTTCCATGAAAATACTAGGTTCCAAATAACAGTTCCAAAATAACAGTACCACCATATATTTTATAGCCTACGCCGATATATATATATATATATATATATATATATATATATATATATATAATGTGGAAACTGTACCAAAATAAAACACACCAGGAATGAACGAAACTCCTCCAGAGTCAAGTCCCTAAATTCAGTTCTGTCATTCTGTGAAGCGTGTGACACAATTTATTTTTGTTAAAACCCTTTAGTCAAAGCAGTTTATGCAAACATTTGGGTAAAAAAGGCAATAGTATAAGTCTAGGGCCATGAGAAAGTCCAGAAGTCATACTGACAGTATTGACACCACGAAACCAGTTACGTTATACACGTATTAATGTAAGACGCCAGTTCAGGATAAAAAGTTGGTATTTATTTTGTCCCTGAAAATTGTTAAAAGTAGCCAGATCTAGTGACAAAATCGGTAAATTGATAACACTGCAGCAACGGTTGTCATAATGTAGTTCCATACACGGCCGACTTGATGCTAGCTTCGCTTCACCTTTGAAAGCGAAGGTATCATCAAGTCGGCCGTGTTCCATAACATCGAGTATATTGTAACATGTAACAGCAAGTATTTTGTATAACAGGTACAGTACCACTAGTATGCAATGTAACAGTGTTGGTTTGGAACAGGCCGTTACGTTATTTTATAGTCATGACTCATAATGTAGTTCCATAACATCGAGTATTTTTTGTAACAGCAAGTTATTTTTTGTAACAGCAAGTATTTTTTGTAACAGGAGTATTTAGTGTAACAGTGGAAGAGCCACGTACTACTAGTACGTAATGTAACAGTGGTATTTAAGAACATGTACGGACGCTAAATAGTCACATACTTGTGATGCAGTACGATGTCATAATGAGTCGAGATGTGAATTCCTGGAAATGAAATCTTTTCTAATGCTAAATTGAATTCGTAGATCAGGTTTGTTCGAAGCAGGAAATGTAATGTAATTTTAAATTATTTGTAAATTGGTCACGAAATGGATCCCAGTGGTAAATAAAACCTAACCTATTCTTCCTCTTCTGCTCAGCTGAAGGTCACAGTAGTGTTCAATTTCTCCAAAAATGCGTAAATAAAAGCTATAATAATTTTGGCCGTGCTAAAATTCATATTAATAATGTATCGTCATGAAGAATAATAATCTCATTGTAATGAAATATGAAAATTTACCGTTGTACTTTTTTTAAACAAAAGAACTTCAATAATACAGTCATGTTTAAACAGATTTTAGTTTAATTTCAAGAATTGGCAATGAAACTAAAACTGTAAAATATTTGGAAATAAAACATAACCTATATATTTTCATCTCCCTTCATAAAATTCACAATGTAGTTCCTATAATATAGGCATTATGTTATTTGATAGAATCCTATACTTAATTAACATCAGTTCCAAGATAGTGTGTGCATTTTTTAAAGGCTATCTTCTTATCTTTACTATTTATCTTTTACTTTAGTTTCCAACATTTATTTCAATACGACGAAAGGATTCCTAATTCTGCTTTCAAACAGTGGCGCCAACTTATATGGGCTCGTGGAATCCGAGCCCACCCAATAATTTATCGTGAGATTTATTTAACTTAAGGCTCGTCAAATGTTTGAGCCCACCTACTGTTTTTCAAAAGTTGGCGTCACTGCTTTCAATAGTACCAAACATGTTCCGTTCTGTGGAACAGGCGTTGTCATAATGTAGTTCCAAAGTGAAACGAGTATTTGTAACCGCAAGTATTTCGTACTAGGTCAGAGCAACACTGTTATTTTGGAACATAGTGTTCCAAGGTGCTGTTACTTTTTGGAACAGTTCCAAACAAGGAACGGTTCCAAAATAACTGTTACGTTATTTTTTCCCCACCTCTAGAATAAATCACTCCCTGGGGCAAAGATATGAATTCAACACTGCCATTCAGGACCTAGGCTTAAAAATCCCTTGTGGTCCCATTGATTCATGCTATCTTTTCAAGGGTCTTCCAATAGATCATTCAGTGTGACTATAATTTGAGGCTGCTTTTAACGGTCTACTTTAAATCAGCCTCCCTACATGACTTTTCCACTTAGATCTATATTTTTGTAGGAATTCCTTCAGTTAAGAGATAGTGTTACATCTTTTCTAACCAAATTCCCATCCTCATCTGTCCATGGTATAATTTCTTTAACTAACGAAGCCCTGGGGACCGAGTCATAGAGGTAAGACTTGCGTGGAAGAAATTATGCCTGTCCAGAGACTCTTGATGAGAGATGACACGATGTTGCTCACAATCACAGTAGAAAAGCGTTACCTTGAATACGAGCGCAAATTATTATTATTATTATTATTATTACTATAGTAGGCTTACTGATTGTGTGATTGATCAAGAGATTTCTGTAATCAGTTGTTCAGTCAACTGTCCGAAGACAGGTTGGAACCTCATAAGTGACACCAATAAGGATCACTCATGAGACAACTAAGCCAGGAGATAATGGGATAGGTTGGCCAGTTCATTTTCCCCTCCATTGCATACATCGACGATTCACTACGTATTACACTAATTAGACTTCAAATGCATACAAACAATTTGTTCTTTCTCTGATACATATCGTCAAGTGAAATGTACAGTTTGAAAATAGTTGTACAATAGTGGCAAAACAAACCGGACCGACCATTGTAGCTGATTTCAGAGTCACAGATTCAAATTTTGCTAGTCACAAAACATATCCATCTTGTATAATTAATTGTAACAATGAAATTTATTGAATTTGTTCGATTCTTACCGTCTTTTGTTTCCTTCAGTGCCTCAAACTTACAGAAGAAAAAAACTTTGAGAGTTTTATTTTCATTTGACATCAATATTACATTTTTACCTCTATTCGGCAAAGATAAATGCGTATTTTTACATTAAATAGCAGTACATACCTCTGGCTTCACTATCCATATTGAAATTACCACAGTTTGACACAATACACAGCACAGGATTCTTTTATATTAACTACAAGGGTTGGTCTGGTTTTTTTTGCCACTACTGTACATATCAGCCGGAACTCAACCAGAGATTATTCTTACCGATAATATGACTAACGACAGAGGGAAATATAATGCAAAACCAATGAGCAACAATAATTAAATGAATATTTTTTTTTAAGAGCGTAATTCAGGAAAAGTATATTTGTGGGAAACTGAAAAAACTATTTTAGAGGAAAACTATTTGAAAATATATAATTCCGGACATGTGGGCTGATAGTCTAGGTTACAGTTGTTTGTTTCTAAAGTAATTATACGCATTATGCTGATACATGAGGTTTCATTGAGATTTAAATGATAAAACGAGCCGTCTTAAAAAAAGAATTAATTTTATAACAAGTAAAATCAAATACGATACAGATAATTTTGCTATTCTTGAATTATTTTACTAGAAATCATACACAATCAACAAACTGAATGTATAATAGTTATAAATTAAAAAAAAAATAGGAAAATCTCATGAATGATGAAGAGAAATCACTCTTTTGACTTGGAATGTGCTGTTTTCAAGTCGTACCTTGCATTACTGTAAGTAGGCCAGCTAAAAAGTTGTTCATAAAATGTCGTATGCTCACTTAAGATGTAGGACCCACTACTTCATTTTTTTTACAAGTCTTGCACTTCTTTCTGTTTTATTGTAGGGTTACTATGAGAAGAAATTCTATAGGTCATGGAATCTAAAATATTGCTGGAAAAAGGAGGACTTTTTAAAAATTAGTATGAACAAAATTAAAGATAGAAACAACAAAACAATGGCTCACCTTAGTCAGTTTTCTCACTAGTTGCTGGATCAGTATTACATCTGTACCCTACTTATCGGTGGAGCCCACTTTGTGCACAAGAGCCTGAAGAGACAAATTTATATCTTGTAAGATGTTAAAATGTTATGTTTTATTTAACGACGCTCGCAACTGCAGAGGTTATATCAGCGTCGCCGGATGTGCCGGAATTTTGTCCCGCAGGAGTTCTTTTACATGCCAGTAAATCTACTGACATGAGCCTGTCGCATTTAAGAACACTTAAATGCCATCGACCTGGCCCGGGATCGAACCCGCAACCTTGGGCATAGAAGGCCAGCGCTATACCAACTCGCCTACCAGGTCGACATCTTGTAAGAAATAACTATGGAACTGTTCACAGGACATGTCCTTGACATGATGATACCTCTGACTGTCTCCGTTAGCACGCGATTTCGGTCTTTTGTCCATTGAGAAGATATTAGGGAAAATACTCTCTCAGCATTTCCATTGTGGCTTGGGATAAATTAAACTTAAATCTTTGTCCAAATTAACTTGATTGACGTATCTTTGTGCATTGCAGAATAACACCGATAAAATAGCTTAAAATCATGAATAGTGACATTTTTAGAGTATAAGAATTCAATTCATCTCAATAGGTCATCATATTTTATGTGTTTTTATGTGCTCCAGCTTCAACCATTGAAAGCAGTTAAATTCTTTCATAGGTTTTGACCATTTGTTTAGATATTCTATGCATAATATCGCATATTATTCAATATTCATATTAATTCTAGTTGAAATGCGAAATGCCGGACATTTCATTTTTTTTTAATGCCCGCCGGACAGAATAAAATGATTAAAAAAGAGGACATGTCCTCCTTTTGCCGGACGGAAGGTAGCCCTATTTTATTGGCACTTTTCTTGCTGGATAGACTGGGATTGTTGGTGGAGGAACAGATTCTCGCAGAAGTGTCATGAAAAATGCATGGCTTACTAATTCATTGATACTACTAGATACTTTCATCTATCCAACACTGTCATGTGTATATTCAAAGTGGAATAGAGTACACATTACAAAATTGATTATCTCATTTCTTTCTTTGTTCCTTCCTTCTTCAGAAACAGCAGACTTTTTGTAATATTTTTTTTTCTATTTTAAGCTGTTCGCACTCAGTCACCACTGTCAATTGAATAGTTTTAGAACGATGCATGTCATTGACTACTGACCAATTAAAACAAATTGTGATTTTAACTTGCCTCCGACACGTCAACGAATAATGATATTGGCGCCTTCAAGCAAAAACGGTTGGTTTATCAATGTACAGTAACTTTCGAAAACTACGATAAAATGGAAATGTAAAAAATTATGACTTACCCCCTTTAAAAAATTAATTCAAATAAATAATTAATTAAAAAGAAGAAATAATACTAAAGGCTGGTTGAGTGGAAGAGAAGGCCTTATGGCCTTAACTCTGCCAGCGAAAATAAAACATTATTATTATTATTATTATTATTATTATTATTATTATTATTATTATTATTAATGTCTGTTTAGTCAACTTAATCAGACTTCAGATTATAGGCCTACAAATATTATTATTGTTCTTCCTCTATACACATAATCAAATGAGACGTACTGCCTGATAACAGATCTAGTCCACACCTGTGGAGTAACGGTCAGCGCGTCTGGCCGCGAAATCAGGTGGTCAGGGTTCGAATCCCGGTCGGGGCAAGCTACCTGGTTGAGGTTTTTTCTGCGGTTTTCCCTCAATCCAATACGAGCAAATGCTGGGTAAGTTTCGGTGCTGGACCCCGGACTCACTTCACTGGCATTGTCACCTTCATCTCATTCAGACGCTAAATAACCTAGATGTTGATAGAGCGTCGTAAAGTAACCCAATAAAATAAAAATAACAGATCTACATATATTATCAGCAAGAAACCCAATCAGAGGGGGTTAATACTAATATTATTTAAATTACTGTATTTGCGATGTCAAATCTGAATCGATTTATTTTCCTCTTCTCCATAATAATGTCTGTATTCGTAATCGGGTTGTGTCTCATAATGATATTTGATATTGCTTCTTTTATAATATGTTTTTACATATTAAATGATACTGTACTTGACCGTCATGTTGTAAGTTCGCTTGCGATGCGATGTCATGGTACTGTACAGTAGGCTACACTCTTTCTTACCGCTGCTCTGCAATAGCAATGTGCTTCAGGCAGAAAAGTGACGCTCCCGAGAAGGGAACTTAATGCTGGTCCACAATAAACCGGGAATGGAAACGACAGCGACAACGAGAACGGAAATAATGTTAAAATAAATGTATTTAAATGTGATCACAATTAACTATTGTGAATGCTCACATTTAAATACATTTATTTTAATATTATTTCCGTTCTCGTTGTCGTCGTTTTCATTCCCGGTTTATTGTGAAGCATTCTTTATAAAAAAAATAGAGTAATCACCAGGCTTCGATCCTGGGCACAGAAACGTATGAAGTTCAGAACGCACGGACGATAGTGTTCTGTTGTTCGAGTGGAGTGGGAGATGAAGAGCGCCGTTACTTCGTGTCTCAACATGTAAACAGTCCGTCACAAAATATATTTCACCCTGTACAGATGCACAGTGCATACAGTACATTCCTAATGTAGACAATAAATGTCTACCATTAAAGTATTAACGTGAGTTGTAACCTTCAATCAGGTGTCCCTACGCCGAAGCCTGTTACACGTACCGCAGCCAAGCAGCAATAGGCCTACACACAACGGTAATGCACATTACGGACCCACCTATGCTGTTGCAGTCACCCCTCCACACGTGTCATGACGTCATTTATACTCCGTGTACTCTAAACCTCATACTGGTTACTCTGTGTCCCTAGGCCGAAGCCTGGTAATCACACATGGAACGTTAGCTGCAACAATCAATTGATAGCTCTTGTTCATGAAAGACGGGCTATATGGGTTAAAAGAATCAAAGAATATTCGAATAGAATTTACGTCGGAAATATGTTAGAAGAATATCAGCCTTGAAATGAAAATTGGAGATAAGTTTTTTCTAACGTTTAATTTTAATCTTCTGTTATTCGTTTATTGACGGAATTACTTCATAAGCTAGAATCATAGCTATAGAGACTGTGCTAGAATCTGTGATATTAGCAGAATTTATTATGACGATTGTACTAACGAATGGGAATTATAAAGAATGGACCAATGTTGCCACTGGCCGAAAATAAAATGTACCAGATTTCTCTGAAAATTGTACCATATTGTACAGATTTTTTTTCAATATTCTCTTGAGGAGGATACCTACACAAATTACAAATACAGAAAAACAGCATCAATATATTTACATAGTAATATTAGAGGATAAAAAATTCGTTCCTACGTCTGGATTGAACTTCGGCGTAGCTCAGTGGTTAGAGCACTTGATACGTAGAACCAAGGACCCGGATTCGATCCCCGATGTCGGAGCGAATTTTTCTCCTCTAATAATAATTTTTACCATAACAGATAAATTCTGTAGGACCAAAAATTAATATTCACGTATATTTATATGGACCTGGCATAGACAGAGATGGCTACGGAAATGAGGAATACATGTAGGCTATCTGCAAACATGTTTTATTTAACAAAGAAAATTAAAAACAAAAAACTTACAAACTTCATTTTACTTTTTTAATAATGATGAAATCATTACTGAGCAATGCACAAATTGGAATAGAGTGGTAATCATACAAACGTTGCCGAAGTTGGTAAAATATTTAAGACACTGGAATAACAAAATCTTTACGTAGACAGTAGTAATCTATGTTAACAATGGCCAATGGGTCAACAGGTGAATGAAAGAAAATACAATTTCTAATTTTTTTCTTTTAATAATAATTGTTACCATAACAGATAAATTCTGTAGGACCAAAAATTAATCTTTACTTATATTTACGTAGATCTAGCATAGACAAAGATGGCTACGAAAATAAGGAATACATGTAGGCTATCTGCAAACATGTTTTATTTAACAAAGAAAATTACAAACATAAAAAAACTCACAAACTTTATTTTACTCTTTTAATATTGATGACAACCATTGCCGAACAATACACACATTTGAATAGACTGGTAATCATACAAACGTTCCCGAAGTTGGTAAAATATTTAAGACACTGGAATAACAAAATCATAAATAGTGTTCAGGCCTATACATTGCGACAAATACTATATTGCGAATTGTAGCAAAAAAAAAAAAATAGTAACTAGATATAGTGAAACATTTAATACAATACACAGAATTACAGACAAATGACATTATAGCCTAATAACCAGTCAAGTCCTGCTTTAGCAACAGTGGTAGTTATCGTAGTAATCTATGTCAACAATGGCCAATGGGTCAAGAGGTGAATGAAATAAAATAAAACTTCAATACCTTTACAGCACATTTTCTGTTAATGTTTTGACCTTAAAGTGAACTGTAAATCTGATTGTCGGCTGCCGATAATAATCACAGCGTTGATATTACCAACTTGGTACAATCAATAATCACATGATTCACTATAACAAAAATATAATTTATACTCAGACATTTTCACCAAAAGTGAAGTGTTTTACAAGAAATCCTTAAACAATGACGAAAACGCCTTTGTGTATAGTGCATATATGTTTGCATAGATGGCTCTAGTTTACGCATTTTCACCGGTAACTGCAGCCATCTGTGGGAACTATTGAGCTTTGTTTACGGACTACAAATTTAATAAGCAATAACATTTTGGTTATCTTTCTTTCACATTATAAAATTACAGCTATTTTTATATTTTAGTTACTTAACAAATGATTGCAGTTCAATATTTTTATCGTTGAGTTATATTTTCCAATTATCAAACGATCAGAATACGGTGGCCATTTCATTGTTTCCTTTTATTTGGTTTTACTAACTTACACTGGTAAACGAATTATTTTACGCAAGATGAAACGATTTGATGATGTGTTGCAGAAAATAATTGCATCGGAATATGTATGAAGTTACTATTAAGGGATCATTCCGTCCATTAAAATTATTAATTTAACTAGCATAAATACTATATAAATTTATATTAATCCCCTTCAAATCTACATGGATAGAGATACATTATGGTCCGACTTCGGAAAAGCGAGACAACAGTTTCTTTCTCTTTTAATCTTCTTTGATCTCTTCTTTTTTCAGACAGTACTCCAAGATTGCTTTTGGAATACTCGTCTTGTTCGTTCTTAGAAGGTGCTCTCTCCATTATTTATTTATGTATTTTTACTTGGTTTTCGAGAGTAGTTACTTTAATTCATCTATAATATTTTCGTTTGATTTTTCGTCCAGCTATGTGTATTGTTAACTCTTCGTAAGAACTTTTTTTTTTTTAATTTTCCAACCAATATCGAGAATAAGAGCCTAATGAATTCAATTCAAAATTAATATGAATCCTCACGAAAAGTGAAGGAAAATTATTATTAAATTAAATGAATCTTAAAACTAGCAAGCCTATTTCCATAACAACAAATAGTTTACTAAATTATGTGACAGAAGATCAAGCCTATTTGGTTCGTAAATACAAATATGTTTTTCTTCTCCTATAATAACATTCGCTATTTACTGTGTGTTATTTGTATCTAAGTGAGGTTCGTTTTGATACCGAGTTTCATTTCAATAGAGATTTCCGTAGTTAGACGACTAGTCATACATGATCGCTTGCAATGTTTAACTATACAGACGGTGTTTGTAGTCCCTTATCGTCAATATCACTAAAATCTAATGTTTCTAAGTAAATGTATAGCTTTTACCGACTGCTTAGGTAACTGGTCATAGAAGAAACAGCGTATGAAACTCTCGTAATAATTATAGTTTGCTATTTATACTCTTGTGAAGTTTACGATGTTCGTAACTTAGTTTGTACTCCTATGTTAATAGCCATCATTACATGATCTTCGCACAATGTATACTATTTTGAATGTACTTTAATTTGTAAATAGTTATGAAAATTTTAGAATGCAACTTTCTCCTGAATAATCTGATGGGCCTATACTATTATTATTATTATTATTATTATTATTATTATTGCTATTATTATTATTATTATTATTATTATTACTATTATTATTATTATATTTTGTTAAAAGTATCTATTTCGTATCGCACATTGCATTTTGTCTGTTTTTTATTATTTCTGAATGCATTTGTTTATACTTTGAGATACATCTTAATCTATAAAATATAGAAAATTGATGAATTACGATAAATTGAATGGGTGTTGCAAAAACGGACTAGCCATCATTTGGTAATAATTGAAAAAAATGACTTTTAACTTTATCTAAAAAACAAAAATATTAACATACAAAGAAAATATCTTCTTTATTTACTTAATAACAAATTATTAGTCCTAATGCAAAGGGAATAATATCTTCTTTATTTAATGTATCCAAAAGTTATACTATTTCTCCATTATTACCAAATGACGATTAGCCCGTTATTGTTCCAGCTTTGGTTAACAGTTATACTCCGCAACCATCTCTACGGTCAACAGTGATCTTCAAATAATTAATTAGTGCCTACTTATTTAGTCTATTCAGTCAATATCTTGTCATTGTTGTAAGACTCCATTCAACTTAAACATATGTATATTATTTATACTTTCAACTGCCTATTGCACAATATTCTCTGTCTTTGTGGCAGCCTGTTAATACAGGGAGCTGTTATCGTTTAGATAAATAAATAAAAATATTTATTCTAACGAAATATAATCAAATTAAAGGATGTAAATTACGCAAGGCCCGGGTGGCGTGGGTCGTGTAAATGCACCTAAAAGGGAGAGGTTAAACTAAGAGAAAGAAGAAGAAGAAGTAAATTACGCAATTTTGTCTTCGAAAATTATAATTATTGCTTGGAAATATATAACGAAGTTTAATAATGATGGGCCAAAATTGTTTAACTGTATTCCGGTGCCGCAATTAGGCTGTAGGTAGTCGAATTCGACTTTCGTGCACAGAAAAGTTACAAGATTTTGTTATAGACCGAACCTGCTCATTGAAGAGGAGCACTCAGCTAAAGAAGAATCGAAGAAATAACTCGCGAGCGCAGAGTAGGTGTGATATCGTTGTTGTGGAGAAGGAGTGGGATGCTCTAGTTAACTGTTCAGAATTCTTCAATATTCTCTTGTCTCTTGAGTTGTAATTACCTGTGGTGCATAATGGACGTAGGGAAACGAATGATAATGTCATATTAGATATGCACCATGTTATTGACATTTTAACATATTTTTAGTTGGTATTTCTTATTAGGGATGGGGGAGTTATTCGAAAATACCGTTTCTTTATTAACAGGTTAAAATTAATTTGAGGTGAAGGAGGTTAACCGATCAAAAATATCCGAATAACCGGTTATTTTCCGTAAAATGAAACTTTAAATTTGAAAATTAATCTGAAAAAAAAAGAGATTATTACCAATATGCATTATGTACAGAATAATTTACAATCAACTGTGAACCAACTAGAGAAACTTAAATGGACGTCATTAGATGCATAAGATCATCAAAGAGGTCTCAAAACAAAATACAACAAATAAATAAGAGGTTGTGAAATTGCAGTATATGTAAGTTAGTTAATTACTTCACTGATATTAAGGTAGAAAAAAATCACTATTTTTTAAATTAAAATCAAGATCAGTGATTTTTTAAATTTAAATCACTTTTTTTTATTTTCAATAGGCCTATTCTCTTTTTACTTAAATACTTTTAATTTATTTTTAATTGAATTTATTGAAGTAAACAAGGTATTGTTAAGAACAAATCACACCAATGACCTAACAGAAGTTAGAATGTTTTCAGTTTTAAGTTAAGAAAAACCATACTTGAATCAAATGAAAACAGAAGCTCCACAACTGAATGCTCAACCTAAAGTACACAAGCTTAATATAGGCCTACCAATTAGACTCTAGTTAATTACATGTCTGCACCAGCCTACAAACTAGCTAAATACATGGAAAACATAATCAGAAACAACATATAATTCACCAACCACACTGCAGTCAAGAACAACACAGACTTAGTCAACCATATCAAGGACAAACACATACTCCACAATTCAACACTAGCATCGTTTGATATCATCGATTTGTACACTCACTAACATACCCATACGTGAAACAATGAAAATACTAGAAACATATGTTAAAAGACGACACATCACAACCACAATTAGATGAAAACTCAGCAAATTATTTTCAAATAGTTCTTTCACCTTGGATTGTGTTTAATGCTGTCTGCTTATTCATATGTTTGTATAGGAACACAAGTTTTGATGCTTCATGTGTACCAAGTCTGTTGCATAATTTAGAATGCACAACACCAAATGTAGAGAAAACATGTTCTACATCAGCAGAAGATCTATTGCTGTTATCAGCTAACTGATTGCATTCATGACGTCTTTGCCATTGCTAATGACAGATTCTTGTGACTTTCATCACTGCAGTGCAGACATGCTTCCTAAATTGTCATCTGTAAATACAATTTATTTTTGAATTTGCTTTACATTTCACTACTGTAGGTAAAAATGAGGACCCACTATAGTTAGTTCGAGCAAATTGAAGTGCGGATTCACGTTCTTATACATTCATTTATTCATTCAGTGTTCTGCCGAAGGACAGGTCTTTCACTGCAAACCTAGCTTTCTCCGATTTTTCCTATTTTCTGCCTTCCTCTTTCTCTCCTTATATGATCCATAAGATATATCTCAATGTCGTCTATCATCTGACATTTTCTTCTGCTCCGAACTCTTCTCCCGTTCACTATTCTTTCCATTGCATCCTTCAGTAGGTAATTTATTCTCAGCCAATGACCCAACCAGTTCCTTTTCCTCTTCCTGATCAGTTTCTTCATCATTCTTTCTTCACTCACTCTTTCCAATACAGCTTCATTTCTTATTCCGTCTGTTCACTTCACACGTTCTATTCTTCTCTATATCCACATTTCAAATGCTTCTATTCGCTTCTGTTCACTTCGTCGTAATGTCCATGTTTCTGCCCCATACAATGTTACAAAGCATTTCACTAGTCTTTTCCTTAGTTGTTTTTCCAGAGGCCCGCAGAAGATGCTCCTTTTTCTATTAAAAGCTTCCTTGGCCATTGCTATTCTCCTTTTGATTTCCTGGCAGCAGCTCATGTTACTGCTTATAGTACATCCAAAGTATTTGAAGCTGTCCACTTGCTCTACTGCCTCATTTAGAATTTGCAAGTTTATCTTCTGTATTTTTCTTCTTATGAGCATGGTTTTCGTCTTATTTGCATTTATCTTCGCCCCATACAGCTCACAGCTGTCATTTAGCTCCAGTAGCATATTCCTTAGTATCATCCCTTCTGCTATCAACGCCATATCATCAGCTTCGTTTCTGATGGTGTATTGCACATTTCATTACTGATGAACTTGGCCTAAATGTATCATCTATAAGAAAATTACTACTTTGTAAATTTACAATAAGCTATCCGCTATATATACCTACTTTTATTTTATTACTTGTAAATTGTAATAAAGCAGATAAAAATATACTACTGGGAAAAAATTTCGAGGATTCTAATCTAATATTATGTCATATTTTAATATCCTACTTAATACTGAAGAAGAGAGAAAGTATTTGATACAATCAAATCAATTTTGATTCACTTATTCAAACTCACTTTCATTAAGTGGTGCTTGTTCTTCAGAATCAGAAAGAAACTTCACAATTTTTATCTTCCTGAATCTTCTTGCATTTCAGAAGATGAGATTTCATTCTTGCTACTAAACCTTACATTTCTAAACCACATATTTTACATTTTGCTTTAGAACCTATACCACTGTTTGTTAAAAGTTTTATAAGATCTCCCCATATAGGAATATTTTTCATCCCTTAGTAGCAAAACAAAACTAAAACGGTACAGATTTAAGCACAGAAAACAAGAGATAACTTTGCTTGTTCAGTTACAAGCTCAAACCGCCTGCAGTTAGTAGGTTACCTGCAACTGACAATGTACCAACGACGATCTCTAATGTATTTAAACATTTTAAAGTTCCAATGACATAACATTGACCTTACAGAATACATTTTTGCATGTTAAAAATATAAATGTAAAAACTAAAAAATGGTTTAAATCAAAGATGAAAAAAGTTGATTAAAATTATGATTAAAATCACTGATTTTAATCACTCCACCTGACTTATATTAGGGTTATAGATAAGGCAAATAAAAATTACGTACATAATTACTCGCCGTTTGAAATGTTCGAGAAACCCGCACATTCAAATTAGCCAATCAGAGAATTAAAAATTTCTCGTCGTTCGAAACTCCAGTACCGTCATATTTATATAAGCTAATCAGAGATAGTCAGCGAGTAAGACGGTATAGATTATTGAAAATTTAATCAGAATATGAGATTGTAGTCTTTCTATTAGATCGGAGTTGAATCTCATTTTGCAATCTATGCGGGCAGATGAAGTAACTAAAGCAGTAACCTATATATGATATTGAACATAGGAATGGTCCGAAGGATAGTTTTGGTTTATAGGACTTTGGGACTGATTACATAGAGTACAAATGAAAAGAAACGACGTTCGATTGACATCTGACGTACACTTAAAATATATTTGATTTAATATGCATTTAAAAATAATCGGTTATCATGTTAAACCGGAAAGAAAAAATAACAGGCACCGGTAATTAACTGGTTAATCTTCTAAAATTGATGACTAATGAAACAGATTCGTAAGGCAAACAAAATTGTTATAATCCAATAGCTGACGAAATGGACAAAATAGAAGCAGAGTATGTGACCATGGGGCTCATCTGATAAGTTGGCGAATGTTGCTCTTCCTGGAAATATCATTTCAGTATATTTAACTGAATGCAATTTTCTAGTCACTACTTCACATCAATGTCACTTTGTGCTACTACTATCATATGTCAACGTGTTACTATTGCATAATTCAGTAAACAACCAATAAATGAACAACTACTGTTAAATCGCATGTTTGTTTGGTTCAAATCCGGCTGAAGGCTAACTGTTAAAAGAGTGATTAGTACAAAATATATGTCGCATTAGTAGTGATGTGTTGGACTTTTAGAGGCATGAGGATACGTCACTGTGATGTCACATAAAATAAATATTTTAAAATGTCTTATTCCCTTAATAAGACTACCAGGTACTGTGCACCATCATATTATTAGTGAAGTCATAATCGTTTAGTGAAAAGCAGATGCACAAGGAACCTAGACACATTTCAACACAGCAGATGTAAATTCAGAGTAACTTAACAGGAGAGCTTGTAATGCCTCAGTCACAAGTGTTGGATGATTGTTTCAAAACTATTTCTTTCAAAGTAAGAAATGTTACACTGCAATCAGTACTTTTTATATCCTTGAAATAACTGATTGTTTTTAGCCTTTGAGATTGTGAACATTTATCTGTACAATATTTGCTGAATTGAATAATTCATTTAAATTGACAAACAATGAATATGAATCATGTAATTCCAAACTGAAATGGTCAGTTAATTTGGCTGCCGATTCCCCAACATTACCAGAAATTACTGTATTCATTCTATGCTTCAGGTCATTTACTTTAGATACAAGAACGTGACTGTAGGGATATTCACTGCGTTATAAGTCTAAAACTACATTTGCAATTATATATTTTTTATTTATTTTAGTAGGTTATTTTACGACGCTTTATCAACAGCTTAGGTTATTTAGCGTCTGAATGAGATGAAGGTGATAATGCCGGTGAAATGAGTCTGGGGTCCAGCACCGAAAGTTACCCAGTATTTGCTCATATTGGGCTGAGAGAAAACCCCGGAAAAAACCTCAACCAGGTAACTTGTCCCGACCGGGAATCGAACCCGGGCCACCTGGTTTCGCGGCTAGACGCACTAACCGTTACTCCACAAGTGTGGACACAAACACACACATATCCAAATTATTGTACATTAATAAAAATTAGGGGGGGGGCAAAGGTTAATGAAATTAAAATGGTTGATCAATTTCGCCTTTTTTCGCCGAAATAATTCATTTCGCTCCAAAACACATCTATCGCGAAAATTCGCGATAAAAATATTGCCATTTTCGCTACTGTTACACTCGTATTCGTAAAGAAAAACAATTTTCTTTATAATCAACGACTTGTCGTTTTTATCGCTAATGCGAAAATCTGTGGCTTCTGGCAGTGCTCTTTCCTGTCTGAAAGCGTGACTGTAGAATCGCAGTGACGTCATGTTGGAGAGAGTATTGCTCTCTCTTTCTAAATAATGTGTATCAATCAGTCTTTCGTGAGGTATGTTCCATATTCGCAATAAAAGCAATAAAAATGGCGAAAAGTTGTGTGGCGTTTGGTTTTCAGAAGAACAAAGAATGAGAAGTGGTGTCCAGTTTCATAGGGAAGTTTATTCTGCTTTTGTTAAGAGAAAAAGAAAATAAAGCGAAGTGTTACTGTAGGCATAGGCTAGTCATCGTTTG
This sequence comes from Periplaneta americana, assembly GCF_040183065.1. Taxonomy (NCBI): domain Eukaryota; kingdom Metazoa; phylum Arthropoda; class Insecta; order Blattodea; family Blattidae; genus Periplaneta; species Periplaneta americana. The sequence goes on from NC_091128.1 coordinate 94,947,286, forward strand.
TTTAAGTAATCTTGACCATTAAAATTAATATATTATGTATTATGTTTTAATTTTTAAAATGTTATCGCATTCTGCACTTGAAATCTCAAAACAATGAATCTAAGCAATAGGAAGAAAAACTGGTTGCCTTCCAAACACAGTTGCATATAGCAGTCATTTCACAAATGCAAATGTTTCGTTACATGATCACTTGTGACTCTGAGTACCTTCTTGCTGAAATCTGTTCAGTAGTCAGACACACTTGTAGCAAAGAAAATCGTTTAGTTTGTGTTCTGTATAGCACTACTTGTATTGATATGTTGTGTGGGTCTGAGAGACCCAGCCCGTGCAGTCATGTAAGTTCTTAAACTCAATCATTTTTTATATGAAATATAAGTAACTGATTCTTTCCCCAGTGTACTCCAAAATCATTTTCTAGCAAATTCTTTACCTTTACATCCTTCACTTTGGTAAGGTTTAGGACTACTCCTGGCAATTCTACAGAAGGCATGTTCATGTCTTGCAGGCTTTTTACTTTTTTTCATCACCGATTTCCCCACACCGATGTCTGTAATACAGTGAGGTTATCCCCTAGCTATCACACTTCCCTGTGAACCTATATTCATAAGGAATTGTTTCACAGAGGAGGATTTGAAATTCCACAATGCAATATTTTTCAGCGTATATTGAGCAGCTAATTTACAATTATTATTTACAGAGCAATCCTTCCTTAAATTGAAGACTTTAGCATGTTTGAAAAATAATTCCTCATCTGCTGGATTGTTTCCTTCTGATTCATTTTCCAGGAATCTAAATCGCTTTTCCATGCATCAAATTCCTTTACCTTCAGCAGCAGGAATAATATTCTCTAGCATCCTCTAAATATTAATAATGAACACATGTATTACTGATTCAGTTACCTATTTGCATTACACAAAAAAAAATCTTTTAAATAAGAATAATGACTGTGATGCGCCGTATACATAGACACAAAACGAGGAAAAAAATGTGACATCATATCACGTGCCGAAACGTCTCTTATTTATTGGTTCATTGTATTAGGCGAGTTATGGAATGACAAGTACGATGGATAAGACAAATTATGGAATAACACTATAATTTTCGTTATAGCCTAGATCATATATATATAATTATATATATATATATATGATGGCTTATCCCTATGTTAAAATCGGTAGCACTTTGAAGAGAACAACCGCCAGGATCGCCACCCGTCCGCCGTAAACGAACACGAGATGGCAGTACAGTCGCTAATGCACTTCAAATGGGAGTTATGACGTGACTCCTTATGTAACAACTAGATGACAGCATAGTAAACCTGACAAAAGTTGTTACCGAGAAAGCCTATAAGGCCGAGCAATCTGTGTATATATGATCTAAGATTATAGATTTCTACGGGGAAAAAAGAAGTTTTAACACAATTGCTTAGGATAGAATTATTACACATCTAACAAGGAAAGCCAGGATACCACTAACTCATTTTTTTTAAATTAATAAGGCAAGTTTTGGAAAGAACCGCCTCAATTTTGCTCGTGTTTGCTTCCTTTTCGAGATAAAAATTGTTTTATATGAAACCTTCCATAACGTGTTTTTGGAAAGGAATTGATTTAATTCTCAGTATGATCATTGAATTTAAGAGAGCAGTGTATTATGATAACAAAATATGATTGAAATAATTTTAGTTTTGTCCTATAAATTTACAGAAATTTGATCCGAACAAATGTAACATTGTAAAATTCCTCTGCAGAAGATCTGTGACTTGCAGAATTCACTGTCCTCTTTCTTGAAGCATTATCTTGATCCATTTTTTTTACTTACAAAATGAACCAGGAAGTCTTCAACAAAGATACAACAGTCAAAGTACTACCACAGTGTAACTTAGCCTATACAGTCACGAAGCTTGAGTTGTTGAGAGTACTAGGAACAATAGACTGTGCCGGTACTATTTCGCATTGTCTGTGATGAGGCGATAGTAGCGATCCTAGTGGTTAGCAACTATCTATAGATGCATATTCCCTACGTATTGAGCTTCGTGACTGTATATGCTAGACTGTGGTACTACTAACGGAGCATTACAATACAATCGTTAAATAAATTTTGATTATAATTATCAATCCAATCTCATAGGTAAATCATGATTGTCAATAGTTTTTTTTCCAAACGGGCCACAGTCCAGGACTAACGTCCTTTTGTAATGGAACAACATTTCTACACCTACAGTTAATACAAAAGTATCAACTGGACTGAAGGACTTTTGTTGTAAAATGATGCGCCGGCCTCTAAACTGCCATTTTAAACACAAAATTCGTTTTTTTTTTTCGAAAAAATGGACTGAATCCCTTTTGGAAAGGAGAGGTTCATTTATCATAAAAGTAATTATTGTCACCTGTAATTCATCATCATAATTTTATTATTATTCTTGTATTATTGCCGTGATCATCATCGGCACTATCATCATTATCATTCTCGTTAAGCGATCTCTTCTTCATTGTCTAGGTAATCATCCCTTCGTCGTCGTTTCATCACAGTCTAGTATATACAGTCACGAAGCTCAATACGTAGGAAATATGCATCCGTAGATAGTTGCTAACCACTAGGATCGCTACTATCGCTTCATCATAGGCAATGCGAAATAGTACTTGTACAGTCTATTGTTCCTAGTACCTTCTTCAACTCAAGCTTCCTGACTGTATATACTGTACTAGACTGTGGTTTCATCACTATTGTCGTCTTTATCCTAATCATTGTTATTCTAATCATGCTTGTCATGTTGCATCGTCATTATCATTGCCGTCATTATCATTAGCATCGTCATACCATTGCTCTTGATATCACCATCGTCATAATCATTATCATCACAATTGTCGTCACTATATTTCAGTTTTCTTTTTAATATTTTCCTTGTAATGTAATCATCACGTCGTTAAGCTTTGATGGTAGGCCTATTACTAGTACATTTGTCAGGCGTATGTAAGCTCTATTGTCGAGGAATGCAGAACCTCTCTGTGGATTCTGCTTATTCATAATTAACTTCGTGATTTTGGAGTAGTAATAATGTTCTGTCACTTGCTGGCGGTGTGATTTCGAAACAGACTTTCCTGAAGTAGTAATGTATAAATTACGCCGTGTAAGAGGAATTTTACGAACATATAATGCATTTTACAAAAGCGAAGAGCACTCTATCTTTCGCATTTCTATTTGTTTCCCATTCCGTTGCAATCGGATCACAACCTCTCCTCCCCTTCCTACATTTCCTCCTCACAATCTCTCCGCAGAACACCGACCTATCAAAAAGCTCCGAACTCAAACTTCCGTTACAAATGTCCTTTAAACTTGTAATGCATCCATGAAGCGCGTGGGTAACCCTTTAATTACAAGCAGTAAATTAGAGAGAAATGTTCGATATAATGTGATAGTGCCACAAGGACGGCCGAAATTTACACCCCTTCACGCACCAAACCTAGATAGCTCTTCCTAACATCGAAAAGTTAGGAGAGCGGGGCAGAGCGACGCGACGCGACGCCGCTGTGTAGTTTATCCAGTGAGCTTTGCCTTACGGATCGTCTCGTCTTTGTGTCACCACAAGAATTCACGGCTTGGAGGCTAGCTCTTCACTTTGAAGCCAACAAGATTATTGTCTTATATTTCTCAATATAACACACAATTCTAATCTCATAACTAATTGTTATTGGTAGTTCACGTAAACCAATTTACGTGCAAAATGAACGTTGCACATATAATTATGAAAGATAAACAACATAAATATGCGAGCATTCGGAAAGTAAGAACCGCACAAATATACATCACGTTTGAGAATGATAGCGACACTTTCATACGATTAATGTTATTAAGCAAGTATTAAAGGAAAATGAACATGGTACATGCCATTTTATAGTCAAACTCTCAAATTTTAAAATTCTAAGTCCCGGGAAAAGTATCAGTTTTGTTACCAGGGGAGATATTGTTGAAAAATGGCAACTCCACAGCTTAAATTGTGTTGCGTTCTGCAGCTTGCGAAAACAAATTCAGTAACAATGGTACAAAGATCGTTTTGTAGACATTTCAGAGTTGATCATCTACCACATAGTTGGATTTGACCTGTTACTGCTGATGATCTCGCCTATTGTCCTTGGCCTCCCAGGTCACCAGACTTGACACGATGTTTATTTACTTATTTATTTATTTTGATAATAATTGTAACATAAAATATAATAAAACAGAAAAACTTTAGCTCACCCCTGAAAGTGTAGAACTCGTGCTCAGAGGCGGATTCCTGAATTTAAATTAAGAAGTTTATAATACAATTTCTTTTATGTCTGCAACACATTAAGAATATATACATCTAAATTTACAATTTTTCATTATTTATAAAATCCATACACGACTTTTTAAATTTAATACTGGAACTATTAGAATTGACAAGATTAGAATATTTAAATATAAATTTGTTATATATTCTTGGGCCTAAATTACTACTATGATTAAATACTGTAGCAGTATTGCATTTAGGTTCAAACAATCTTAAAGAATCATACATTTTGTTTCATAACTATGAGAATACAATTCGAAATTATTTCGATTTTTATGTATGAATTTTATTAATACAATATAATAAATTTGTCTTATTTTAAGAACATTAAAGCCGAAAAACAATTTTTGAGATGGAAAATCAATAGGTTTATGAAGACATATTTTAATTATTTTCTTCTGTAATAATAAAGTGGATTGAAATTGATTTTAAATAAGCTACCCCATCCTATAATTCCATACATAATTACCGATTGAAATAAAGTTAAATATATTGTGCGTAATAAACTTATTGACAAGTCATTCGTCAATAAAACAAAATAATATATTATTTTACGTAATTTATTACAGAGGTAATTAATGTGTTGGTTCAATTTTAAATTATTGTCGAAAATTATGCCCAAATATTTAACTTCAGAGGACTACGTTCTTTAGGGGCATGTGAAGGATGCAGTTGATATGCCACCTCTATCCCAAGAACTTGAAGAACTAACACATCGGATCATTGCTGTGATTGCATCCATAAACAGAGATATGTTGGGAGAGTGTGGCAAGAATTTGATGTATTTCTTGTAACAAAGAGTTTTCACATTGATTGTATATAACTTGTAAATAGAAAACTTTGAGAGTTTCTTAAACAAATTATTTACACCAAGTCATTTTGTCATCAATATTTCATTTTAATAATATGAAAGAGTTACCGTAATATTGAAATACGGTGTATAATTTACGATCAAGAGCTTTGAATATGTTCACAAGTGTTTGATTGGAAAAGAAAAGGTAATGAGAATGATTGTGCTGTAACTTAACATAAATAAGTTGAGCAGGGGAGCAGGAGAAAGATGTCAATATGTCGGCAAACATTTATCAAACATACATGTGACAAATGTTTTATATGAAATATAGGCTATGTACTTTTGTGTATGAATATCTCAATTATAAACGCTAGTCCCAATACTAGTATTATTAATTTAAAAACGCAGTACATTCATAATTATGTTACTGAAAAAGTTAAACTTAGTATTTATTTTATTTTACTTTTTATTAAACCTGAGGATTTTGAAGGATTTAGCGAGGCTAGTGAGCCTTTTGTTGCTGTTTTCTGTCCGTTAGTTTGTTAATTCTGTGATAAATTGAAGTGATAGACAAACCGAGACAGAAAGTTTCAGGCGGTTCTTCTGTGCTGTTTTAAGCACGGTCATGGCAGAAAATGCACTTCACAATGATATGTGGTAGGAAAACGAAGAAAAAATCTGGTTGCTATGTCATGTAGGTTTGAATAAAGACAAGATCTTTTCGGCACAATCATGACAATTATTCTCCTAAGAATATTTCCGCTATAACATATTTTTCCGTAAAAAATGCTTAGAAAAGTAAAGTGACAAATTCCAGTAAAATATCTCGCGGCCTGGTGTAAATGATGCCAGGGTCCGGCACCGGGCCGCGACCCGGCGGTTGAGAAACATTAGCTTGCAAGCAAACATTCTTATAGGGACAGATAAAAAAGTTATTTTTTTTTTCACCATGTTAATATAATAATGTCAAAAGAATGCTTATACAGATTTTGGCCACTCGATCACAATTACGAGGGCCGTAAAAAATAAGTTCGCCAGGGACCGTTAACAGGAAGAATACACAATTTAATCGGAAATGTTTATTGAAACAGACACAGCAATTATTGAGCTATTTTTCAACATATTCCCCACCGGAACTGAGACAGTTGTCATATAATGGGATCGACAGAGAGGTGCAGATGGCTGTCAAACTCTGGTTCCGATCCCAGGCGGCAGACTTCTATGACACCAGAATACAAATATTCATCCCATGGTATGATGAATATCTCAATTCCAGGGGGGTATGTTGACAAATAGCGCAACTATTGCTGTATCTATTTCAATAAGTCTTTTCATGCAGTTATGCTTTTTTCTGTAAACGGCCCCAGGGAAAATCACTTTCTGGACGGCCTCGTAATTGCGGTCGAGTGGCCAAAATTTGTATAAGCATTCTTTTGACATTATTAATATGATGGAAAAAAATTAACTTTTTTATCTGCTTCCATCAGAATGTTTGCTTGTTAGACCACTTACTTATTTTGTTAGATACTATTCAAAGTGCACCAGAAGCGGTGAGTCTGTATTACTGCGTGTTCAGTTCAAAGCGTGTCATGGCTCGCTGTATGCCGTCATGTGGCTAGCCGATGAGCCTAGAGAATTCAATCTTCCTACACTTTCGCAAAGGTGTATTACCTAGGAGGCAGAGAAGTTGCCTAGCAAGTACGGCGTTCATTCTGAAGAGTACGTACCGATGCGTACGATAACGCCGGTAGTGGCAGGAATGTGAACTGTTTGGAAATACGTACTGTCGGGATATGGGGAGAGGGTTAAGACGATTACTTACGTATTTGTTGACATTAACTTCGACGGTCAACATGGACACGGAGTATTTGATTTGTGTTGTGGAGTGTTGCCGTACGCAACCGATGATAACAAATACCCTGCATACGACTTGCCGGCGCAAAACACAGTTCGAAAGAGGTTATGGTAGCACACAGACCGTACAGACCGCCATCTGTTGCTACGACGTTCAAGTTATACCGTACACGTTCTCAAGTTCAGATTGAAGAACGCCTTGAATAATAGGCAACTTCTCTGATATATAAGCTGAAACTCGCTTCAAATCGGTGACTCAACAACAGTGACGTCATGACACACTTTGAAATGAACACCCAGTACTATATTGCATATTCGTGATGGCTGGATGATGATAATGATGGTGGATTGTTGGGATGTCACAGTATTTTATCTGTACAGAACAATAAGTTCTTTGTTGATTATTGTGATGCCACCGTGTGCGTGTCGCCAGATTGCAATAAGTTAATTGAAAAGTGGCTCCATTACCTTCGTTTGTCGTAATTTGCGTATTGCACTTTTCCATTTCTTAAACATTATTTTGAGAGTCGATTGATAAAATTAAACACATATGCATTTACATAAACTAAAAGCGGAAATACGCACTGTCCTCTCAAATATGCATATAATACGTAGGCTATATGCTATAAAATCCTGTTGTTTGGTTGCAAATCTCTTGAAACGCATTTATATATTGGCAGTATATGATTTTGGAGTAAGGAATTAAACATGCAAATATGCTAAAATCCGCTTCCTAATTGAAATAGATTGTATTAATAATATCTACCTACCATAAATAACTGAAATCCGTAAAATCTTGAAATATTAATTTGGGACAGGCAGCGAGCCATATTTCGTCAGTTGGCCATAGCTGTGACTGCCCAAGTGAAAAACTTGTATTCCCTCCCTCTCTTACACACCGGCCAATAATATTACAATACCTTGACTGATTGGAGAGATTAAGGTACAGAGATTCCAACTATAATGTGAGGTGTATACATTTAAATAAATCGATAGGTACACGACTTTAATATGCTGCATATCTTTGCTTAGAATACGTGTGAGTGGTGCTAGAAATTAAACAGGGACGATACAAGAAAAACAAGGAAAATGCAAGGATAACGGGACGACAAGGAGAATAAGATGGTACAAGAAGAATAAGGGAATGACAAATAGAAGAAAGAAGACAAGGAGAACAAGGGGAACCAGGGAGAAGGGGAATGGAAGAAGAACAATGAGAATAGAAGAAGAACACGGAGAAAACAAGAATAAGAACGGTAATAAAACGATGACAAGGGAAATGTAAGGAGAACAATAGGAATAATAGGAGAACAAAGGGAACACAAAGAGAACAAGGAGAATACGAGGAGAAAAAGGTGAAGACAAGGAGAGTAATGGGAATACACGGATAACAGAAGAAAGACAAGGGAAACAGTGGGAATAAAAGTAGAATATGCCAGGAGATTGCATTTTTACGTGAGATTTATTTCCCAAGTTACCCAGTCAAGAGAAATACGTATAGGTCTACGTCAAAATGGGTTTATATTAAGTGGATACTATTTGAGAAGAACCAATGACTTAGTAAGAAAGTGTTCAGCATTAGCAAACAATCAACTACAAACATAGCGAAATCCGAATTAGATCTTTGGCAAGAGAGACAGACTATAGACTGAAAATTCCGAGTTCAAACCTAAAGTGCATTTAGAGATTAGCAATATAAATCCTAGTGCATTTAGGCCACTTACATGGATCCATTAACTTATGCTACCTCCAAATTTAACACGGATTATACATTTTTGTTACAATTTTACTTGAAGATCTTTCATCTACAGTAGAGCGTCTCGTTTAGGCACGTTGAAAACGTAATCAAAGCACAGGTGGGAGGAGGACGAGCCGTACAATAAACACGAGGGATGCACAAAGTTTTAATTACAACATTTATGGCGGAGCATTAATTGAAATTATATTTTCCAAAAACAAACGAAACAAAAGACAACAGATTGCTTAACGTTGTCATAGGCCTATATACACAATTTTAACGGACAAGCAATTGTAACGTTGAAATAATTCAATATAACAAATCAAATTTTGGTACTTACATGATGTTGCTTTCAAGCATCATTTTTTACGGTCATGAATTTCATTATCTGTATGACTAATATACCTAATATCTCCGTCTTCTGTGGCCGAATTAACAAAACTACAGTATAATGGTCTACCTGAATAAATTGAACTTTGAAAAGGTATCATTATATTTAAGAAATAGTGTTGACACTTCGGACCAATATACTGTAGTTTTGTTAATTCGGCCACAGAAGATGGTGGTATTATGTTAGTAATACAAATAATGAAATTCATGACCGTAAAAATGCTGCTTGAAAGCAACATCGTGTAAGTAGGAAAATTTGATTTGTTATATAGAATTATTTCAACGTTACAATTGCTTGTCTGTTAAAATGTGTATATGATAACGTTATACAATTTGTGTTCTTTTGTTTTGTGTGCTTTTGGAAAATATAATTTCAATTAATGCTCCGCCATAAGTTAAATGTTGTAACTAAAACATTCTGCATCCCTCGTGTTTATCGTACGGTTCGTTCTCCCCCGACACATTACCTGCGCATTGTTTACGTTTTCACTGTGCCTAAACGAGACACTCTACTGTACGTCACAGACCTCCCAGCTGTACTTTCTTTCCGAAGTAAGTCACTTCATATCTTATGATTAGGGACACCCGATTTAAGCGAATGATTTCTTCACGAATATTTCTCCTTATTGAGTCAGAAAGTTACCATTTTTATAGGTATGAACAAGATACATTCTGTACAACACTTTTAAGATCGCGATTTTTTTAGAAAATTTGCTCGTTTTTTTCTTTTCTTTTTTTTCGAATTTGGCAATTTTTTTGCGTTTAGCGCAATATTTTACGAATATCGCTGAATCGTAGGTTCATCGGTTACGAAATTCCATTATTTTATTTCTGACAATGAAAAATTCAATTTAAATACGAAATTGATGGGTTTGTCTTTCATGTTTTTTCTTGTGGAAAGCATGGCTGCTCAGTTGTGAGAAATGAAAATCTGTGTGTAGTGCATGGCAATTGCTTAAGTTCTTTACATACTAACACAAAAGGAGAAATGTGTAAAAGATATTTACGACTAAGGAATAACGTATTTCGATAATTCAACAGCCTAGCGGCCTGTCATAATGCACAAATAAACATAGGCCTATTGTTTTTTATATTCATATGACGCTTATTTCCATCAAGAATGAAAGCGACCTTATTAATACCGGTTTGCTCGTCAAGGTAGGCGTTTTCCAGCCAGCGGAAATTTTCTCTGGGTTAGACCTGAATTGAGCCGTGCCACGCTAATGATAAAATTAAATTACTGTTTACATGTTTAAATACTGACTTTTTTTTAACGATTCATATATTTAAATAACGACTTTTTACACGAATTACAGTAGTTTTATTTACCGACTTTGATGCATTTTGTTCGCCGTTTTACGGTATCCCTAGAGATACTTATAATTTATGACGTTACGTTGCGTGACGGGATCTTTTCTTTCATACTGCAGCCCAAGTGGGCTTATTGTACATTCCTGTGGAATGAGTTACATGTAAGGTCTAGTTGTATGCACCTGGATTATCAGTTGATTCCGCCTTCTGGCGCATCACGCGTTCCTCTTTAGCTTACTAATTATACCATTTATTGGTGACAGTCTTCAGTACGGCACCTCAGATCTAATGGTGGCTACGTAGCTTAGTAGATAGAGCAACTGGCTACGGTCTGGAAGTTTCCTGGCCTAATTTCTGATGGTGACTGAATGCCAAAATTTGCAGACCGGCCTACCAAATTAAGTGCCGGTACCGGGATTTCCTGGGGGTTAAAGACGGTCGGAGAGTGGTTACGGCCAACCACATCATTCTAGTTCTGAGGTTATTAAAGCATGAAGCTCTAACTTCATTCGCCACCAAGCGCCTTCATAGCGTGAAAAGGATAGTCTCTACCTTTACCTCAGGTCTATTAATTCGTCGGTACCTCAATGATATAGTCTTCAGTTCCTAAATATTTCGGAGTCGTCTAGAATCCTCATCACTGCCAGCTTTGGAAATATCACGAGGATACTCTCGTATCGCGACGGGCGGACGAGCCAGTGCTATGCAACACGCAAGGAAATTGACATAAAAAATTTAACCTCCTTCCTTATTCTTCTTGTTTTCCCCTTGTTCTCCTTGTCTTCCCCTTGTTCCCCTTGTCTTCCCCTTATTCCTCCTGTCTTCCACTTGTTTTCCCTGCCTTTCCGTTATTATTATAACCTCATGTTCTCCTTGTTTCATTCTCGCATAATCCACACGTAGTTCTAAGTAAAGATATGCATCTGTCGACAGGTGACCATACACAAACTTAATTTTTCGTAAAGATGTGCAGCATATGAGAGTTGTTTTGAAAAGTTCATAACCTGATTAGCAATTAACCTACTATTATTCTAAAACAACATTAATTTCTCAACATAATCCTCCCTGAGATGCACACACTTGGTCCATCGGTGCTGCAATGCTACTATACCCTCCTTGTACACAGATTCCTCGAGGTCTACAAAAAAAGCCTCCTGTTGCTATGATAACCTCTTCATTTGATGACAATTTTTCCTCAGCCAAGTGAGGTTTGAGCTTTGGAAAAAGAAAGAGGGCTGAGGGTGCGAGATCTGGTGAGTAGGGGGGTGTGGGAACAAGTCAAACCATAGTTCGTGTAGTTTAGCACCGCGATTGCAGACGTGCGAGCAGGTGCATTGCCGTGATGAAACACTTTTTTCTTCTTAGCCATACACGGCGTATTTTCGCTAATTTTTTTCCTTTCAGTTGTTATAGGAGGTTTTGATAATATTCTCCCCTTTTCTAGATAGTCAATCATGATTATCCTCTTAGAATCCCAGAACACGAACACCATGACTTTCCCAGCGGACTGAACAGCTTTTGTTTCCTTTGGAGGCGGAGAATCACTGTGCTTCCATTGTTTCGATTACTGATTTGTCTCTGGTATGTACTGTAGTAGTGTATCCAGGTTTCATCAGTGGTCAAAAACCGCCTCAAAAAATCAGGTGTATTTTTCTCGAATCGCTCAGACAATCCCTCGAAATTTGACATCGGACGTGCTTCTGTTCCGGTGTTAAACGCGGAACCCACCTTGCGGAGACCTTTGACTTGCTCAAGATATTGACTAAGATGTGGCGTACCCGTTCAATTTGGTCACTCATAACCTCGCTAGTTTTCCGCACTTTTACTCAACGATCATTCAACACCATATCGTGGATTTTTTTCTACGATTTCTTCACAGTCGAAAACGCTAGAGCGGATTCCTTTCATGTAGCATTATTGTCTATTTTAATTTCCGTTGGACTCATTCCCATTTTTGCGAAATACTTAATGACAGCACGAAAGTCGAAATTTTTCACTTTTGCCAATCTGTTCACTAACTTAAAAATTAAATTACGCCAAATTTAGTAAACAGAAAATTATGATTTTTCGTGCTTGAACTAATGTAAAATGGCTGTTAACAATGGCACCGCGCTTTCAATGCAATCTATGTGTCAGGCCACGGCCTACACTTTGTAAGGAAACTTACATTTTCCAAGTTAGGCCTGTTAGTAGCATACATTTTGTAGAGAAACTATTTGAGCTAGACTTACGAAAGTGTCTATATTTACTGAAATATATTAAAATTATTCTTGCTTATATTTCATGAAAAAAAAATTAAATATTAAATAATTCAAATATGGCCCAAGATCATAGTATTTGAAGAAAACCTATTCTTTCTCATAAGAGTGCCTTCTATGTGATTACAATTTCTTTGAAACCTGAATTGTAGGAAAAGAGAAAATTTCACCAATGCATGTGCGTGTACTGTTATAATTAAAATATATAAATTTAATTATGTTATTATAATTTTTTCCTAGAAGTAAAGCGATATTTCGGAAAATGTTCTATTATATTCAGAAAAAGTGTGTATATAATAAATTTCGTAGAAAATAATTTTAGTTTCGCAAATAACAATATGAAGTTATAAATATTTAAATTTAATTTCAGGGAAAGGAAATTCAATTTCCGAAAAGATTAATGTAATTTCTGAAAGCTATAATATTATGTTTAAATTATTTTTATTTTATTTTTATTTTGGATAATGTTATATTAAGTTAGATGTAGTGTAAATTAATATAAATTATGGTGATCGCAACAATTCTTATTACCATGTAAACTAATTTTATAAATGTTGTTCATTGAATGTCTGTGTAGCTACAATATTGCTGTTCTCTTGAGATAATATGTAGAATCAAGTTTATTTTAACATGCAGGCTGTATAGAAAATTATATACATAGTCTAGTGCTATTTACAAGGAACCCGCAGGTTCATTGCCGCCCTCATTTAAGCCCACCATCGGTCCCTGTCCTGTGCAAGATTAATCCAGTCTCTATCATCATATCCCACCTCTCTCAAATCCATTTTAATATTATCCTCCCATCTGCGTCTCGGGCTCTCCAGAGGTCTTTTTCCCTCCGGCCACCCAGCTAACTATATCGTCGTTGTTCCTGTAATAACATTTACATTACATTTTCGAAAGAAAGAAATATAATTACATATAGGAGATTTTATTATTTTCGGAATCACTATTTAAGTTATTTAATAGAGCAAAAATCTGAAAATCGATAATATGTCACATAGGAGTTATTGCAGGAACAACGACGATATGCATTTCTGGAGTCGCCCATAGTCTAGTGCTATTATAGAGCTGAAATGAGAAAAATCTTCAATTCCTAAATTGACCTCTTTTCTGAGTTTGGTAGCCTATCATTTCCGATATTTAATTTATATTTTCTGGAGTTGTGGTTAGCGTTTCCGAAATTAAGTTTATTTTTTTCTGAATATGAATTAATAATTTCCGAAACTGAGATTAGCTTTCCTGAAATTAAAATTAGATTTTCCCAAATTGAGATTTGCTTTTACAAAATTTATGTTGAAGTGGCGTAGTATATAATTTTTAGTAGATTCTTTTACGACGCTTTATCAACAACTTAGGTTATTTAGCGTCTGAATTAGATGAAGATGATAATGCCGGTAAAATGAGTCCGGGGTCCAGCACCGATAGTTATCCAGCATTTGCTGATATTGGGTTGAAGGAAAACCTCGGAAAAACCTCTACCAGGTAAGTTGTCCCGACCGAGAATCGAACCCGGGCCACCTAGTTTCGCTGTCAGACGCGCTAACCGTTACTGCACAGATGTGTACTAGTACATATTTAAAGAGTAGAAAGAAACATAGGCTCTAATAAGAGAAAAAATCACATTGTTGTATTAGAACCTAAGAGCGTATTCCGAATCTCAGCGCTGAGCCATCTGATGGCATCACGGTGTTCCGAATTTCAACGATGACGTCACTGATGCTCCACTGTTGTCGCACCGGTTCTATCAGCTTGCAGAAGTGGTGGCAGTTTCCATCAGCTGCCATCAGTGAATCTGATTGGTTCTTGTATAGGGCGGGAATTAGCAGACGAATGACATCGTGCACTGTTGTGTCATGGCGATGTGTTCTGCTGTATTGTTTGTAATGAGCACAACGTAAAAACAAAATGTTAATGGCTTATGAGCGAACATGTCAACGGACCAGTTATTACTACCGGTTCAAGAAATAAATTGTTTATGCTCTCTTTTCTTTGAACGAGATGGCAGTACGGAAATTTCGCAAAATATTTCTAGCGTAGCACAGACAACTTGTACAGCCGCCATGACAGCCATCGAACCTTCCAGCAGTTTTGTTCCCATTTCGCTGCAGCGTGACGTTATTGATGGCCACCGGACCGGTGAGATTCGGAATACGCTGTAAGCTGTTACCAAAGGCCTATGTAGTTGTATTTCCACAACTTTCACATTGCTTAGCAACCAATTACCCTTAATTGCCACCGGCGTAGCTCAGGTAATAGCATGTTTGCATGCTGTTCCGGAGTTGCACCCGGGCATGGTTTCCGTTTCCTATGAACTGATTATCTGGTTGTGTTTATTCTCCAAGGGCTTTCCCAATTGTAAGGCGAATGTCAGACAATTCATGGCGAATCGTCAGCCTTATTTCACCAAATACTATCTATTTATCACCAATATCATCGACACTTAAATAACATGGTAATTGGTACAGTGTCGTTAAATAACTAAATAAAATTTAATCTGTTAAGTTAGAGGTAGGAATGTAATTTTGAGAACCGGATAGTTTAGTGTTACGTGGACAAGTGTGGTGTGAGTGTGGTACGATGTCTTGTAACATGAGTAAATAATTGAATAGAACTGAAAATGGACCAAGAACAATAATAGTGAGTTAATCTTGTTGTGGTGATTGTTATTATATGATATAAAGGAGGATAGTAAGCTACTTTGGGGTGTAGAGTCAGATATTAGAGGAATTTGGAAGGTGGTCGTTAGAATAGATAGGGTTGGAAATGTGTTAAGTTAGGGGCAGGAATGTAATTTCGAGAACCGGATAGTTTTCTATATAAATGTGTAAATAGTGATGGTGAGTTTTTAAATACAGAGAATTAAATGGCCATTAACCACTTGGAATGTTTTGCTTAATGACAATATCTTAACTAAATAAAATTTAATCCATGATCTATAGATATTTTTATCTATTACACTTTTACTACGTCATACTACTTTTGAGCAATAAAACGGTATGAAAGGACATCTTTCAACCAATCAGGGCTGCTTATCACTTCCCTAGTATTTGCTTATTTTTATCACTTTTCTAGAATTTGTTTGTTTTTATCACTTCCCTAGCATTTGTTTCTTTGTTTGCCAACATTTCAAACTGCAAATTCTTTACGTTACTATAAAACATGCTTTGCGGTCGTCATTTGTTTCTCGCATAGATAGTCGACTGAAAATGGCGGCTCCGTTCAAATGTTTTGAGAAGATAACTTTAGTGAAACAGAATTTTAGTAGGTCAATTAATATCTATTTAATTGTATTAGAGTACTTTATTTCTTCTAATCTTCATATACGATACTTTCTTCTGTGTTTATCACCTCTCTACCATTTGTTTCTTTGTTTGTCAACATTTCAAACTGCAAATTCTTTACCGTACTATAAAACATGCTCTGCGGTCGTCATTTGTTTATCACATAGACAGTCAACTGAAAATGGCGGCTCCGTTCAAACGTTTTGGTGAAGATAACATTAGTGAAACAGAATTTTAATAAGTCAATTAATATCTATTTTATTGCATTAGAGTACTTTATTTCTTCTGATCTTTATATACTTTCTTCTGTTTTTATCACCTCCCTACCATTTGTTTCTTTGTTTGTCAACGTTTCAAACTGCAAATTCATTACCGTAGTATAAAACATGCTTTGCGATCGTCATTTGTTTACCACATAGATAGTCAACTGAAAATGGCGGCTCCGTTCAAACGTTTTGGTAAAGCTAACATTGATGAAATAGAATTTCAGTAAGTCAATTAATATTTTATTGTATTAGAGTACTTTATTTCTTCTAATCTTTATATACTTTCTTCTGTTTTTGTCACCTCCCTACCATTTGTTTCTTTGTTTGCCAACATTTCAAACTGAAAATTCTTTACGGTACTATAAAACATGCTTTGCGATCGTCATTTGTTTACCGCATAGACCAGGGCTGGGCACCGGGAGCGAATCCAGACTCTAAAGGGGGACGGTTAATATTCATACGTCCGGAATCAACGCTGCGCGGTGTTCGGCGGGGAAGAAAGGGGCTGAAGAAAAGTCATATGTCTCCCCATGAGAGAGTAGAATCCGCTCTTGGTGCCCAGCCCTGGCATAGACAGTCAACTGAAAATGGCGGCTCCGTTCAAACGAATTTTAATAAGTCAATATTTTATTGTATTAGAGTACTTTATTTATTCTAATCTTTATATACTTTCTTCTAATCGTGTAATAGTCAATTAAATCCCACTTCCATTTTCTTTAGATAAATCAAAACCTCTAGTGAGATTACTGTTGATAAATTGCAGAACTCTTGTCATGTTTTTTTATTTTTTTGTCGATTATTATTTAACGATACTGTATGATTTACTTAGTTGCTTAATATCGATAGAATTGGTGACAGTGAGATGACATGTGACGAGATGAGGCCGAGGATTCGCCTTGTGAATGTCTAATATTTACCTTCCTTTTTGGGGAAAAACTTGGAAAAACCCAACCTGGTAGTAAGCTCAAGCGGGAATCGAATCCATGTCCGATCGCAGTCCCTGTGATGCACGTCTAATTGTTTTTTTGCTTACACAGACGAAATCATAAAAACTAAATAAGATTCTTACATTTCAAGATATCGTTTAATATTATCTTTGGCCTTATGTTTTCGTAACAGTACAGTTGAATTCATTGATTATTTTAAGTTTTATAATATTGAAGTGAAGTAAATTGAAGTTTTTGCGCCATTTCTTCTTGTTAAAGCTCTCAAGCTGGCCCAGCATACCGGTTACAGCTTCTTTGAGTTCTGTACAGCATCACTGCTGCACTAGCTATATGCGTGATGAGAATCAAGAGTTTTGGCCAATGTAACTTCTACACATTCATGAGAGTACTATTTCGCTAAAAGTATTAGTAAAAGCTGGTGTTATAATACATCATAGCAGCTAAGATGATTGAAAGCGACGATTCTGACACGTAAGTGGGCATAAATATTAAAGAGTTGTGGGAAATTGGCTACAATTAATTGGTATTGTTATCCTATAACTAGACCTCGGATTTTTAGGCTCGAATAGGATAAGTTGTAATAATTTTACGTAAAAATCCCTAAATGTATGCAACACGAGAAACTCTTTGAGCTATGATATTGCCTGAAACTAGTTGCATTAAAAAACGTGTGTTTCAGACTACGCTATGAGTCTAAAATCCGAGGTCTACCTATAACAACACTAGCATCAGTCCGTATGTTGAAAATTCAACTTACAATGTCTGTCAACAATACTTGGAAGTAGGCCTACATAAAAAAGCACTATCATGCAAAAAAAAGAGCAATAGCAAATAAATTGTCTACGTTTTCAACGACAAGTATTAATTTCATTTCTCAGTGGTTAAAGCTAGAGTGATGAAACTTAGCATACTTAATCATTAATATCTCTGTTGTGAAATGAAGCATTTGATTGGCTGTATTCAGCATAGTTTTATTGCTAGAGAATTATACGTAAAATAGTATTATATTTTTATTAATGTTTGAACATTGAAGAAATTAATTCTGTTTTTACAAATGAACAAATTAGAGTAGAGCATTACTAATGCTCCATTGCACAACATGCAGTGTTACGTTTAGAAAAAAATAGCCTATATTTAAAAAGAAGTAATATTTTGTTTAGAAATAGGATTTTCACTAAGAAAAAAAAACAAAAACAAAATAAGTTTAATTTTTTTAAAGTGTTTGTGAGAAAAGATTAAGATTTACAATGTGTTATTGTGAATTGATATGCATATTCAGTAACAAATTCAACTCTCTAGCTAAAAAATTGTGAATGTTAGAAATATCAGTAGCGCAGCGATTTAATGCTTACTTTTATTGCTTATTTACATAGTATTAGTACATTTCAACAGTTTAAATAATAATAATAATAATAATAATAATAATAATAATAATAATAATAATAATAATAATAATAGTAATAATAATAATGCTTTTTTTTTTGCCAGAGTTAAGACCGTAGGCCCTTCTCTTTCACCCAACCAGAGGATAAAAAGGAAATGCATGATAATATAGGCCTAATGTTAATACAACAGAAAGTTAAAGATATACCTATGACAAGATTGAAACAGAAAAATATGCATAAGCCAGAGGATTATCGAACTTAAATACTTACACTATATGACAAATTAAATTATATGATTATTTTATAAACTAATTACAATTGTGGAGTCATGATTAAAAAATCCACCCGGCTTCAATTAACTTTTCCACTCTATTGACAGCAGCAAATGTTACTCTTCTGAGATCTCTTTGTCGTTCTTTTATGAGGACAGCATTATTCATAAAGTTCATGGTGGAAGTAGATCTCAAATGGTAGATAACATTAAGATACAAGAATCATATGCAGAGACTAATAAGTAAACATTCTGATGAGGACAGATAAAATAGTTAAATTTTTTCTTCCACCATGTTAATAATGTCAAAAGAAGTGCTTATACAAATTTTGGCCACTCGACCGCAATTACGAGGCCGTCCAGAAAGTGATTTTCCCAGGGGCCGTTTACAGAAAAAAACAGAATTGCATGGAAAGATTTATTGAAACAGATAGAGCAATAATTGTTGCGCTATTTGTCAACATATTCTCCACAGGAATTGAGACATTTATCATACCATGGAATCAATTTTTGTACCCTTGTGTCGTAAAAGTTAGCCGCATGGGATCGGAACCAGCATTTGACAGCCTCTCTGTCGATCCAATGATATGACAGATGTCTCAGTTCTGGTGGGGAATAAGTTGAAAAATAGCTCAACCATTGCTGTGTCTGTTCCAGTAAATTATTCAAATGAAATTGTGTTTTCTTTTCGTTAACGGCCTCTGGCGAACTTATTATTTTTTTCGGGCCTCGTAATTGCTGTTGAGTAGAAAAAAATTGTCTAAGCACTTCTTTTGGCGTTGTTAACATGGTGAAAGAAAAAAATAACTTTTTTATCTACCTCCATCAGAATGTTTGCTTGTAAGAGGAGATGAAAATTAGGAAAGATTGGAGGATGGTGGGTTTGCAGTGAAAAATATGCCCTTGGGCAGAGCACTATGAATGAACTATTCAAAACGCGAGCGACCAATTCGTCCTTTGTGTTTACTTTGCTTGTGTAAGTCACTGAGTAATTTTGTCTTTTCCTCTTTCCATTTGTAGGGCTCGTTAGACGTAACTTTCAAACATCTGTATTTCCACACACATTGAAAATTGGACATAGGTTTATATGAACTTTTTTATTACCCAGAATAGTCCATATTATCACCACCTAAAATATTTAATTTTCCTACTGAATTACCCTGCATGCTAACTGTGACCGCCTATAAATCTACCACGAACCGCCGCTAAAATATTATATTAGAAAAGTTGCTTAAATCTCATAATATAACTTCTTATTATCACCAGATAATTTTAAATTAACTTTTTATTATCTTCCTTGTTTTACTTTTTATTCTGTTTCACTTTTCATTTCATTTATTATATTCCATAGATCTTACATTAGCATTGAAGCTTTAAGATATGGAACAAGTCAAAATTTTGCAAGATTACAGTTATAATTTTTGCAATTTTTTACAATTTCAGTTTCAATTTTTTTTACAATTTTTTGGTGAGATGTAGCGAACCCGAGGATTCGCCAACAGATTACCTGGCATTTGGCTTACGGTTGGGGAAAAGCTCGGAAAAAACCCAACCAGGTAATCAGACCAAACAGGGGTGAAGTGAAGTGAGGCCGAGGACTCGCCATAGACCAGCCGGCATCGGTTCCACGGCTGGGGAAAACCTCGGAAGAAACCAATCAATCACGCCAAACGGGGCATCCAACCCAAGCCCGAGCGCAGCTCCGGATCTGCAGGCCAGCGAGTCTGCCGACTGAGCTACATTGATGGCTCTACTAAAAATTTACAGTACATAGCCAATCAGATTATTAAATGAACGAACACAAACGATTATTCATCAGCTGAGCTATAAAATATAATTCATAGGACGTAAGTTAATTCAATTTAAGGCATAAACAATTCAATCAGTTGAGATATACAGAAATTGATAATATGTATTATACAAATTACTTCAAATTACAAGCATAAACAATTCATCAGGAGAGCTATACAGATTACTATTCAATTTAAAGCATGTACAATTCCTCAGCCAAACTATACAAACATATACAATACAAGATAAACAGATTAATTCAATTTACAAGCATACCTTCGTTAAGCTATACGAAATTGTACACTTCATATCAAGTAGATTAATTCAATTTATAATCATAAACAATTCATCAGTTGAGCTATACTGACTACTATTCATTTTACAGCATATACAATTCATCAATTGAGCTATACAGACTACTATTCAATTTACAGCATATACAATTCATCAATTGAGCTATACA
Source organism: Periplaneta americana (assembly GCF_040183065.1). Classification (NCBI taxonomy): domain Eukaryota; kingdom Metazoa; phylum Arthropoda; class Insecta; order Blattodea; family Blattidae; genus Periplaneta; species Periplaneta americana. The sequence goes on from NC_091128.1 coordinate 94,968,346, forward strand.
GACTACTATTCAATTTACAGCATGTACAATTCATCAATTGGGCTATACAGACTACTATTCAATTTACAGCATGTACAATTCATCAATTGAGCTATATAGACTACTATTCAATTTACAGCATGTACAATTAACCAGTTAAGCTATACAGACTATTATTCGTTTTAAAAACGTATACAATTCATCAGCTAAATCAGGGCTGGGCACATTACGTGATTCTGAGAAATGAGCGCTGTGTGCTTTAAAGAGCGGATCTCGCGAGCGGTGTGACGTATGCATACTGTACGTCATTCAGTGTCGGTGCAGTGGTGACTCTTCAGTATGAAGGCGAACTTTGAAGACGGAGCTTCCGCTTATACACTAAAGCGTCCCGCTACTCCCAATGCTTTTAATGTATCATGGGAGGAGGAGTTCTTTTTGGTAGAGAACAGTGGATTAGCAAAGTGTTTAATTTGGCATAAAACACTCCAACTGATTAAGAGGTTCAATATCCAACGACATTATTCTTTACAACATGCTACTGAATATGACAAATATGTTGGTAATGAACGTCATAAATTAATACAACTTAAAGAAAATGTTTCTCAGGTAGGCCTACATTATATTAGAGTATCTATTTGATAGTTGCATTGCATTATAAGTTATTATACACTCAGTAATATATAATTTTAAATTATACAAGTATTATGATATATAATATATAATGTTATATATCATGAACTGTAATATACTATACTATGATATATCATAATATTTGTATAATTTAAAATTATATATTACTAAATGTACTATAATAACTTATAATGCAATATAAATATCGAATAGATACTCTAATATAATGTACCTGAGAAACATTTTCTTTAAGTTGTATTAGTTTATGGTCATATCATACCTTATATCGTATCATATATCATATCATATCATATCATATCATATCATATCATATCATATCATATCATATCATATCATATCATATCATATCATATCATATCATATCATATCATATATCATATCATATCATATCCTATCATATCATATCATATCATATCATATCATATCATATCATATCATATCATATCATATCATATCATATCATATCATATCATATCATATCATATCATATCATATCATATCATATCATATCATATCAGCATCGCATCACATTATATTATATTATATTATATTATATTATATTATATTATATTATATTATATTATATTATATTATATAGTAACAGGATGACAATAATGCACTTGGTGAATCGGCCATGAGAATTAGCTACAAAATTTGCCACGAAATTGCAAAGGAATTGAAAACATTCAACGAAGGTGAATTCATCAAGCGATGTTTAATTATATTGGCAGATGGACAGCAAGTAGGGGCAATGGAAGCCATATGCCTGTCTCGTAGAACCGTGGTGAGGAGGTTGCGGTATGTGCGTATGGGTTATGTAAATAAGCCTAATGATTTGTGTGTGCATGGAGCGAAGTTTATTTCATTAAATTAATAAGAGTGTTATAAATTCTGTAATCTACAATGGATTGATGTAATATCCTTATAAACTATTATATACTGACAGACTGAACGACTAGAACAACCGTGGCTCTTGTTATATTAATGCAGGGAAGGTAGCTGTAATGCGAGTCCGCCACTGCGTGAGCGTTCTGCTCTGGCTTGGAATTGAAGTGCCTTGAGGAGCGAGAGCAGCTCTGGTCAACTAGATTGAGCCGCTCTCATGCCCGGCCCTGAGCTGAACTATACAAACATATACAATACGTAGTAAATAAATTAATTCAATTTACAAGCATATTTTCGTTAAGCTATACAAAATTGTACAATTCATATCAAATAGATTAATTCAATTTATAATCGTAAGCAATTCAGCAGTTGAGCTATACTGACTACTATTCAATTTACAGCATATACAGTTCATCAGTTAAGTTAAACAAAAATATACAATACATAGTAAACAAATTAAGTCAATATAAAAACATATTTCAGATGAGCTATATAAAATATTTAATAAAATATTTTAAAATTATGTGGAATGCCTCCTGAGCACCAGTAGGTATGCAACTGACTCTTTCTGGGAGTGCTAGAGTGATTATTATAAAAAATATGTATTTTTGTTTTAGCAATAAAGTATTATTATTATTATTATTATTATTATTATTATTATTATTATTATTATTATTATTATTATTATTATTATTCGCGGTGACTAATAACTACTTATCACCAGAAGAGGCCAATACCGTGCGTGATGTGTGAGATGATAAAAATTCATTGCCTCGTAAACAGACTCCAGCTGTGCATTCTCCAATGCGTGAAGTGCGGCGTTATTGTATGACCATTTTGTTAATTGACACCGGGGTTCAATCAAGGAGAAAGCGTTTTGTTTAATATTTGGCTTCAGAAAACTCCTGGCTCCGCATCTCACCATAAGATAGAACTCAGTGGCTTTACCCCGGGCCCTATCTCCATCTTCCTTCCCACCCTCTCGCGCCCTAGCTCGTTCCTTTCCCTCATCCCCCAGTACTCCACTCGGCCCAATTAATACGGCTTATCTGCATACAGGCAGTGGATGCTGCAGTGGAGCAATGGCCCATCCAGCCAGCGAGATGAGAGAGAGAGAGAGAGAGAACGAGTTTCACCAAAGTAGGCCTCTTTGCCTTTATAACAATAAATATCCACGGCCCCCGACAGTTCGTATCACTTTGTTGGGGGGGGGGAGAATGAGAAGGGGGGCAAAACGAAGCAGGCGACTGGCATGGCGCGCGCGAGTTCTCAAAGTAGGCCATTTGTATGCAAGCGGAGGCCTTTCCATCTGAACATGGCAGGATCTGTCAGTCAAAATGGCCTCCTCACTTTGGACTTGATTTTCCTCCAGGGGCCCACCATAGCAGGCGAGGAACCAACCCCTCCTCCCCCTCTTCCTCTCTCTCCCTGTTGCAAAACTGATACTGTGAAACTGTACGCCATATATACACCCGGTCTTCTACTCCACGTATTCTCGGCGCTGCCATTACGAAACAAAGGGAAGAATCAGGAATTAAAACGATTCTACTCTACTGTTCTCCTACAATGCATATAGCACAGGTAGTATGCATGCGGGAGAAAATTAAAATAGAAAAGAGAGTAAAAACACGATAGAGTGTATTAAAAGAATTAGGGCGTCTCAAGTGAGAGGTCGCGTTTGAAATATTCACTTTTGATTGCTTCAGGTTTGCGTCCTTCTTTCTTAAGTTTAGTACACCGAAAGATTAAGGAGACATTGTAAGTTGGTATTAAAATAATTTAAGTAATTGATTAACTAGCGGACTTACTCGTGTTAATTATGTAAGTCTGTGCGGCTTACAGTTGTTTCGGTGTTTCACACACCATCCTCAGAGCCTACTAGATCTCGGCGTCATCTCGTACTTCTCTGCCTGTTGTGTGGGTGCGTTTGATTGTTGAAAAGTATTGAAAAGTGGAGTCAAATAGTGTGTGTGTACTGAAATTGATCTGTGTGTTGAGAATTTAATCGGGGTGTGTTTTAGTGTGTTTGTATATTTCGTATTGTTCTAGTGTGTTGAATTTTTCGTTCTTGGGTTGTATGTGTAGGATTTCCATGTCACCATTCACCCACACAACAGGCAGAGAAGTACGAGATGACGCCGAGATCTAGTAGGCTCTGAGGATGGTGTGATGAAGCACCGAAACAGCTGTAAGCCGCACAGACTTACATAATTAACACGAGTAAGTCCGCTAGTTAATCAATTACTTATATTCAAGTGTTAAAAGTAGTGTAGGCTACGCAAGATTTAAAATAATTTATTGCTTACAGAAGCAAGTATAACACAATTAAAGAATAATAGTGCTTTCTTTTTTATTTTTATTTTTTGTACTTATTTTAAAAGTATAAAAAAATTGTTCCTAATATATTTAAAATTATTCCTTAAATATTAGGGATATGCTAATGGAGCTAAATGACAGTCATGAGCGGTATGGAATGAAGGTAAATGCAAACAACACGAAGACAATGTTTATCGTGAGAAAAATAAAGAAGGCAAGCGTGCGAATTCGAAATAAGATAGTGGCACAAGTGGATATTTGAGTTGTACCTACTATTTAGTCCCGTCGCTCTTATTTTCGGCAGCCAATCACGTTGCAGGTCGGCTACATTTCAACGTGTGCGTCTTTTATTCGCTGCTGATAATGTTATGCACTTCCTAAGGCTCGATAAATACTTCATATAATCGCCCGCCATTTTGGTTCTTTCGTTGGCGTTCGCAGAAAGCACACGAGGAAGTTATTTGCCGCTCAATTATTTGCTCAATTACAGTGCGTTTGATTTATTATCATAAGAGCTACGACATGATAATGTTTAACGGTGTGGCAAATAGTTTCCTCGTCTGGTAGCTCGGCAACGAAAGAACAAAAATGGCGAACGATACTACCTATCTAGACTTTATAGAGCCTACACTTCCTAAGACGTAAGCAAAGAGGAGGAGTCACGCCGGGAATAACAACGTCGCGACTATATAAGTAGTAACATGTTAAGTCAAAAGGAAAATAATAATGACAAAGGGAGCTTTTAATAGAAAAAGGGGGATCTTCAGATGTCCTCTAGAAAAATAACTAAGGAAGAAACTAGTAAAGTGCTTTGTGTGGGTTCAGGCACAATCTCGCTATTAAGCAAAACAATAATAACTAGGCTTGTGAATTTTTTGGTATTAACGAAATACGCGTAATGTTCGAAACTGTATTTCCCTCCCTCCCTCCCTCCCTCCCTCCAGAGAAACAAATCTCACTAAGGTAATCTGTAAAATGAATTATATTTAACTGCGAAATGTCTCGAAATCTGATTATTCCAATGAAATAATCTCATAGTCACCAAATTAGTACTTGAAAACATATTTTTTCACAAAATATTGATGAAAAACAGATACTTGATGATGAAGATTATACTTCTTGATAGACTGTGTAAGACAGTGTTGGTTCCTTGTCTGGATTAATTAATTTTGTCAGTATGTATTGATAAATTATATTATAGCCTGTAATTCTGATCTTCTAGTGTGGATCTCACTTTATGAAATAAAATTTGAAGTATTTTAATAACCGTAATAATTGTCAGTGTTAATAATGAATAAATGATGGACTATATATTTATAAAATCTTTTTATTGTTCCTCTTATTGTTCTATGACTCTAATCTCACCAGTTAATGACCATGCTCTTGATTTAAATCCTCTATTTCTTCTTTTTTAAAGAGTTGTTTATTATTATTATTATTATTATTATTATTATTATTATATTCACTTTAACAATAGACTAATATTTCAATTAATTTTACACATATCTAGAGAAGTATTTTTATGGATCTAGAATAGCTATACGTCAAACTTAATTTTCTTGAATACATGTCTTTCGAATTCTAGTGAGATTCAGTTTATTATCATTTTCTTCTACCTTTATTTCTGTTAATCGTCATTTGCTATATAATACAAATAAATTCCATTATAATAAAAATTCTACTAAACGTCGTTTCTGTTACATCATGAACGGGTTCATTTCTCCTGGATGGTTAACATTCGCACAGTCTCGAGCATCCAGTCCCATGCTCCAGTGTTTTGTAATGTCATAAGTAGAGACCATTTTCTTAGTTCAACAACATTAGGGTGTGTAACTTATAAGTGTGCACGGGGTATGCATTACGTCACGTGTCCTTCAGTAGACACCATGCTTACAAAAACAAACGCTCACTACAGGGTCACTTTAAAGCAGGTTCCTTACTTCTGAATAAGTAGAGTATGCTTCCGTTTAGCAAAGTTTATGATATTATGTACTACTAGTTGAAATAAAGGTGCCTAAAACAAGTGTGAAATACAGGAGTGAGTAGAGGAATTCGGAAGACAGTATGTCTGTGTAAGTCCCGACATAATTGTGTGTAATTTATGTAAGGCTGACATAATTTGTTCTAAAAGATGGTATCTACAGCAGTACTGTAATTAAGAAAAAATACATAAACCATTTGAAATTGATAGAAAGAAGTGACTCTGACGATCTACCGTCAACTAGTAATTCAGTATTACCGGACGATTAAGTAGAGATCTGTATGAAATGATGGTGCAGGTCAATATTCAACAAAGTTGATGACAAGCACTCTAAAAATTTATTGGAAAGTACGCTTATACACAAGGGTAGTAGCTGTGTTATAGCAGTACCGATATTTTAAGTTAAATTTTACATCGAAGATTATTGTAATATAGGCTTAAACATTTGATTCAAGGCAGTAACTGTATTACGGTTATACCGGTGTTTTAAGTTAAAATTTAACAAGAAAGATTATCGTAATATAGGCTTAAATATTTCATTCAAGGTAGTACCTCTGTTACAGTTATACCGGTGTTCTAAGTTAAAATTATACAAGAAAGATTATTGTAATTTAAGTCTTAAACATTTCATTCAAGGCAGTACCTGTGTTACAGTTATACCTGTGTTCTAAGTTAAAATTATTCAAGAAAGATTATTGTAATTTAAGTCTTAAACATTTCATTCAAGGCAGTACCTGTGTTACAGTTATACCTGTGTTCTAAGTTAAAATTATTCAAGAAAGATTATTGTAATATAAGTCTTAAACATTTCATTCAAGGTAGTACCTGTGTTACAGTTATACGGTGTTCTAAGTTAAAATTATTCAAGAAAGATTATTGTAATATACGTGTTAAACATTTCATTCAAGGCAGTACCTGTGTTACAGTTATACCTGTGTTCTAAGTTAAAATTATTCAAGAAAGATTATTGTAATTTAAGTCTTAAACATTTCATTCAAGGCAGTACCTGTGTTACAGTTATACGGTGTTCTAAGTTAAAATTATACAAGAAAGATTGTTGTAATATAAGTCTTAAACATTTCATTCAAGGTACTACCCGTGTTACAGTTATACGGTGTTCTAAGTTAAAATTATTCAAGAAAGATTATTGTAATATACGTGTTAAACATTTCATTCAAGGTAGTACCTGTGTTACAGTTATACGGTGTTCTAAGTTAAAATTATTCAAGAAAGATTATTGTAATATACGTGTTAAACATTTCATTCAAGGCAGTACCTGTGTTACAGTTATACGGTGTTCTAAGTTAAAATTATACAAGAAAGATTGTTGTAATATAAGTCTTAAACATTTCATTCAAGGTAGTACCCGTGTTACAATTATACGGTGTTCTAAGTTAAAATTATAGAAGAAAGATTATTGTAATATACGTGTTAAACATTTCATTCAAGGCAGTACCTGTGTTACAGTTATACCGGTGTTGTAAGTTAAAATTATTCAAGAAAGATTATTGTAATATAAGTCTTAAACATTTCATTCAGGGCATTACCTGTATTACAGTCATACCGGTGCTTTACGTTAAAATTTAACAAGAAATATTTATCGTAATATAGTCTTAAACATTTCATTCAAGGCAGTACCTGTGTTACAGTTATACCGATGCTTTACGTTAAAATTTAACAGGAAAAATTATCGTAATCTAGTCTTAAACATTTCATTCAGGGCAGTACATACCTGTGTTACAGTTATATGGTGTTCTAAGTTAAAATTATACAAGAAATATAATTGTAATATAAGTCTTAAACATTTCATTCAAGGCAGTACCTGTGTTACAGTTATACCGGTGTTTTAAGTTAAAAATAGACAACAAAGATTATCGTAATATGGGCTCGAACATTACATTAAGAGCGATACCTATGGAAAAATTTTACATAGAAATTTATTGTAATAAATTGACTAAGTATCCTATAGGATACAACAGGTTAAGAGGCTATAAATGATATTATAATTTTAATAGAACATTAGAAAAAAACGGGTAGGAAAATTAAAATTTCACAATACTATTATAGTATTATAGGAATACAATTAAATTAAATTAAACTTAGCTTCCCTTATGAAAAGGTTGCCAGATTTGACACACACCTAAAAGGTAAAATGATATACATTTGAAACGGTTAGGGAATCGAATATACAAAATGTCAGAAAAAGTTACACCTAAGTAGCGTTTGTGTTCATTTACAGTTAAGAAAGGGGAAAAAATATCATCAGATAGGTTAGAATGATTTTAATGCCATATACCGCGAGAAAAATAATAGTACGGATTGATTGGCATTGATATCTAAACAAATCAACAGCCATCGGTTAAGATAACTTGAAATTTCCATTATCACTCCCATACAAATGATTTCTCAATATCTGGACCGATCCTTGCGATAGTTGTTTTCTTTACAGTCCGACAAGGTTTAATAAATGACATTTTGCCAATTTAATAGTTAAATATGTTTTTATTAAAATGTATTTGAGGGAGGTGGGATATGATGGTAGGGAGTGGATTAATCTTGCTCAAGACAGGGACCAATGGCGAGCTTATGTGAGGACGGCAATGAACCTCCGGGTTCCTTAAAAGCCAGTAAGTAAGTATATGTTTTTAGCGTAGTGCCTCTGATACAATAACATTTTAAGTTATAATTTTACATCAAAGATTGTTGTAATACACGTATAGGTTTAAACATTTCATTAAGAGTAGTTCCTATGAAACATTAGCATTTTAATTTATAAGTTTACAGTAAAGACTATGTTTATTCTTTTGTATTACACCATACAGACTACTATTGAAATATTTCTTTTATGTATGTACTGTGGTTTTTCTTGATGCGGAAATCGTACAGCACCACGCGTCACTACTCTTCGTCGTCATTTGGTTCATTGCACAAACTCCATACGCACTTAACTTCAAAGAGTAGTGACTAAGATTTCGGTTCCTAGTCATGAGTCACGTGTGTCAAGTTTGGATTTCGGAGATTTACAATCTTCATAATTCATTAGGTCGAAAAGTTATCTTAGTTATCTGTTAGGTTCGTTGATTGTTTGCAGCTAGGGTGGTGGTTGCGGTTTATTCAAATGACTCCAAAAATTCTATAAGTACAGAGACAGTAAAGAGATCTAGGAGTGTTACTTCCTTAAAAGTTAAATTAAATATTATTAGTAACTTTGAAGCGCGTAGATGTAATTCGTGCATATACAATTTTATTCCAAATAAAGATAAGAAGAACCGTCTGTACGAAATAAATATTAAAACTTGTTGATATAGCAATGACTGAAACAATTAAAATAACAAAATCTCCTAATGGAATTATAGTGAAAATGAGTATTTAACTTCGAATCTTTATTGATACTAGTTAGTTACTTTAAATATTATTTTACCAGCGACATTATATTACAGTACATCAATAAATACAATTGAAGACCTCGGTGCAAAAACCTGTCAAGTCCAGAAATGAAAATTTTAGGGCCTATAGTAGATAAAAAACTTTCTACAAAAATTGAATATGCACTAATTTCAATCTAATTTTTTACACGATAATTTAGGAAATTAGTGGATTTTTTTATGTGGTTATCATTATTCTTGTTAGGTCTTCTTCGTTCATAGAATTTTTTTTAAATGGTGGACTTGAATGGTTTTTGTCCTGAAACAGATTTATTTGTCATGTTTGAACTTGGTTTATTTTATGTTTGAAAACAATCTACGAAACTTACTTTAGTCTCAGGTCAGCTCCCTTTGAGTGGTTAATCAGTATATATATATATATATATATATATATATATATATATATATATATATATATATATATATTCAAACAATTATTATACTATATTTTAAAGCTTAAAGTGTTTAATGCAGCCAATAAGAGTAAGCTTATAATAGTTTTTTTAACTTGGTTATTTAACGACGTCATATCAAATATTTGGATATTTAGCGTCGATGAAATTGGTGATACCGAGATGGTATTTGGCGAGATGAGTCCGAGAATTCGCCACAGATTACCTGGCATTCACCTTACGGTTGGGGAAAACCTCGAAAAAACCCAACCAGGTAATCAGCCCAAGCGGGAATCGAATCCGCGCTCAAGTACAACTTCGGATCATCAGGCAAACGCGCTATTAGTATCTGACCTTGGGGAACCAAAGCTGTAGTTAAAGTTTGTATTGAAATATAGCATTGTAGGGAAAGAATATTATTTAGCGGGAAGATCTGTCTGTTTTTTGACGTAAATCAGTGAAACGGTCAAGTTCTTTTCAACTGTAGAGACGTTACTAAAAGTCAAACTTGACGGATTCTTGCAGATAAATGTGCAGCATATATTTATCTATGCAGTGCATACTAAATGTCGATTTAAAAAAAAAAAAACAAATGAAGTTGACCGACTTTTCATTTATATGCGGACTAAAGAGTAACTTTACAAAAACTTATACTGAAGCCGTAATTAAGCTTCATTTCAACCTGTTACTAGACAGATAGACTACAGGGTTGAATCCTCGTCACGCGCGGCCGGCATTACGTCAGAATTGAAGTTAAAAATTACAAACCTTTGCTTTGACAACCTTCCTACGAAGTTTCCTATGGTTACAATCTAAGTGTGTTATAACTACAACACAAACCTTATAATTACGTAGGTATAGGCTACATTTGATTTACATATCTTATTTCCTGATGAAGACCTTACCTTGTAACTCTCTTTAATGAAACGACGTAGTCCGAGGTGAGAAAAGTGATCAACAGGCTTGGAGCTCGCTATACCTTTCAGTTTTCCCTTCCCATCACCCACTCTTGTCATTCATTCATTCATTCATTTAATACGACAATTTTGACATGGTGTACAGAATATCTGTTAACAAGGACTTGAAAATATTTATTTATTATTTATAAATATATAAAATAGCTTGAGAATTATGAGGAAATCTATAGAGATTGTTCTGATTCTTTCTTCTGAACTGCAAGAGAGAAGACTGTCACATCAAGGCCTCTTGGATGTTTTCTATGTGACAATAGACAATCGTCTTTATTCTCCTGAGTGAGTGCATATCTATGCAAGGTTGCTCCATCTCTAGAACTTGGCAAGGCGTCAAATTAAACCTTCTGGGCAATGCTGGGAAAGAGGTTCTGGACATTCTTAAACAGTGCTGTACTGGTTAGACTATTTTTAGAGAATTACCTTAATGAAGATGGACAGAATTTCTGAAATCATTTTCTGAGTGATATAATGGTAGACATGTCTAATGTAAATTACACAACACAGAACTGCACGCATTGTATTCTTCACCTGACATAATTAGGAACATTAAATCCAGACGTTTGGGATGGACAGGGCATGTAGCAAGTATGGGCGAATCCAGAAATGCATATAGAGTGTTAGTTGGAAGGCAGGAGGGAAAAAGGCTTTTGGGGAGGCCGAGACGTAGATGGGAAGATAATATTAAAATGGATTTGGGGGAGGTGGGATATGATGGTAGAGACTGGATTAATCTTGCTCAGGATAGGGACCAATGGCAGGCTTATGTGAGGGCGGCAATGAACCTCCGGGTTCCTTAAAAGCCAGTAAGTAAGTAAGTAAGTAAGTAAGTAAGTAAGTAAGTACGTAAGTAAGTAAGTATGTCTAATGTAAAGGTGTTAGAAACCCTTTGATACTTTATGTCTTATTATTTTATACTTTTAAATAAATAAATATTTATAAATAATATTTCTAATATATCATTATACGTACAAAGTGTAACAAACAAATAGGGACGTAGAGTACTTACTAGAAAAATAAATTAATAAAATTCATCAACTTCGTAGAAATAATCATTTCGGCCCGTTTCCCCCTTACTCTTGTTACAACTTTCAATAAAGAAAAAATGATATGTAAAAGTTTTCACCTCTCTCTTGTCGATATAACACAAAGTCACCGGATAAAATGACACAAAAACACAAGAAATTGGACAAACGTATAGTCATTTGAAAGAGAGATAGAGCTCCACTTTCTTCTCGAGATTCGAAGCTGATTCTTCTGATTTTATAAACAAAACACTTGTAAACAAGGTCTATTACGTTTTCTGATCGTTTGGTAGCCCAGAATAATTCGGTGGTGTTTGGTTAAAGTGAGATAAGTCATAAAAATGAGTTCTGAGATAAATGAAAATTAAACCTCGAACCCTTATTGCAAATAATTTTCCACACAAATAAAATACATCACATGCCAGTATTATTTTTTTTTCACACTCACTTGTAGAATTTGACTTCGGTATTCACCTGAGGAACATAACTCCATTTGCACAAACAATGACATTCCCCTTTACCCTAACACCATCGAATTGCCAGAATTCATTTTTTTATTTGTATGAAAAGCTGAAGGTAAATTCTACCTCTCATTTGGGTGACTAAGTTACGAATATAAATATGTTAATGAGCTGAATTGATACAAAATATAAATGTATAGTAATTATGTACAAAATGTTATGAGTTGTAGGCCTACGAGACGACTTAAGACTCGCGTGGACAGAGGAAAATAACTTTCTACGTTACACCCAATTGAAAACGTGCAATTTAATGCTTTTTTGTTCTTAGTTGTCTTTCTCTTCTTTGTTTTGTCTTCATTTATTAATATTGCACAATAAAAGCAACTGCCCAAAATAATAGTAACTTATTTCTGTACAAGAATTGTAACGACGGACTAAGTTTTCGCTTACTTCAATTCATCGGATTATTCTGTGCCGTCACCTCTGGGATATCGTGTACAAAATTGCAGTAGGAATTTAAGAGGAGCTGATTACCGGCATTTTTTCAACACGAACTTATTCAAAATAGTCCAGAATAATTTGAGAGAGTTAGTAAACCTTCGTTCTTTGTTGCAAATTATTTGTAATGAAGTAGATAGCCTCCATTTTGAGCAGTTGCTCTAAATTATACAAGAGGAAGATATCATCAAACGAAGGCAAAATTAAGCGCAACAAGATTATTACAAAACAAAATTAAAACACCGACTCCGCTACCTACCGTCAGTTCGGTGCAATGTCGTCAATAAACGTCTATGATCAGCATCATCATGAGCATTATCATCATCAACGACACAGGATCTAAAGCTTTTGTTCCATTCCAAAGAAAGCATTGCTAAGGTTTTAACGTCCTCTGAAATCTATTACCAACGACCGGGTTTGAACTCGCGAACCTGGGATCAAAAGACAAGAATATTAACCCTTAGGCGGGTGCACACAGAATCAGACGACACGACGCAAAATTTTGTCTGTTGGTACTTGTTTCCCATTTATTTCTTTTGATGGGATGCACACAGAATCAGACGTGACAAGACGGTCGCGAACAGACACGAGGAGACACGGGGATACAACATTGGACGACTGCTTGAACTTGGTCGAGAGCAGACGGTCTGATGCCTGCAGCATACTGCGCATGTGTGAGTAGTCATGTCCATGATTGTACATATCCACTATCTACAGATACTATTGTTGTGTAATGTTCATTATTCACAATGGAGCTTGATGCGGATAAATTAGTTATTTTGGTACAGAAAATATATGTTCTGTGTAACGACAATAATGTGGTTTCTAAAAATACGAAATTACGTTTGGCTACTACAGTGGTGTCCACACCTGTGGAGTAACGGTCAGAGAGTCTGGCCGCGAAACCAGGTGGCCCGGGTTCGAATCCCGGTCGGGGAAAATTACCTGGTTGAGGTTTTTTCCGGGGTTTTCCCTCAACCCAATACTAGCAAATGCTGGGTAACTTTCGGTGCTGGACCCTGGACTCATTTCACGGACATTATCACTTTCATTTCATTCAGACGCTAAATAACCTAGACGTTGATACAGCGTCGTAAAATAACCCAATAAAATAAAATAAATAAAACTAAAGTTGTCGTCAGCACTCGCTGAAATGGGTAAAAGTTAAGCGGAGCAACATGATTTGTCCCGTCGTGCAGCAGGAAGAGGTAGAAAGCATACCCGCCAGCAGCTACGAATGCGCCATAGTGCAGTGTCTTCTCCGCGGGTAAGCCTTCATTCACAATAAAAATTAAACATAACGTAAGCGTTAACTTAACGTTACAGTAAAATCAAGAAGTCATACCATCATTCACGATGGGAACATAAACATAACAGCAAACATACTTGGTAACCATGGAAACATAACAACGACGCCATTTCCTCATATTCTGTCGTATACTTCAGCGTTCCACGATTGTGCTCTGTTTGCAAATCACGTAAGCATAAGCATGAAAGTTTGGAGTTTGCAAACTTTCATGTTAACGTCTTACGGTAGTGTTTATGTCAATGCTTATGTGAATCATTGTGAATTATCCCATTTGGTAGCCTGGACGCAAACTTCTGTGTTTATGTTACGGTTATGTTTAATTTTCATTGTGAATGGGCCTTAAGAGACGCTAGCCCGACAGTGCACTGAGTTGACGACCGCTGGTGTACTATATTATTAGTATTTAATTTTAAGGCGCTTTCAATTGTATAGATTTTTGGGCGTATTAGGAAATAATAAGCAATACAATGTAATTTCTGATATAGGCAGTCCTCATTCATTGACACCATTTTCTAGGCTAGTGCAGTTTTCCAAAGCCAGTAGTTCAGTTGTCATGAGCAGATCGTGTTAAGCTGTCGCGAGGCGTATATAAAGCAAAACGTCGCGCATAGAAGAGACGCGTCTTATTTGTGTGCACTCGGCCTTAGAGTACCGAGGACGACGATAAAGCACAGGTTATTTAGTAAGTAAGTTAGTTAGTTAGTTAATGATGTTTAAGAAGGGTGCGTCAGCAACTATGGCTATTTGCGCCCTTATCTAAAATAAAAAAACACAAACAATACGACAAGCTGAATTCTAACACGAACTAAAAAACGTCACATTAAAAACTGAGTACACAAATGCAAGTAGTAACAAGGTGATTCGTACAAAATCATAAAAGTAAGCAGTTCTCAGACTCTAGATAGTGTTTGAAAAGAGACAATAAAATAATAAAACAAACACCACCAAAGACAAATTATACGGCGCATTTCAAAACAATAAAATGTGGTAAAATATTCGAATGTAGAAGGTCCGAAAGCACAGGTTATGAAATTAAACTGTTAAATTACATAAAAAGTCTTGTTTGCTGTAATTTTAATTCGTAGGCCTATATATTCCCTATATCAAATTGAGGTCCCAAATAAAACAACAGCCCAAGTCGCCTTTTTTTTTTTTTTTTTTTTGTGAAATTCAGATTTATCCAGATGTTAGCTCTGCTAAGGCAGGGTAACCATCCACCGACAAGAAATAGCCCAAATCCATGTCTTATACATGTTTGTGACGTCTTCATCCTTCGTTCCCATGTAACAATAGCCTATCCCAAGTCTGTAACTTAAGTCACTGTTTCGTTGTCGGCACTGCCTACTTGGGATTGTATGTTGCTGCAAAGTCATTGAGTACACATACATACATACATACATACATACATACATACATACATACATACATACATACATACATACATACATACATACATACATACTGGGTGTTCAGTTCAAAATGTGTCATGGCTCGCTGTATGCCGTCATGTGGCTAGCCGATGAGCCTAGAGAATTCAATCTTCCTACACTTTCGCAGAGGTGTATAACCTATGAGGCAGAGAAGTTGCCTAGCAAGTACGGCGTTCATTCTGAAGAGTACATACCGATACGTACGGTAACGCCGGTAGTGGCAGGAATGTGAACTGTTTCGAAATACGTACTGTCGGGATATGGGGAGAGGGTTAAGACGATTAGTTACGTATTTGTTGACATTAACTTCGACGGTCAACATGGACACGGAGCATTTGATTTGTGTTGTGGAATGTTACCGTACGCAACCGACGATAACAAATACCCTGCGTACGACTTGCCGGCGCAAAACACAGTTCGAAAGAGGTTATGGTAGCACACAGACCGTACAGACCGCCATCTGTTGCTACGACGTTCAAGTTATACCGTACACGTTCTCAAGTTCAGATTGAAGAACGCCTTGAATAATAGGCAACTTCTCTGACATATAAGCTGAAACTCGCTTCAAATCGGTGACCCGACAACATTGATGTCATGACACACTTTGAAATGAACACCCAGTACATACATACATACATACATACATACATACATACATACACACACATTCATTCACACCACATAGATAATAATTCTAAGAAGTTGTCCTAATATCCACTCTTGGATATACTGTACAGAGCAGCAGGAGCAAAAAAAAAAAAAAAAAAATTCAGCACAAGTCAATTGTAAACATAATGAATTTATGGCAAGATATTTATCTTTTTTATTTTCTTTGTAAGAAAGTGTGGTGAAAATATAGAACAAGGGGAACAGGAGAAGAACAAGGGGAATACATTAGAGCACTGGCAAGATAAAGAGAAGAATTTGAAGATGAGAACAAGGGGAATGCAAAGACTACAAGGGGAAGGCAAAGAGAGCAATTGGAAGACAAGGAGAACACGAGGAGAAAATGGGAATACAAATTTTAGAAGGGAATACATGGAGAACAAGGGGAAGAGGAGGAGAACAATAGGAATACAAGTTGAACAAGGGAATACAACGAGAATAAAGGGAACACAAGGAGAACAAAGGAAATACAAGGAGAATTAAAGGAGAGCAAGATGGGGCTAAATTTTCATGTTACGACCAATTCTCAAGTTACGGCTATGTTATGAGGAGAAAGACAGTTCTACGTTAAAAGTCTAGTAACTTTCGTTACCCTCGACCAGGTTTGGACCTACGAATCTTGAACCGACTGGAAACGATGGTAGCTATTTGACCGTAGCTATTGGATTTAATTCGTCTAACCCGAAAGAGAAAATATGTCCAAAATTTGGAACAAAGTTGAGCAATGCATAACAATGGATGGTCTTGAAAACTGTGAATTAATTTATACTGTAACAAATAGATAACATATTGGAGAAGTTATGGTGAAGATCCAGCAGTACAAGAAGAATATTCAGTGCAAGCCTATTTTAAGCGACATGAATTTTAAGAAGGCAGATATTTTTTTATTTTACTTTTGAAGAAAGTTTTATAGAAACTTTTATACTTCCAATACCTTCGACCAGATTTGAAGTCACATACCTTTGAGCTAAACCACTCGATTACCGTCCGCATCTTGACTATATTCGTCCAATCCGACGCTGTTAAGTCTCGGCAGTAACACAGAACACTCACATTGAAGACAGAAGGAGAAAGATTTTGAGGATCGATTGGTAAAACTGCAGGGACACAGGAAACTTAGAAAATGGGTGCTGCGTTAAAAAGGGGTACAGCAGAAGAAGAAAGAGAAGAATAATGTATGAGGCACAAATAGTAGGCAAACATTGGCAGCACAGTAGAAAGTTAAGTTAATGGATAGCTTTCCCAGCCGAAATGGCCAATTAATTCCTCCTATACTTCTGAAACGAAGGAAGGAATTGCCTTGACTATAATTCGTCCCAAAGAAAGAATTCTTAATCCACCTTCCTTTTTATTATTAGCTGCATAAAAGAGAAGAGAAAACACTCAAGTAAAATGTACAGGGACAAAATAAAAATGTCATTAATATTGGAGGAAAAGACACCTCTCAGGAGATTACAGGAAAATTAAGTTTTTATTTCATTAATTTTCGGCAAAGAAACGTATCTAGAAGAACACTTAATTTGAGCGTTTTATCCACACACTACAAGTATTTTCTTTTTACATTGATGAGTTAAATAAACCGTCTGTGAAGTGTCGCATTTGACTAACTTTGATGAGAGATTCTAAGAAATCAATACAAACAATTTTATTGTCCTCTTTTATTGTGTTTACTGCATATACAATTTTGACGTAGAATATGTATATCTCCGCATCTATTCTGGGCAGACATTGCGGGATTCGTGGTGAAACAAAAAAGACAAAATTTCAAGTGTTTTCTGTAAAAAGACTGAGTCTCAGCCGAATGCTATTGTTATTATGAGGTAGGCCATGAATAAATGTAACTTGTATGACCACGCCCAATGATACCATCTCACCTCGTTACCGGCATAAAGGAGCAGAAGTTGAGTATAAAATGAGTCGTGTCTCGCGGGTTCTGTCAATAATATCTCGGCATCGAGAGCAGCTACAGACCTGTGCGACCACTTGTTTGATTTGTAATTGCAAGTTCTGTAATATTAAAGTGATAATAGTCGCGAATGATATACTTTGAGTGAACCATAGTTAAAAATTTTTGTGAGTGGGACTAATTTCGGAATGTCACTTCGTATGAAGAGAAAATACATTCATTCATAATTATTTCTATTATTACAGATCCATACTTTGCACTCGTAAACCGAAACAAAATTAAAACATTAAAATCAACACGACCGTAGTTTTATTCGCGAAACTGTGTGACGTATTCTGTGTATTGGTGAATCCCTAATATAGCGCATCTTATTTTTTTTATATCCTCTATTATTTTTGTTATTTATACCAGATTCAACGCAGTATGGAGTTATTATTGTCTTGCTATCAAGTCCTTCCACCGACGTACGTTGCATAATAAATGATGCAATTCAGTTTCCTTCAGTACTTCTTTTTCCTTCAGTCCTTCCCTCGATTATTATATGTTATTAGTTACATTGGTATTGACGCATAGTGTGAACAAGTTGAAATGTGTTCTTTTCGTTAATCGTCAACGGAAATTTCATTTTTTACGCAGTCTGTGCAGTATATATTTTGCGTCTTAGTCCCAAAATGATTAATTATTACTTAGTAGGTTATTTTACGACGCTGTATCAACATCTTAGGTTATTTAGCGTCTGAATAAGATGAAGGTGATAATGCCGGTGAAATGAGTCCGGGGTCCAGCACCAAAAGTTATCCAGCATTTGTTCATATTGGGTTGAGGGAAAACCCCGGAAAAAACCTCAACCAGGTAACTTGCCCCGACCGTGAATCGAACCCGGGCCACCTGATTTCGCGGCCAGACGCGTTAACTGTTACTCCACAGGTGTGGACACCAAAATGATTAATCGTAGATTATTGTGGAATACATACATACATACATACATACATACATACATTCGGTCTCGATAGCGCAGTCGGTAGGCTATAGCGCTGGCCTTTTGTGCTCGAGGTTGCGGGTTCGATCCCGCCCAGGTCGATGGCATTTAAATGTGATTAAATGCGACAGGCTCATGTCAGTAGATTTACTGCATGTAAAAGAACTCCTGCGGAACAAAATTCCAGCACACGGGCGACGCTGATATAACCTCTGCAGTTGCAAGCGTCGTTAAATAAACCATATTTTTACATACATACATACATACATACATACTACATACAAAATACATAATAAAAGATGGCCAACTCGAGGATTTCAGTAATAAGATACAAAGAGAATTTTCAAAACGAATACAAAATAAAGAAGATATTAACACAACCGAAGACCTTGACGAGGAACTAAGCAAAATCGCCAACGAAGAAACCAATACAGAAAAACTAGTACGGGAGTATGAAGAAGTCATCACAACAGTAAGCAGAATGTGTTTCAGAACATCAAATTCAGCACGAAAATTAACCCATAGGAAAACAATTCCATGGTGGACAGACGAGTTAACGATTCTGCGGAAGAAAACAAATGCAGCGAGAAGGCGATATCAGAAAACCAAATACAACCAAGAGTTAAGAGAAGAACGAAGGTATCAATATCTGGAAGCCAAAAGGGAGTATGAGAGAACAATGACTAAGGAAAAAATAAACTCCTGGAAACGGTATTGTTGTCTAACACCATCAAGCAACCCATGGAACGAGGTTTATCGCATAGCATCCGGGAAAACAAGAAAACCCATACCGTTGACAACTCTGAAAAAACCAGATGGCTCTCTTACATCCAGTCTAAAAGAAACATTACAACACATGATAGACTACTTCGTACCAGAAGATGAAGAAGCAGCTGATAACAACTACCATAAACAAGTAAGAGAGACAAACAGAATGCCATTAAAAACACAAGATGATGTCGACTTCTCACAACAAGAAATCAGAGGGTATAGATCGAACAACAGACTCAAGCATCACAACAGTCGCAGAGGGAATACACAACTTATTAAATGTCTACAAATTAATTTAAAACACAAAAGAGTTGCTACTAGCAATCTTATGCACATAATGGAGATAAATAACGTGGACATTGCATTTATCCAGGAACCGTACATACTACAGAACAAAGTCGCAGGAATCACCAGGAAATACAGAATCTTCTCACAAGGAGAAAACAGAATAAGAGCGGCCGTACTTCTTGCAAATGAACGAATAGATGGGGTGCTACTAAATCAGCTATCTGACGAAGATGTGGCAGTTGTAGAAATATTATATAATGATTACAAATTCTACGCAGTTAGCATGTACATGGACATTACAACAGATATCAACAACGACTTCGCAAAATTGGACAAAATATTAGAAGATACGAAAGATGTTGGAATAATATTTTCCATGGACAATAACTCCAGGTCAGCGGTATGGCACGACAATAATACTAACATAAGAGGCAGACAAGTTGAAGACTATTTGAGCTCAAAACAATTATATGTAATGAATGAAGTTAGTGAATTCACCACATTTGAGAGCAACACAGGAAAGAGCAATATTGATCTTACAATAACAAATGACAAACTAGTATCCAAAGTGAATGAATGGAAGTGTGGAGAAGAAGAAAGTTGCTCAGACCATCGATTTATTACTTTCAATATAAGCAATCATAAATATTATAATGAGGAAACCTTTCTGGGTACAAAATACATAATAAAAGATGGCCAACTCGAGGATTTCAGTAATAAGATACAAAGAGAATTTTCAAAACGAATACAAAATAAAGAAGATATTAACACAACCGAAGACCTTGACGAGGAACTAAGCAAAATCGCCAACGAAGAAACCAATACAGAAAAACTAGTACGGGAGTATGAAGAAGTCATCACAACAGTAAGCAGAATGTGTTTCAGAACATCAAATTCAGCACGAAAATTAACCCATAGGAAAACAATTCCATGGTGGACAGACGAGTTAACGATTCTGCGGAAGAAAACAAATGCAGCGAGAAGGCGATATCAGAAAACCAAATACAACCAAGAGTTAAGAGAAGAACGAAGGTATCAATATCTGGAAGCCAAAAGGGAGTATGAGAGAACAATGACTAAGGAAAAAATAAACTCCTGGAAACGGTATTGTTGTCTAACACCATCAAGCAACCCATGGAACGAGGTTTATCGCATAGCATCCGGGAAAACAAGAAAACCCATACCGTTGACAACTCTGAAAA
Organism: Periplaneta americana; assembly: GCF_040183065.1. Lineage (NCBI taxonomy): Eukaryota > Metazoa > Arthropoda > Insecta > Blattodea > Blattidae > Periplaneta > Periplaneta americana. The sequence continues at coordinate 94,989,481 of NC_091128.1, forward strand.
AACCAGATGGCTCTCTTACATCCAGTCTAAAAGAAACATTACAACACATGATAGACTACTTCGTACCAGAAGATGAAGAAGCAGCTGATAACAACTACCATAAACAAGTAAGAGAGACAAACAGAATGCCATTAAAAACACAAGATGATGTCGACTTCTCACAACAAGAAATCAGGCGAATTATTGAAAAAATGGACCCGAATAAATCACCAGGAGATGACGGCATAACTAGCAAGGTTTTACTTCAAGTAGCCAAAATTTTACCGAGATACGTGACAGCCATTTACAATAATTGCCTCAGACAAGCTTACTTTCCTGAACAATGGAAGAAAGCAAGATTACTTCCTATTATAAAGCCAGGTAAAGACGCCAGCATCGAGGTCACAAAATTTAGACCGATAAGCCTCTTAAATACAAGTGGGAAAGTGCTCGAAAAACTACTAATAGACAGAATAATGCATCATATCCAAACCAAAAACTTGATGAATGGCAATCAGTTTGGCTTCACCCCACAACGAAGTACTGTGGACGCTGCAATGGCACTAAAAGATTGTGTAGAAGAAAGTCTAAGGCAAAACCAGTACTTGGTGCTTGTTAGTCTTGACATCCAGGGTGCCTTCGATTCAGCTTGGTGGCCGAGTATCATGCAAGCTTTGAGGAAATTCCATTGTCCACGTAACTTGTACAAACTCACAGATAATTATTTCAGCCAAAGAGCAGCAATATTAGCGGCAAACAACATCAAACTCGAGAAGAAAGTAAGTAAAGGCTGCCCTCAAGGATCGTGCTGCGGACCGGGATTCTGGAATATACAGTACGACTCATTACTCAGCCTAGAGTACACCGCAAACACAAAGGTTATAGCATTCGCAGATGACCTCATCGTGATAACAAGGGGGAAAACGATTCTGGAAGCTGAAAATTATGCCAATCTTGAAATGAAAAAGATAGGAGCATGGGCTATAAAGAACAAAACCAAATTTAATGAGCAGAAATCGAAGACGATGCTAATAACACGAAGGAAACGAAGGGAACAAAAAGATATACACATCTTTCTCAACAACAAGGAACTACAACAAACCGACAAGATTAAATATCTTGGAATTATCATTGACAAGAGATTTAGATTCAACGAACATATTAAATATGTAACAGAAAGATGCACAAACCTGATTAATGCCCTTTCCAAAACCGCCAAGATAAATTGGGGTCTTAAACACAAAGCATTAAGAACCATATATAAAGGTGCAATCCTGCCCTTGTTATCGTATGGGGCTCCTGTTTGGATAGATGCCTTGGAAAGGAATTACAACGTCAAAAAACTGAACCAAGTGCAGAGGCTAATAAACATACGTATTGCAAAGGCATTTCGAACCACCTCATATGAAGCATTATGCGTTGTTACTGGACTCACTCCCATTTTGTTCAAGATAGAGGAAATAGTAAACTTGTACTTTGCAAAAACAAGACTTAAGTACGATGGTCTAAATCTTGACTACATAATACAGCACAAGAACTGGACACACCCTGCAGAACTCATCGACATAAAAGAAACAGAACAAAATACAGAATATACGTATGAAATATACACGGATGGCAGTAAAAGTGAACGTGGAGTTGGAGCAGGAGTAGCAATATTTCAGAGTAATGAACTAATCCAACAACTAAGATTCAGATTAGACAATAAATGTTCAAATAACCAAGCTGAACAACTTGCTATCATGAAAGCGTTAGACAATATAAAACGACTAAGAACAATAGGTGAAAGACCATTAGACGAAAGACGAATAGCCATCTACACTGATAGTAAAATTACTCTGGACTCTCTAAGGAATGGAAGCAACCACAACAACCTAATTGAAGGCATCCGAACGAATCTACGGCTGGTGGAGAACGACAGATGGCTAGTGGACTTCGGATGGGTCAAGGCTCATGTGGGGAACTACGGTAACGAACTGGCAGATCGTCTAGCGAAGCAGGCAGCGAGTGACGTCGATCTACAGATCTGTTACGACAAGGTCCCGATGAGTGAAGTAAGGAACCAGCTAGCGGTCATATCCAAAGGAAAATGGGAAAGTGAATGGTCAACTACTTCCAAAGGTACTCTAACCAAGGCGTTCTTCCCTAGTGTCCAAGATAGACTGAAATTGAAGATAGAAGTAACTCCTAACTTGACGACTCTGTTGACCGGACATGGAAGACTCAACGCATATTTTCATCGATTTAAAATCAAGAATAGTGCGACATGTGTCTGTGGGGATGGGGATCAGACAGTGGATCATATCATTTATGACTGTACGAAATTAGGAAAGGAAAGAAGAACACTAATCCAGTCTATACATAAATGTGGTGGAAAGTGGCCTGTGGACAAGACAAAATTAGTGAAAAGTTATGTAAAATATTTTATAAAGTTTGCAAATAGTATAGACTTTGAACAACTACAGTAGGCTGGCTAGTATATAAGGATAAGTTATTTGGGAAGATAGGTTAAAAGTCAGAATTAAGTGATAAGGGTCAAAAATAGGTTACTTACATTCTGTAAATAAGCTACAATATTAGAGGGTATAATTTATCTGAAAATAGGCTGATCAAGAGATAGTAAATATGTAAATACTGTAAATATTTTAATGCTAGAATATGTAAATAGATTCTTGTACTTCATAGGTTAGGAATAGGAAAATAAGTTAGATTAAGAAGGACCAATATTATCTTGGCAGTTACACATAGTAGATGAACTACACTAGTCCATATTTAATCTAGAATGGCAACATAATAATATATAATGTAAATGGATTATGTACTTGAAGGTAAACCTAGGCATGTAGTATTACTTTCCATTTGTAATGGAACATGCTGCTCAAAAAAGGAATACATACATACATACATACATACATACATACATACATACATACCTATACGAGTACGTACATACAATTCACATCAATATTTAACATACTTGATAACTCCGTCACCGGCACCAAATGTGGGGTTTCTTACAATTTTACTTCTATTATGTAAGTTCGCCTTACGTTCTTATGAAGTTGGTCTCCTGACTCCCTGAGTAATGAATTTATTTTATTTATTTTCCTTCTTCTACGAGGAGAATTTGCCATAAAGACAAAGAATAATGAACCAAATGTGTAAGAAAATTAATGAATTCAATACCTTAGCCTGATTTTAATGCTGAGCGCGAATAAATGAATAATTACAAAACAATAAAGCATCATGCAGATATCCATAAAAAAATAAAAAAACAGTGATGTAAAATATTTCTGGCAATACAGATGATGTCTAAAAATTGATATAGAGCCTTTAATAACCTTTAGGCCTATATGTTGCAACAATGTATTTTGAAAACCAAAATCTTATATCTGAACTGCGATCGAACACGAGCGCTGCTCATTCGGTCTCAAATTTTGTTAATACTACTGTATCTCCTGTTTTATATTGTTTGTATTATTTTATTTCTATTTCTCTTGTTTGTTTGTAATTATATTCTTTATTCTGTATATTTAAATTTAAATAAATAAAATAAATAAATAAATTTTAAAATCTGAGACGTCAGTTTTGGTATCGTGCCCCGAGCTCCGACGAGAAGGCCTCTGATTTCTATAACTTGTACAGCAGTTGCTACTGTTCTTTGTAGAAATCCACAATAGGGAGATATATTAACTTTTCTTCTTCATCTACCTTCTGTGGTTGTGTGAAATGACTCTCCAACCTAAATATGCCCCATCTTAGCAGACGGTTCCATGACAATCATGTCCATACCGTATATCTGCGTTATTTTGTCGGCCGATGGTTATGAATTAGTGTCTGTTAAAACGATGTAATGATGGTAGGAGAAAACCGATACATTTAGAACATTTAGAATTTACGGAATTTGAACACGAATTTCCAGCATGGAAGCCCAATGCTCTCCAAAGGAGGATGAAATGCTACATTACCTGATGGGAAAGAAAAGAGTAGTACACTAGGTGACCTGTCTCAGCAATGTCTTTGTTCAAAACGAAGTTTTCGTAAGCTTTCACAAATTTGAATTTTACTCTTCAGTATGCGAAGCTGATCATAATTGAGTTGATGGACGGAAAAACAGAATTTACCTAGGATACATGCTTCAAACACAGCCTTTGCCTAAACAAATTTCACTGATTTGGTGAGGAGTTTAAGCTCGTTATGAGCGTAGATAGCGGCGCTGCAATCCAATCGTTTTGAGTACCGGAACATATTTTGTATCAGTATACAGACGAGACAACCTCTACGGCAGTTGCATAATCTTGAATATTAGTTGTGACGTAGGCGGACCGGATTCGAATCACAGGTATGGATTTTCCTTGAAAAATTCATAGTGATTTTTGTGGCGGACGAGATCGCCAATTGATTTGCCATTGACTCGAATTTAAGTCTCTCTGTTACGATCATATTAGCTGCCACCATTACTGTTGTTCTATCTGTACTTTTCTTTCTCCCCGCATACTTTTCTCCTTTCAAAGCCAATGTTTTCTGGCAAACACTTCAAGGTCTAGTCGGTATTAAATACGTCTCTTGGAATGTATTTTTCTAACAGCGCCGACAACACATTGTGCCGATAATGTTTACAGTCTACCTTCGACACTGTAACTTTCTGCATAAGTCAATTTCGAACTTTAAATTGTTCTAGCCATCCTGAAGTGGCTTGGGAAGTTTCGTAACCTAAGTCACTGGCGACATTTTTTGCCTTTTCATGAATATTAGTCTATCTGTTATCGGAATATTTTTTGCCTCTCACACTTGATCTATAGAATCATGTCCTCTTTCAACTGCGGAAAACTCGCACTTTTTAATCTTTTCCTTTGTGGTGCGAAGGGAGGTTCTTCTACAGTTTGGCGAATTTGAACCTTGTGTTTTAGAATTTTAGGTAATGTACTGGAGAGAATTCCATATTCAGTTCAATATCCTCCTTCTTTTCGACCTCTTTCGCAATTCACAGATCACGTTCATTATTTTAGCTACAGTGAGATTTGAATTTACGTTTCTCCACGATTCTCAGTTCTGCATACACTTCAGTACACTACACTACACAAACTACAGCACTGAATGCGAATCGAACATGGACAAGCAAGTTGTGTTTGTGTACTGCAGCCTTGTACTCAACTACACCTCCTACCTACCAACCAATCACAACAAGCACATCAATCAAAGAATATCATTCAGAAAGATATAACCGTACTGATACGGGGTACAAGCAGTTTTTGTTTATGCAACTAGGAGCTACCGCGGATTTCTGTTCGTGTTATGGATAATAAAAAACACACACACATACACTCACCGCAATTATACTGAAAGAACCATACATAAATTATACAAAAATAAAGAACGACAATAATATCTACACATTAAAATTACACTTTAAAACAAACAGAAACTATATAGCAATAACTAACACTGACACTAATGTCTACTCTTTGTGAAGCAAACCACGCGATAGCAGCACTCGAACTCAACTGATCCCACAAAGCAGTCACGCGTATCCAGTAACGCGACCTTCTAGTTGCTGCGTCAGGTCCCGTGCTCTACCGGCCGAAAGATAATCTGACCGCTGTGTATTACATATGATATAGTCGGGAAGTGGAATGTAATTCGATATATTGAAAATTCGAGTAATGTACGTTAGAGACATCAAGATTCGATTGTAGTCCTACGTCACAAAGCAGTTATTTTCATTTTGACATGATACATATAATACTAACTCGCATTGTATGCTGAAATTCCATATTTGAAGATTTATTGCCTGAATAAACTACAAAATCTATGAAAAACCAAACAATTAAATTTCTGGTACTCTGTTGCGTATGATTAACCACGTGATGTTGTATGCAGAAATATAAGCCATAAATAACATTTTTTCTATAACCGTTAATGGTTTTATGTAGGTTCTTTGAAATCGTTCAGTTGCTGACTCAGTGCTGTAAACTTAATGCACATTGAATTTGTTTCATTTGAAATTATGTGTGGAGTTACATTTTGTTATTAAATTCAGTCTCACATTTTATATATTTTTCAAATTTTAACAAAAAGTTTTATGTTTCTTTAATCATTTATTAAGTTTATTTTTGTGCAACTAAATTCATATTATACTGATTTAGTAAATTGAATATGAGCGAATTCTAAAGCGAAACAGTCGTTGCCATAATTACAGGTTCCTTTTTATTTGAGTAGATAGGCCTATCCATTACAATATGATGAAGCACACCAATATGGAGACCATGTGTAAGTAACATTACATTGAAAGAAATTACAAGACTACATAACTCACATAACTTTGATTCCTCAGACCAAATTAGTAAAAGAAAGTTACAATAAGAGAAAGAAAATTTTAAATGTACCTTGAAAGTATACATTAGTACGTAAAAATAGAAATTCAGTAGTTAATTACGTTAGAAGTTAAGGGTGCTATGCATAAACATTTCGCTAGCCCGTGCTACGAGCGTGCTAAACTAGCCCCGGCTATCGACTGGTTACTTGTACAGGATTCATATCATATATATCGCTAACACTGGTTTATGAATACAAAAAACGTTAGTTCGCTGATCATCCACCGGAAGCCCGTGCTAAGAATGTCTATGAATACGGCCCTACTCTTCTACTACATATCAAGGTATGTGCTTCATTTTGTAAATAACTTCAAATCTACTGTATTTTTATGTGAGTTTTACCTATCACAGAGCTTAAAAATGTATGGACATGTGATAATTTTTAACAATATACTTGTACACCGCTTTGCCTACCTTAAAATTATGATAATCAAAACCATTGCAATCATTATAGCTGTAATAACTATCGTATCATACGTCACAACATCAACAAGTCTCTAGCACTACTATCACTATGACAAAACCGCTATCACTATTACCTACTGGGGGAACAATCCTCCGCGCGCCCGCTTCCACTGCTTGAAGAGTCTTGGGCGAGTCAAGCCGATAACCGCGGTGAAAAGATATCAGGCAGTAAATCTGCCTAATAAACACTTAAAACGTCTACTTACAGTTTGTCGCGTAAGTTGTTACCAGACCTAGAATTTCTAAACACTTTTAGCGTAGGCTGAAACATGTTTATTTTAAAGCACTTAGTTTTAGGAAATATCATCGCTCGAGAGTTTCTCGTGTTGCATACTTTAGGGATTTTTACATAAATTTGTTGCAACCTATCCTATTCGAGCCTAAAATTCCGAGGTCTAGTTATTACTAATAAACACTTAAAATAAATACTTAAAAATCTACCTACAGTTTGTCGCGTAAGTTACTACTAATAAACATTTAAAACAGTAAAAGTAATTTACTCTACCATTTGGAACTTGGATGGAGGCGGGAAGCTTAGCAGCTGATTCCGCCGACTAGCTGTAAGCCGTCAAAGCGCGGGCGCACGAAGAATTGTTCATCCATTATAACGACTGTTGTTCTATCTTTTCTCTACCGAACTCTCACTAAACGAAACCATTACCGCCATCGCTACATTACAACAATCACCACCGCCGCCATCAAAGTAATCACCATCATCATATACCGGTAATCATATGCACCATAATCACCGTCATATAATGATCTTCCCTATCGCAGTAGCATCATCTTCATCATTATGTCACCTCCAATACTGCTTTTTTTTATTATGCAGTCACATCACTATACATACCACCATAACAGTAGTAGCATTAAATTACCTTAACTACAATGCAATTATGTGTATGATTACATTTTCAACGTTACGACAGCATCACCATCATTACAAGCATACAATCACCATCATCGTTACCACTATATCCGTTGTTATAATAGTATTATAAGCTTATGTTACTATCACAACAGTATCACCAACGCCACATCTTCTCATTAACACCATAACAGTATTACTTTATCATCTCATCATTAGTATCACAAGAATATTACTATTACAATCGTTGTCATTGATTTTAACAATACGAACAATAGAATTATCACCGTATTATCATTGTTTTAACAGGATCATTATTATTATTATTATCATCATCATCATCACATAATTAAAATTATTACCAAATTATTTAATATCTCAGTAAAATCACCTTCATGAACACTTCATCAACATTCACACGTCATAACAATATTATTGTCATCACATCATTACTATCAGACAAATATCACCATCACAATACACCATTATCACTCAATCACAATCGCCACATGGACTTCATACTTCAACGTCACCACCATCCACACCATGATAGTATTATCACCATTATCATCACATCATTATTAAAATTATCGCCATCATAGCCATATGATCACTGTCACCAAATCTTCACCTTCAATGCTGTGTTATCATTACCACAAGACTACCACAAAGATTAACATATCGCAACAATTATTATACATATTCATCGTTATATCGGTGGGCTTACAGGAAAAAGTTGATAAGTCTCATTGCTTTCCTATGCAGATACACCACCACCATTACATCAGCATTTATATTATCAACAGTAATCTCACTAGAGGTTTTGATTTATCTAGAGAAAATCAAAACCCGAGTGGGATTTAATTGACTATTACACGATTAGAAGAAAGTATATAAAGATTAGAAGTAACGAAGTACTCCAATTACAATAAAATATTAATTGACTTCCGAAAATACAACTGTCTTCAAATGCATTATTGTACCATCTCAACATTACAAATATTACGCTAGATGCATGCTAGATGGCAGTAGTGAGTTATGATTACTAGCAATGCCTTCTCGATCTATATCACGATGGCAGTGTTACTAGTCAAGAAGGCTTTGTTGATTCTGTTTCAATTCCACTTCAATTATCCGAATCCCAGTAATCAACATCACTTGACTGCTGTTTTTCAATAAATATTAATATTAAACAATCTCTGTTACGTCACTATCCATAATATCATATAGCAGAAGCTATAACATAACCTAAATAATATATACAAGTGTTAGAAAAGTTTTAATTAACGACGATGGCATAAAAAATAAACATGAATAATTTTAAAAGGAATAATTATTGAATGTACAATTTTCAAATTTGAATGTTTTAGTGGTTGGTGGTTCAATTGATGTTATATTGGTGGTTCAATTGATGTTATATTGGACGTGTGCGTAAAAGAAGTGGAACTCATTGATGTAGGCTTACATGGTGTATTCCTCAACTTATCCAGGATTTCCGAATGGTGCTCTTCATTTATTTGTAAATAGGATTTCAGGGAAGATGCATAGGTATGACCAGTGATTTTTATTAATTATTGTTCTTGAATGCCAATGCGAGTCATATTTGAAACTGCTGTGCATCGACTGGAGTGGTTTGTAATTTTCTATTTTTTTTTTTGACGTCCAGACCAGCGCAGTTTGAAATGTTGGCAAACAAATAAACAAATGCTAGGGACGCCATAGAATTAAACAAATGCTAGGGACGCGATAAAATTAAACAAAGCTAGGGGCGCGATAAAATTGTGCGATAAGCAGCCATGATTGGTTGAAATACGTCCTTTCGTACCGTCGTGTAATAGTCACCATAATTATTAACTCTGTGACAAGAGTATCACAATGATCAAAACACTGTGATCATCACGACAGCATTTCCATATTCAACACAATATAGGAAGAGGAGTACGACAAGGATGCCGTTTATCAACTTGCATAAAATATGCTGATGATAAGGCGTTGTTAACAGAAGAGGATATGATAATAAGGGAAATGCTAGTAGAGCTAAATGACAGCTGTGAGCAGTATGAGATGAAGATTAATGCAAACAAAACGAAGACTTTGGTTATCGGAAGAAAAGTAATGAAGATAAACGTACCAATTCGAAATGAGGCAGTAGAAAGTGAAAGCTTCGAATGCTGGGGTTTACTATAAATAGTAACATGAAGTGCTGCCGGGAAGTCAAAAGAAGGATAGCAATGACAAAGGGAGCTTTCAATAGCAAAAGAGCATCTTCTGCGAGCCTCTGGAAAAATAACTAAGGAAGAGACTAGTGAAGTGCTTTATGTTGAGTGTGGCAATGTATTGGGCAGAAACATGGACATTACGACGAAGTGAAGAGAAGCGACTAAAAGCATGAAATGTGAATATGGAGAAGAATGGAACGTGTGAAGTGGACAGACATAATAAGAGATGTAGCCGTGTTGGAAAGAGTGGGTGAAGAAAGAATGATGCTGAAACTGATCAGGAAGAGAAAAAGGAACTGGTTGGGTTACTGGTTGAGAAGAAACTGTCTACTGAAGGATGCACTGGAAGGAACGGTGAAGGGGGCAATAGTTCGGGCAGAAGAAGATATCAGATGATAGACGACATTAAGATATATGGATCATACGCGTGATCAAAGAAAAAGGAAGAAAACAGGAAAGATTGGAGAATGCTGGGTTAGGAGTGAAAGACCTGCTCTTGGACAGATCACTATGAATGAATTAATTTTGTATCAATCTCGTCTGTATTCTCTGTTGAATTTATTCTGGTTAATTACCTCTGATTCCCCTAAAGTGTGCGGCAACTTTTCCGACACATCTTGTGGGCAGTTTGCCTACAAATAAATTGTAAGGCGATTTCTTATTCACCTACCGTTAAGTATAGGAGATTTATTAAATCTCTTCGTTATCATGATAATGTTGCCGACTTGATTAATACTCATTTCACTTTACATATACTCATTTCACTTTACATTCGCAAAGAATTCTGTCTGGTATAAATGTCAAAATATCCTCAATCCGATAAAAGTTGTTTCGAAATTTGATAAAAATATTCCATTTGTCTGTATTCTCTATCGGAATTATACTGGTTAACTCATCCGATTCGCCTACAGTACACGGCAACTTCTCCGACACATCTTCTGGGCGTTTTGCCTACAAATAAACTCAAAGGCGATTTCACCTAGCTTTAAATACAGCAAGTAATTTTTTTACACAGATGCAGTTCAGAGAAGATTGAAATAATAATAATAATAATAATAATAATAATAATAATATAGCGAAAATTTAGTAATATCTAAGAGAGAAAGACAATAGAAAAGGGAAATCCTGTCTCTTCACACTCTCAGTCGATCAAGAATTTTATTTGAATACACAAAAAATTGAACCAGGATCTCCTGAGTCTAGGCATAACAGGACGATTAATCATGATATGTTGTAGAGATGAACAAAACTAACTGCCGCACTCACTCGCTGTGTTTGTTGCATTTGTCTTTCGAGTCTCGTCTCATCATTCTCGTGCGCTTCGAATTTCGCTCATAATTCTCGAAAGTATCCCAGTTATCAAAATGTTCTGGTTCTATTATATGATATTACCAGTGGTTATATAAATAGAAAAAAAATCTCAAAGAAATTTTCATTTCTAAGAAATATAAAACATAACGTTAATATCTTTTTACTTAAGATTGCACACTTGATCTCAAACATATGAAAAGAAAATTCCTAGCCTTTTAATAAGGGCCTAGTAATTAAATGAAGATTGGGGAACGGATTATAATACACTGAAAGGTAGAGATGATGTTTCCAATAGGCTACATGATTGTTTATACATATGTAACAGTTGTCAAAGTAGATAGAAGTTCAGTCAGGTATAAGCAACTGTGGCGATTCAAGGCTACTTCGGGACTTCGGGACTTCGGGAGTGATCTATCTCGGCGTCTCGAAACATTCACAAGCAGTCTTTATGTCAACAACGCGACGTATAGAACATTGTCGTGCGGGTTTTAGGCTTTGCGGGCGCTGTTAGTCTTGCTTTCTCGATCATTGTTCATCTCTAATATGTTATTATTATTATTATGAACTACTTACTGGAGAATGAAATAAAAATTCAGAACCAAATTTTCAATACCGTGCAGGAGGAAAAGGGCCATTGTGGACTTGTAATATAAGCACTAAGGCACAAAGAACAGATTCCAAAAATATCATAAAACCTGCACTTGAGTAACCTTTTTGTCAGGCTGTTGGAACATACGCTTTCTACAGGATTCTTCGTGATACTTCCTTCTCATCAACTAGGCCTTAAGATCAAAATATAGACATGTGTTCGAATTAAATTGCACTATTATCAGGTAGTACGATACATAGTTCAATTTGGACAATGACCTAAATCAATTGTGACTTACAAGTTACATTGTGTCTTAGAATTTGTATTAGAAACTACGTTTTTATAGTTTACTTATTTCTTGTATATACTGTGTACAGACTTTGAAGGGGAATTTTGACCGATGTTCAGTTCACTTTTCAGAACAAGAGAAAAGTTACTATTAACTATATATTTAATATTTATTTATTTAAATCTACCATCAACAGAAGCAGGCTTCCAATTACAGGTAGCTTACGCAGATACATACACAAAATACATAATAAGAAAAAAAAAAACAAATCAAACAACACAAACGAAAGAAAGAAAATACATAACGGTATTAGATGCTAGAATATAATATTGCAGTTAATATAGTGCCAAATGTCAATATAATGATGCAAAATTATTTAAAAACTGGAGTGAAAACATTATAATACACTTCTTCATAATTTAAATATCTAAGGAAATACAATTCTTTTTAATATTGTATGAAATTTTTCAACTGTTAAACTGAAATCTAATTGAGAATCACAGTTTAAAGACAGAGAGTTGTAAGTATTACACATAACAAACAATGGAGAGTTCTTGAAGAAAACAGTTCTAGGAATGGGAATAACAAAAGGTTGCCTATGACGTAATTCTGTTTTTTTTTACGTTGAACTGAAGGAATTTAAGAAAATCGCAGTTATTCAATATACCGTTAACAGTCTTATAGAGTAAAATTTGACTATTTATTAATCGTCGAGATTTTAAAGTTTTATAATTAAATTCAAGAAGTAACTGATTATATGAAATTTGCTTGTCATAAGACGACAGGTGATGTTTTTTTAAAATATAAATAACGTAAAAATCTTTTTCTATATCCTTTCTATTTGCATCTGATGGGACTGGAACTGAGGTGACCATATTACAGACGCATACTCTAGCTTACTCCTAACCAGAGTTTTATATAGAGTATCAATAGTATATATATTTTTTAATTCTTTTGTATTTCTGATTTTAAATCCTAATTTTCTATATGTATCAATTACCACAGGGTTTATAATATAGCTTGTTGGAAGCCTTATTTCGGACCCTTGTTACATTGACATTATTTAATGTGAGAATTATTTGATTATCGTGTTCTAAATGTTTTATTGTTGTGTACATAATGGAGTCAAAAGTAATATAGTAGTATAGTAGTGGTGATAAGAGTAGCAGTATTAGCAGTAGCAGTAATTGTAACAAGAATGTAATAGTAGTAGTAGTGGCAGTAGCAGTAAGATTAGAAGGAGCAGTAGTAGTAGCAGTAGTATTAGGGGTAATAATAGTATTAGCAGTAGTAGCAAAAAGACTATAGCAGCAGTAAGATTAGGAGCAGCAATAATAGTATTAGTAGCAGTAGTACAGTGGATTCTGCTTAATAGAACTACGTTGGGACCATGAGTTTTGGTCCAATAAAGCGGATGACCCTCTTAACCGGAATTAGATACATAATTATATTGACGTGTACTGTATTTGTCCCTCTAAGCTTGGTCTTAATACGTAGCTGGTCCTACTAACTTCGGGATCTATTATGCGGATTCTACTGTATTAGGAACATCAACTGAAATAGCGGTAGTAGTGTTCGGAGCAACGTCAGAAGTAGCAGCAGTAGTATTACGAGCAGCAATAGTAGTAGTAATAGTGTCATTAAGAGCAGCAGTAGTGCTAGTAGCATTAGTATTAAAACAGTAACGGAAGTAGCAGCAGTAGTATTACGAACAGCGATAGTAGTAATGGTAGGATTAAAAGCAGCTGTAGTGCAAGTATTAAGAACAGCAACATAAGTAGCAGCAGTAGTATTCGGAGCAGCAACAGAAGTAGCAGCAGCACTACTTTAAGCAACAACAATAGTAGTAGTAATAGTATTAGGAGCAGAAACAGTAGAAGTAGCAGCAGTAGCATTAGGAGCAGGAATAGTCGTAGTAGTAGTAATAGTAGCATTTAGAGCAGCAGTAGTGCTAGTAGCATTAGTATTAAAACAGCAACGGAAATAGCAGCAGTAGTATTATGAGCAGCAATAGTAATAGTAATAGTAGCATTAAAAGCAGCAGTAGTGCTAGTATTAAGAACAGCAACGGAAGTAGTAGCAGCAGTAGTACTTTAAGATCAACAATAATAGTAGCAATAGTTTTAGGAGCAGGAACAGTAGAAGTAGCAGCAGTAGCATTAGAAGCAGGAATAGTAGTAGTAGCAATAGTATTAGAAGCAACAACAGTAGAAGTAGCAACAGTAGCATTAGAAGCAGGAATAGTAGTGGTGATAATAGTAGTATTACTAGCAGCAATAGTAGTAATAATAATAGCAATAAAAGCAGCAGTAGTGCTAGTATTAAGAACAGCAACGGAAGTAGCAGCAGGAGTATTACTAGCAGCAATAGTAGTAACAATAGTAGCATTAAAAGCAGCAGTAGTGCTAGTATTAAGAACAGCAACGGAAGTAGCAGCAATAGTATTCGGAGCAGCAACAAAGTAGCAGCATTAATACTTTAAGCAATAGTAGTAGCAATAGTATTAGGAGCAGAAACAGTAGAAGTAGCAACAGTAGCATTAGGAGCAGGAATAGTAGTAGTATCAGCAGTAGCATTAGGAGCAGCAACTGAAGTAGTAGCAGTAATACTTAAGTAGCAATAGTATGAGGAGCAGAAACAGTAGAAATAGTAGTAGTAGCAGGAATAGTAGTAGTAACAGTAATATTAGGAACAGCAACAGTAGAAGTAGCAGCAATAGCATTAGGAGCAGCAACAGTAGAAGTAGCAGCAATAGCATTAGGAACAGCAACAGTAGAAGTAGCAGCAATAGCATTAGGAGCAGCAACAGTAGAAGTAGCAGCAATAGCATTAGGAACAGCAACAGTAGAAGTAGCAGCAATAGCATTAGGAACAGCAACATTAGAAGTAGCAGCAATAGCATTAGGAACAGCAACAGTAGAAGTAGCAGCAATAGCATTAGGAACAGCAACAGTAGAAGTAGCAGCAATAGCATTAGGAACAGCAACAGTAGAAGTAGCAGCAATAGCATTAGGAACAGCAACAGTAGAAGCAGCAGCAATAGCATTAGGAACAGCAACAGTAGAAGTAGCAGCAATAGCATTAGGAGCAGAAATAGTAGTAGTAGCATTAGTATTAGGAACAGCAACAGTAGAAGTAGCAGCAATAGCATTATGAAAAGCAACAGTAGAAGTAGCAGCAATAGCATTATGAAAAGCAACAGTAGAAGTAGCAGCAATAGCATTAGGAACAGCAGCAGCAGAAGTAGCAACAATAGTATTAGGAACAGCAACAGTAGAAGTAGCAGCAATAGCATTGGGAACAGCAACAGTAGAAGTAGCAGCAATAGCATTAGGAGCAGAAACAGTAGAATTAGCAGCAATAGCATTATCAACAGCAACAGTAGAAGTAGCAGCAATAGCATTAGGAACAGCAACAGTAGAAGTAGCAGCAATAGCATTAGGAGCAGAAATAGTAGTAGTAGCAATAGTATTAGAAACAGCAGCAGTAGAAGTTACAGCAGTAGCATTAGGAGCAGAAGTAGTAGTAGTAGTAGTAGTAGTAGTAGTAGTAGCAGTAGTATTGGAAGCATCATTAGTAGTATTAGTAATAACTGCAGTAGCATTACGAGTAGCAACAGTAGTTGTATCAATAATAATATTAGTAGAATTACCAAGTAGTAGCAGTAGTGAGAGCAGTATCAGTAGTAATAGCAGTAGTAATAATAGCACTAAGAGTATTAGTAGCTGTAGCAGAAGCAGGAGTAATAATACACATATTGACACTTTCCCTTTATTATATTACCAAACATTCACAAGTAACGAAAATCTCCAGTCAAAGGTTTAGAAAGGTAGAAGGCCGTCGTACCTATACCCAGTCCCTATGGAAAAGAAACATATCTTCCCATCTGTGTCAGGATTCGAACCTGAATCCCCTCTGTGGATTGAATAGCTACCACTTAAATCATAGCGGTGAAATTTAAAAACACACGAACTGCAGTTTGAACAACCTGGAATCTGTTGGAGGCGGACAGACACGTGCCGGGACGTACTTGGTCTGCACCGCCGCGTGGCGTCGAGGAGTGTTGTTGCAGACGGAGTCGAGGTACAGATATAAAGCCAACAGTCACTCAATCCACAGCAAATCCCTTGCTTTATATGCGGATATCTACTTTACGAGCCACCTGTTGCGCGTGCTCCCCCTCCCCCCGCCGCAGCACTTGACTAGACCGATTCACAGCAGCAAGGCCCAACCGAAACTTTTTTATTCACTTCCCTCTTCCTTTCCGAGCAAATCGAGCGCTCTGTCATCAGAGCGGCGGCGGCAGCGAGCTTGTCGACTGGCGTGTTGCACACCCGAGCCATGCCGTGGACACCACGAGTCGCATTTAAACGCCTGCACTCGCCCCTTTAAACTTCTTGCACTCTTTCGTCACCGCTACATTTCTTCTTGCGTTCTTCTCTCCTTTCTTCTTTATATTTACTTAGAGTTTTATGATGTTCTTTTGTAATCGTTTCTGCTTCCTTTCATGATTTTTTTTTTGTTTACTTACGTAGTATTTATTCACTTTCCCTTTTTACATCATTTCCTTCTTTTATGTGTTCGTTTATTTTTCCTTTCAGTTTTCATTATCTCTTTTCACTTTCTTTCTTACAGAATACTTCCCGTCTTCCATTTCATTTCTCGATCTGTACATGTTTATCTTGTTTTCCTTTCGATCTTTCTATATTTCTGTGAATCTTATTTTATGCCTTCCTTTCTTGCTGTCTTTCGCTCTATTTTTATTTCAATTACTTCCATTCTTTTTTCTTTCTTATTTTTGTACGTGGAATTCATTTCATTTATATTTCTTTCTACGCTGTTATTCCCGGCGTGACTCCTCCTCTTTGCTTACGTCTTAGGAAGTGAAGGGTCTATAAAGTCTAGGTAGATAGTATCGTTCGCCATTTTTGTTCTTTCGTTGCCGAGCTACTATACGAGGAATCTATTTTCCACACCGTTAAACATTATCATATCGTAGCTCCTATGATAATAAACCAAACGCACTGTAATTCAGCAAATAATTGAGCGGCAAATAACGTCTTCGTATGCTTTCTGCGAACGCCAACGAAAGAGCCAAAATGGCGGGCGATTATATTAAATATTTATCGAGCCTTAAGAAATGAATAACGTCTTCCTCAGCGAATCACAAGACGCACACGTTTAAATGTAGCCGACCTGCAATGCGATTGGCTGCCGGAATTTAGAGCGACGGGACTATACTTATCTATAACCTATCTATATTTCAACAGCTTCTTTGTCTTTATTCTTTTCTTTTTCATTATACCTCTCTCAGTTGCATTATACAATTTTATTTTCTTCTTTCTGTTTCACAGTCTTTTTTCTTAGCTTCTTTTCTTTACAAATTCATTTTCCTGTAATTATTTCTTTAACTTATAAATTCATTAATAATTTCCTTCTATTTTCCTTTAATACTTCATTCATTCATTGATTCATGTAATTACTTTATCCATTCTTCTCTCTCTTTTCCTTAGTTTTACCACAGTCTAGTATACACAGTCACGTAGCTTGAGTTGTGAGGGTGCTAGGAACAATAGACTGTGCCGATACTATTTCGCATTGTCTATAATGAGGCGATATTAGCGATCCTAGTGGTTAGAAACTATCTATGGATGCATATTTACTACGTATTGAGCTTCGTGACTGTATGTACTAGACTGTAGTTTTACTTCCTCTTTTATTGCCGATTTAAAATCCAATCCGGTGCAGGGATAGGTAAGGGGAGTATATCTTTCGTCCAGCACTAGACAGACTCCGGGAATGCCCTATATTTGCACTGTTGAACAAATAAGCAAGGAATGGCTGGCCAATAGGCGCCTAGCATTGCTTTGTGACAAATTGACCGCCATGTACGAATATGTTACCTAGGCGACATGCAGTTAGTTAATAAGTAAATGCGAATAAATGCGATACCGAATAGGCTGGCAGCCATCCTTCATTGACTTGAATTTTTCCAGAATACTCAATCCCGAGTTCTGAATATTTTTGGCAGTGTGCTGGAAATATCTGTCGAATTCTCCCACAATCACCAGAGTAAGGAACATTTTGGAAAGAGTACAGTAATTGAAGATCTCTCCGGTATAAGGATGTAACCAACAAATCTATAATACACGATTCAGAAAAAAGAGAAAGAAAAATACTTTCAGTGTCATATTTCATTAGACCTATATTTAGGAGAACATCCCCCAGCCCCGGACAGCTCCCAGTATCGGACAAACATAATTCTTGCTGTGCCCGATAGATTGCAGACGGTAACTATGTATCGTTACAGGAGATTATTTGTTGATTCGACAGGTTGAGACACTTCTCTACAGTAGATTATGTGGATGTTTCAGTGTGAGGTGTATGTTTTCCAAATGCTATGTCTTATTTTCTACACTTTGTACTGCCTCTTGAGGTGACCGTAGCTTATATGTAGTTATTGGATTGTATATTAAAAGGGCTACGTATTATATAATTCGTTTCGATTTGCGTGTGATTTTGACATGAAAGCGGGAAATTTTAGGTCAGCGCGCTAGTTACCCAGTATCGGACAGTATCTGTTCCCCCAGTACCGGAGAAGATAAGGATAAGATTTCATAGCTCATTTCTTATTTGAAGACCTTCGTCCTAACGTGGAAAATAATGAGAGGCAAATTGGAAGAGAATAATATGAAATGTTCAGTGCAGAAAGTTACGGAAGACGAGACCACTATCAGAGGGGCAACTGCTCATGTCTCTTTTTTCTGAAAGTACCCTAGTAGTTAAGAAACTAAAATCAGGAATTTCAATGACTACAGTGTAAATCTGACAAAGGAAATGGAATAATAAAAGAGAACTATCGACTTTAACAGAAGATGTAACAGAATGCAGCATATCTTTGGAAACAAGTGATGAATCCTGGGTACAGTGAACTTTATGTGCAGATTGGGTGCATTTGGACTGTACCGATTCAGATAACATTGATTATTTTGTATGGGATCATTCTCAGCAAATCCAATATTCCCACATAATCAGTGTCTTCCAGTATTGTGGCAAAGGATTATTGTGATATCTTGTTTATAATCAGTATGCTTATGTAGTTGCTTATTGTTTATAAATATAAAATATTGCCACTTCCGATTCAAAATGCTTTCATACTAATGATTCCTCCATTTTAATTGCCTGTATTTGTTTTAAATTATGTGACAAATGGTGTTTACTGTATGTCCGATACTGAGATCCATTTCTTGCTGTACTGTAATATCAAGGTTGTTTAACTTTAATTGTTTATATAATTTGTCTTATCTATAGTTCATTAAATTCATGGAGGTTGTAAGAGTAAAAGTCAATTGATCATATTTTCAGTATTATTATTGCAATCAGTTACTTAAATTTTCCACAGTTGTTGAAAAGGCTTAAGTGTCCGGTACTGGGAGATACAAGGATACATGTCTATTCAAGGATACAAGTTTATTCTGTTATGAATGCAATAATTTACTGTTATAAATGAATACTTAAAAATTATTTTTTCCACCTAAGTCACATATTTCACTAATTTGATGTTACAGCCTTTTTCCGGGGAGGTCTTCTATTATGAAACATTAATATGTTAAAATATGTTAAATATGTTAAAACACTTCTTATGCAAGCGAATAGAGTCAAAAGCGTGATTAATGCGTGAATTTAATTTGTGTGGTTAAAACAATTTTTAGTTACAACGTAAAACACGTTGGTTTAAACACAGAAAATGTGATCGTTTATTTCATGCAATTTGGAAAGTGTAATAAGGTCAGGATAGGAGAAGAAATGTCAGCGGGAAGTGGAACAGGGAGAGAAGTACGGCAAGGATTTCTCCTATCACCTAACCTATACAAAAATCTACTTTGATGATTTAGTGAGGAACTGTTTTTCGTAACATGGGAGGGTTTATAATAGAGGGAAGAAGAATAAAGTATATAAGATTTGCTGATGACATGGCATTGTTAGCATAAGAGGAGATGATATTAAGGAAAATGTTACTGGAGCTAAATGACAGCTGTGAGCATTAGGGGATGAAGATAAATGCAAGCAAGACGAAGACTATGGTTATCGGAAGAAAACTAAAGAAGGTAAACGTGCGAATTCGAAAGGCGGCAGTAGAGCAAGTGGACAACTTCATATACTTGGGGTGTACTACTAATAAGCGGTGACATGAGCTGCTGCCAGAAAGTCAAAAGGAGGATAGTAATGACAAAGGAAGCTTGTAATATAAAAAGGAGTATCTTCTGCGGACCTCTAAGAGAGCTATGGAAGATATTAGTGAAATGTTTTGTGTTGA
Organism: Periplaneta americana; assembly: GCF_040183065.1. Lineage (NCBI taxonomy): Eukaryota > Metazoa > Arthropoda > Insecta > Blattodea > Blattidae > Periplaneta > Periplaneta americana. The sequence continues at coordinate 95,009,892 of NC_091128.1, forward strand.
GTGTGGCATTGTATGGGGCAGAAACAAGGACATTACGACAAAGTGAAGAGATACGACCAGAAACATTTTAAATATGTGGAGGAGAATGGAGAATGTGAATTGGACAGACAGAATAAGAAATGAAACTGCTAGAAAGAGTGAATGAAGAAAGAACAATGCTGAAACTGATCAAGAATAGACAAATAATTTGGCTAGGTTAGTGACTAAGAAGAAACTGCCTACTGAAGGATGCACTAAAAGGAAAGGTGAACGGGAGGAAAGTTCGAGCCAGAAGTCAGGTGATAGACAACATTAAGATAAACGGATCGTATGCGGAGAAAAGCAATGCGAAAAACGGGAATATTGGAGAATGCTGGGTTTGCAGTGAAGGACCCACTGTTATACCTTGTGCATGAATGAATGAATTTTTTTTCTTGGTCTTTTTCTTCTCTTTTTTGTAATATCTGCTCACAATTCGTTGCGGTGTAAATAATGATATTACGTGCCGACGCTGAAACAACACAAGACAGCATGTGACAAGGTTCCATTGTTCATGTCGGGTATCAAACCAAGAACGGCTTTAATGTGAAGCGCGTACACTTTCCAAAGATTTAAGAACATCGTTTGGTGTAATACGATAGAAAGGAAGATCAATACTAGTGAACGAGAATCAAATAATGTATTTCATTTCTTATGATCACGTGTCAGGGCGTTGCCCGGGTTGGGAACAGCAATTCTCTTGTTTTGTAATGTAGTACGTAAGTATAAGCAACTTACCCAAAAATATGAATAAAAATCCACAACACTATATTTTCACTAGTGTGATGATAACGATATTAGTAGCTCTGTCTACGAGCGTCAGAGAGCAATAAGATTCTATTTGTCGCAACTCACTTCTCCCGCACTATCGTATATTTAAAAAATATACTTATACTAATTGTACAAAGGAAATAGTTTGAGCTAAAATTATGTTTTTCCTTTCAGGCGTACTTAGAAATTCATTCCCTTACAACTGGTTAAGCCTAGACAATGATAAACATCTAGTAGATTTACATACATACATACATACATACATACATACATACATACACACGACATACATACATACATAAGTGTTCTTCCATGGTCAGGTCTTTCACTGCAAACCCAGCATTCTCCAATCTTTCCTATTTTCTGTCTTCCTCTTAGTCTCCGCATATGATCCAAATATCTTAATGTCATCTATCATCTGATATCTTCTTCTGCCCCGAACTCTTATCACGTTCACAATTCCTTCCAATGGATCCTTAAGTAGACAGTCTCTTCTCAGCCAGTGACCCAAGCAATTTTTCTCTTTCTGATCAGTTTCAGCATCATTCTTTCTTCATCCACTCATTCCAACACAGCTTAATTTCTTATTCTGTCTGTCCACTTCACACGCTCCATTCTTCTACATATCTACATTTCAAATGCTTTTATTCGTTTCTCTTGATTTCGTCGTGATGTCCATGTTTCTGCCCCATACAATGCCATACTCTACACAAAGCACTTCACTAGCCTCTTCCTTAGTTAGATTTCCATAGTATCCTAAAATATCTATTTGCGTCATTAGCCCCTATTCCATGGTTTAGTGCTTGAAATGCTTAGTTTCATCTATTTTTAAAATCGTCAACTTCTATAATTTGTATTACAAAAAGAATAAGACTACTTTTAAACTGTACGAAGCACATTTTACCTAACCAGAATCCATGCTATTTACGCAGCTATTGTTACCGACAATTAAGATAATTATAAACAGCTGTTTCACAACTTCTCATTATAACATACTGTCGGTTATGTTTATTACACTACTCAGTGAGCAAGTGTGTTCAAGAAAAATCCAGATTTTTTAATGCTGGGGCATTTGGATCAATTTACAGATGAATAAACTGCAGATCTATGCGATGAAATTTAGATGAAGAATGTCAGTAAGTTTAGCCATGCCTCTAATTTCTCAGATTAGAAAATGATATGACAGGAAAAGACAGAACTTTAATGAGAGAAATTTGAAGGAGATTACTGTTATAACATGTTACAAAGCAAATGTGATTGAAAGTGTCTGTATTTTTTGATTCCGTAACTATGTTCGTTAGTTTTTCACTAAATAGTACAGACTAATTGGGTCAACTAATAATACTCGCCCCCTTTAATCTACATTTAAAATTTGATCTAAAAATATGTTTTAATCCAATGATTTATTGTTTTTATCAATTATTTAAATTATAATACCGTGTTCCTAAATAAAAGGTCAAAACGAAATTTTTGGAGCTGTTTTAAAAGAAATGTTACTTTATTTTTTTTTCCAAAGTATGTACTTTTTATATTTAAGAGCCTATTGTAGGTACTTAAGTACACATTTTAGTGCATTAAAATTCCAGTTATAGTCATAACCCGAAGTAAAAGGAGCTGTATGTTTGTGTTTGAGACATGTTTAAAACTTTACCGTTAGTGGTAGAAGGTTTGAACTACAGAACTTTCATTGCTGACAAAGAAACTGCCCTTCCATAGCTACTGGTGTCTCAAGAAATGAGCTTCCATGATTCCGACAACGTAACTGAGGAGTTTGCAATACATTGCTGCATAATGTTGTTTTAATATTCTCACAGTAACACGACTATGTCGTTGAGATCATTAGAACGTATTTTTTTTTATTTATCTTTGGTCCTCTCCTTATCGAGTTATTACGAAGTGATTACGAAGCTAGCGGCTGGACCCGAGGTTCACGGCTTTAAACCCAGCCATGGGCTATAAAAACTTACCATTGCTTCCTCTAGGATGGAAGTAAAGCTAAGTCGTGTATCGTAGATTTTCAGCATGTAATAAAAACTGTCCCTGATAGAGGGCCCAAGGAAAATTTGTAGACCATGTTGAATTTCGACGATGAATCTTCTCACTGCTACTGCTACTACTACTACTACTACTACTAGTACAACTGCTAATGCTACTGCTACTGCCACTACTGCTACTACCACTACAACCACTATCACCATCACCATCAGTACTACCACCACCACCACTGCGACTACTACTATTAATACTGCTAGTGCTACTGCTACTGTCACTACCGCTACTACCACTACTACTACTATCACTACCAGTACTACCACCACCACTGTGACTACTACTACTACTACTACTACCAGAATTACAATGAACAGTAATTAATATTATTTGTTTACATCATACAAATGGGTAGAGTAGAATTTGTATATTAAGTTGCCAAACATATTATATAAAGAATAGGGAAGTGCGATAGCAAGATTTGTCAACATCTAAATAAATTACAGTGTATTAGAGAATTACGAGAAAAAGTACTGTGAAGGATGTTGAGAACTGCAGTCGCTGAAGAAAGAAGTGATTTTAAGCAGGAAGAGACTGTAAATACTACCGATAATTGATGAAATTTATAAAGGATATATTATTATTATTATTATTATTATTATTATTATTATTATTATTATTATTATTATTATTATTATTAAATTCTTAGAAGCCATGAAGGCCTTTTACTGAACGCACTTGTCCTTACTCTTGCGTAACACATGACAAGACAAGACACAAGCAGTCGCTTCGGTAATGAGATTCAATATCCCTGAGGAGAATCGAATCCGTAGTCGCTACTGAGAATCCACTTCAGATATAATTTTTAATTTCGAACAGAAAAGGAAAGAAGAAAAAGAGTGACTCAAGGGCAGTTAGCTCGAAATGAAAATTCCCTGTAGGAAATGTGATAATTATTACTTTCTCTTCTTCCGTTATCTCACTCACGTATGATGTCGAGGTAAATCCTGGAAACCGGAACGGATCCGTATTGCTGTCATAGCAACGGTATAAAAGTAAACTCACACAAGCAAACTGTAAAACTCCCATCTGGACCAGGTTTCATTCTACCCCCACATGCAGATACTATTCTAAGGGCTCTTTAATTTCGCCGGATATGGTAGAATTGCGGTGCTGCAACTTTCCCGATGAAGTTGAGGGTTTTTCATAGCCTCCCCCAGCATCACATTATCTGCGGGTTTAACACTTCTTGTTTTGCTATTGAAGCCACGGCAGATTAGTTCTGCTGAAGCACAAGTAGAAGATAAGAAACTGACGCAGACAGTATCACTAAAATCCGCAATACGTTGAGACTGACTTTTGTCATATATATACTGCACAATTAAAACATACAAACATACATACCCGTATACATACATACCTCGTATAGTTATGTAAAGGTGTCCACCTAAATGCTTATGATGCCCACGGGAGATAAGGGGGCAGGACTTTCGAGCTTTGTCACATAACACTAGAAGAAAATAAATATAACCAGTACTCATCACGCTCTGAACGCCTTTAGAAGGACGTAATATTTACTCAATTTTGTAGGAAGCTGAATGAACTCAGAAAACATTCTGAAAGTTAACAATGAGATGAAAATTTCTGTGTGA